>NC_045432.1:41131682-41437478 GCF_902635505.1 Sarcophilus harrisii
GAATCAAAACATGTTTGTAAGTGTTGGCTGAACAGGAGGGAGCCTCCACCGGGCTTGCATGTGGAACGTGGCCAAGTAGGGTCTGTGGCATGTCTTAATGCCTTTCCAGCCCCTGAAAAGGAGGAGAGGATTTGGTAGTAGGGAAATAAAACTCAGGTGGAGTTCAGAGTCTTGCCAGTGGCCAAAAAGTATCAGGGACAAGGAGAGGCTCAAAACCAGAGAATCACAACCGGCATCTGAGAGAGATGGGATAAGAATTGGGGTCCAAACTATATAAATATGTATACATGTATTGGATTTAACATATACTTCAACATGTTTAACATGTATGGGACTGCCTGTCAGCTAGGGGAGGGGATAGAGGGAAGGAGGGGAAAAGTTGGAACAGAAGGTTTTGCAAGGGTCAGTGTTGAAAAATTACCCATGCATATGTTTTGTCAATAAAAAGCTATAATAAAAATTTTTTAAATATTAAAAAAAAAAGAATTGAGGTCCAGGTTTTGAAGCTGCCAAGATCTGTGCTGGGAGAGATTGAAGACTGAGCCATAACTGCTGTGTTCCTATGTGTGCATTTAAAGTCTGCTTGTTTGCTGGCCCATACTATTCTCCCAACTGGTTCCAACCCACATCATCTAAAGAATTCCCTGTGAGTTTCTTTTGTTTGCCTTTCTTATTATAACCCTTGAGAAAAGGCTCCCTCCTGTACTGATGGGTTCAAGTATATTTGGGAGGACTATTTAGAGATCTCTGAGTGGTTTGTTGTGAACTGTATATAACTGGGAAACTTTAGTGTCTGGGTTTCCCCCAGTCATAGCACCGCCCCCTCTCTGCACACCAGATACTCAGTTTATTAGTAGACAGACCTGATGAGGAAAACAAGTAATCAAATAGTTCCAGCACAACTGCTCACTTAGTCATACTACAGGATTATTAAATCATGGATTTAGAACTTCAAGGGACCTTAGAAGCTGTCTAGTCCCATTCCCTAACTTTATAGATGAGGAAACTGAAATCTTATGCCCTGGGTCTTACAGCTAGTAAATAACTGTGTGTGTTGCTTCTCAACAAATAATGGAAATGTGTAGAAAGAAGCAGTAGCTCTGCGGTGTTGGGACACTTGTGAGAGAGAGTGAAGTCAATGAAGTTGATCCTATATGTAACACCTCCATCCTGAGGGTTGGTAGTTTTTACTCTATGCAATATATGCCTGAGACTTGACTCCTGATTGGCTGAGAGAATGCCAATACTCAACGAGGCCTACCTGTACGAATAGAGGAGGTTGAAAAAGTTTGATTTCATGAAGAGCGGTCTCAAACTTTTGAATGGATACAGATATGTAGGAAAAGCTATCCCTCTCTCTCCCCGAAAGGTCTGTGCTTCTAGGGCTTGTGACTAGAGATGGCTAAGAGACATTCCCCTGTAGTGATACGGATGAGATCACTCTCTTCTTCACTGAATTGGAATATTTTAAAATTGTTCCCAAACCAAAGTGTGCATTTTACTCAGATGCATGTGTTGTTTTGTCTACTCCAATCTATACTCTTTACCGCTTGTTTTGATAAAGAGGTTACAAATTATTTGTGATTTTTTTTTTTGTGCAACGAGTCTTTGGTGGAATAGAGCCAAGCAGATGTCACAGGCTGAATATTTTTCAAAATAGATTTTAATTGCCACTTTTTGCTTTTCCATTTCCCACATTTGCCTTTGTATCCTATCCTTTCTTCCTCTCACAGAACTGTCCCTTATGAAAAGTAATTTCAAAAAAACAGGAAGAAGAAAAAATCAGGAAAACCAATCAAAAAACTCACCAACTCTTACCTGTGCAATAGTGCATACCCATGGATCTCTTATCTTCTTTCTCTTTCATTTTTGACGTCAAAATTATGCTTTATAATTATTTATTTTGATTCTTTTATAGTGGATGCTCTTACCATTTACATTGCTGTTGTCATGCTGTATATTTTTTAACTGGCTCTGTTTGCTTTGCACTAGTTCGTGTAAATATTTCCACATTTGCCTGTATTTGTTATTTTTTTTACAGTACAGTAATATCTTGTTGCATTAATGTATCACAATTTGTCAAGTCAGTCCCCAGTAGATGAACACTCACAGCCAACTTTTTGCGGTAGCAAAAAGTGCTAGTATAAATGTGGTCGACTAAGCGTTATAGTCCCCTTGAGAGTCATTAGATGAAGTGACATTTATCCTGAAATCCAAAGTATCGTCCTTCTAGATTGCAAATAGTTGAGGTGTGATTGATAGATAGAATTCTAGCTCAGTACCTCTCGTGTAGATAGTTGTTGGAAGAAGCAAGCGCTCAGGGGAAGCTCTCCCCTGCTCTCCCATCCCCCGATAGTAGAAATTTAAGTCTCCCTTGGAAACTTGTAGGTCAGATAACTATCTATACCACCCTCAAGCCAAATCATTTTTATATTGGATAGCACACCATATAGATTTTCCATTGATTGTGGCAGCATCCTTTTAGGAAGCAGTACTGTGAGAGTATAGTACCTCATGTAGAGAGATGGATTCTAAGAGGAGAGGGACTGGAGAGGAAAGTGCAGGGAATTAGACATCTCATCCTGAGCCTCCCTTCCTCATACCCCCGAGGGCAGCAGGGCTGGGGGGCCGAGGCAAAGCCCAGAGTTTCTGAGTTGGAAGGGATCTCGGAGGCCATCGAGCCCAACTCCTACCTGAACAGCAGGAGTGCTCTCTGGGCTGTCACCAGTCTTGTCAAGCTGCATGGAATTCATGGGGTGGTGATCACTTAGAAGGGTAAGAATAGTGCTGGTGATAACACTTGTATCAGGGGAAAGAAAAGCTATAAGGTTTGAAGTGAAATTATACATAATTGAAAATCAATGCCATCAACATTTAAAACTCTTGTAAGTGGCCAGAAGAGCCCTTTACAATCTCTGCATACTTTCTCTCTACCTCCTCATCTAATTAGACCTGAACTTCTTAAGTGGGAGCTTTCAAAGTAAATAATAAAATCTGCAGGATCATAGTCTGCGTGTCCAGGCTGGTGCTGCAGGCTTGTAAGTCTTGCCACTGGAGAGGCTGAGGCTGGGGGGTGGTGTTGAATTTGGGGACTCTGAATCACTGTAAGGCTAAAGTCTATCTGATATGCACACTATTTGACCATCATCTGGTGAGCCCCAGATTGGGGGTGGGTTACCAGCCTGCTTAAGAGAGGGCAAACTGTCCCATGTCGTAAATGGATCGAGTTAGAACTCTCATGCGGACTAGCTGTGGAATTTGGACAGTGAATGGTCCCCGCACTTCCAGTCTAAGCAAGATGGGGGGCCCCGTCTCAGCAAATAAACACAAAATCCATAGACCTAAGAGGTATGTCAGAGGATGACACGGTCCAATCCCTTCATTTTCTAGAGGAGGGACCTGAGACTTAGAGAAGGGAAAGGATGTGGCCAGGATTCTAAATCATTCGCAACAGTGCTCAGTGCCCTAATTTGCGGTCTAGTGCTCTTTCCACTGTACCATATCTGTTCCTAAATCTCCAAAATATTTGTGCAACACACAAATGATCAATCAGCCTCCTGTTTCCCAAGAACAATTATCCAACAGCAGAAAGTAAAATTGAGATGAATGCATTTTATAAATTTTATGCACTGTTAAACAAGTGCTATTCACCAAGCAATTAATTTTGATTCTTTTCAAATAAGAACAGTCCAAAAAGATGGCATGTTAGGAGTGGAAAAAATCTTAAAGATCATCTGTTTGAATTAGTTTATTATTCTGAAAGGGGAAGGACCAAGAGAGGGGAAATATCTCATTTAATGTCATATGACTAGTCACTCTGGGGTCCCAGATCTCCAAAGCAGAAGTCTGCTACTATGGGGGGAAGGAAGGGGTGATGAGAGCAGGATCTGCTTCCACCAGGGAAAGTGGATGGTCCAGGTCTGACTGGATGGTTAGTGTTTTCTCACTTCAACAGTTCCAGTAAACATGTCTTCAATGCCAAATCCTGGGATTAGCCAGTTTAAGAAGAAGCCATCCTCCTTGAGTTAAAGAGCTTACGTGGGGAGGGGATTGGTGGAAACAAATGAGTGTAATACAAGATAGAGTGGGAAGGGTGCAAAGGAGGAATCCAGGGAAAGTGTTCTAGGATGATTTGAATAGGAATTAGAATACTTGCATCTCTTGAGGATCAGGATAGGCTTTGTGGAGGTGACACACCTGGCATGAACCTTGAAGGAAGATAAAGATTTTGAGAAGTGGGATGCAGAGGGAGTCCCCAGTGCAGACCTGCACAGATGTCTGTGGATGGCAGACTGCTTGTCTACTGCTGACGCTAGCTAAGGCCCAGTTTGAGTCGAACATAAAGTACGTGCAGAGTCCTAGAAATTGTATTGAATGTGGACAGGTGAATTTAAGCTAGATTGTGCTAGGTCTTGCATGCAGGGCTAAGAAGTTTCTGTTTTAGTTTACATCCAATTAGGGAGCTCATGAAAGTTTTCTTGAGGAGGAAAATAGCATGATTAGACCTCTGCCTTTAAAAAGATTACTTTGGCAGCTGTGCAGAGAGAGGATAGATGGGAAAGGGGAGACAGATTAGTTAGAAGACTCAGTAGCCCAGATGAGAAGTGATGAGGGGCTGAGTTAGGATAGTTGATGTTATTTAATCATTTCAATAATGTCAGATTCCCTTGTAACCCCATTTTGGAGTTTTTAGCTATGTTAGTAGAGTAGGGGTCAGATAGGAAAGAGAGAGTAGAGGGTAGAATATATAGAATAAGGCAACAGATTGGATTTGGGGGAGGGTTAGATCAAGGGAAGAATCAAAGCTGACTCTAAATTTTCAAGTCTGGATCACTGGACACATGACGGTGTCATCAACAGAATAAGGAAGTGAGAAAGGTCATAGGGTCCATTTGAGACATGCTGAGTTTAAAAGGCTGTTGGGCCATCTTGTATTTTTACATATATATATATATATGTATGTATATGTGTGTGTGTGTGTGCATGTATATATGTAAATATATATATATATACACACACACACACACACATATAAATTATATACACACAATTGGAAATGAAGTTTATAGGACAGAACTCAGAGAATGGACAGCTGGAAAGGGGGGGAAAGACGTGTCTGCCTATGTGGCATTCTACTGTGCTTGAAGGAAAGAGCTCAACACATATACGGGACCAGTTCTGCCCTACCAAAAGTCACTTAGCTAAGGCTGATGAACTGTGAATTGCCCAGTGTGTGAGGAGGCTGAGGCACTTTGAGATCTAGCTCGTAGGAATACCTCTATCAAAGGGGAAGGAGCCTGAAAGTGAGTAGTAGAGCAAAAGGAAATAATTAAGCTCCTTGAATGTAAGCAGATAAATCAATAGGGAACATATTAATAGCAGAAGAGAATATGATCTCCAGATTAAGCAAAAGAGTTGAAACATCTATGAATAATATTGTAAGACAAAGGGAAATAAATCAATACCTGATGGGATATGGATTCCTTAGGGAGCATGAACCCACAGCAGGGTGTTTCTGAATAGTTTAAAAGCTAAATAGAAATGGTAAAAGTAGAATTTAAGGCCTGCACAGTAGAAATAATTGGCAGAATAGAAAAGCTTGAATAACCAAAGAAACAAAAGGCATTGGGAATGCAAATGTGAAGTTCAGTCTGAGAAAGGAGAAGCCCAAAGCAATAACACTAAAAGAAGGAATGTACATGTAAGTAAAACAGAAATTTCAAAGATTCCCCCACACAAAAACAACTTAAAGAAACCCAGAAAAACACACCCTGAACATCATAATCCAGAAATAATACAAGAAGCATCCAGAAAATAATGAAGCAGGGCAAAACCACAACAAAAACTTGTGCCCCAAACTCCAATGTGCATAATGGTTAAACTGAACAATTTTTACTGAAAACAAATTCTGCAAGTGACCGGGAGAAAGATGATCTAAAGGAAAGGAAATTGAGATAGTACAAAATAGTTTTGTACCCACCAGGAACTATAGGAGGGAATGGAGTTTTGTGTTACAAAGAGCAAAGAATCTCAGGATGCAGTCCAAGGTGACTTAGCAAATCTGAGTTTAACCATAAACAAAAAAGTAGATACAAAAAAGTCATCTGAAGGATCCCTAGAAAGAAAAGCAGACCCGAAGAAATGATTTGTTCCTTAGAACAGAAATAGGAGAATAATCAAATATACAACCAAGTGCAACAATTAAAAATGAGACTGCTAAGAAATTTCTTTTAATTGTGCAGAATGAGCCAAAGGTGAAAGTTAAAAGTGAAATAGACTTTTTGGTGAGAAGCCAGCCAGAAACATTAGGAAGTAAACTTCAATACGCCCTAGCTACAATTGAATCAACATTTTTTTAGGTGCTAAATTGAAGAATTAGAGGCTGAAGAGAGGAAGAAGTTAGAGGGGAATATCTCATGTGCCCATATCAAGTGAAAGGCTAACAATGTAAGAAAATAAATATTATAATCTCCCAGAATGACAAGAGACTATAGGAGAATGGGGGAGAGATTGTGGAAGATGGAGAGAAATTGTGAAATCCTGTTTTAGTAATTCTGTGGGAGAAGAGAGAAATTCTGTGGGGAAAAAAATGGGCATGTTACAATAGATTTAGTCACAGGAATTTGGTATTTAGAGAGACCATGCATTCTGCCTCAGAAGAAGGGGGATCGGGTCTTAGGGGCAAGTGACATCCAGAAGCGTGAGAGAAGGTGGACCCAGGGAGAAGATTTTGAGATAAGTAGAAAAAGTGATCAAGAAGAAGGCAAACATCAATAAAGAGCTGCACAATTAGGGAAATAGAAAAGTTTCCACCTTGGGGCAATAGCCTCTCTATCATCTTTAGGAATTGGTATTTCTAAGAAAGAAAACAGAATAAACCAAAAAAGGCTAGGGTTGCAATATCAGGAAGCCAATAGTATAGAAGCTATTTAGAAGATAAAATACAAAATAGACGCCTCAGAAGTTTTAATTCCATAAGGAATATGGAGACTAAAAAAGCACTAAAGTTTAAGGATCATGAATCAAAGAATAAAAATCTAGATTAGAAGGGGGAAGGGATAGAAATCATTTTTAGAAAAGAGTGCTGAAAATGAAAATTTCAAAACTAAAGAGCAAAATAATTTGAAGGGGAGGAGAGTAAAGAGAATTCTATCTTGACTAGTTAACTTCGAGGGAAAAAAGAAAAATAATAAAAAAAAAACACTAGATAAAACAAGTAAGCAAAAAACTTATAAACAAAACTCCAACACTAGGGAAAGGGATAACAAATTGGAGAAGAGTTCTTGAGGGAGAGGGGAGGAATCTGGTGGGAATATATTAAAATATATTAAATAACTGAAAAGGCATTTCACTGTGTTTGCAGAGGAAGAGGGAAAATTCTAATTTCAAAAACTCCCACATTTAAGAGAAATGGAAGATAATATAAACCCTAAGTCATAACTTTAAATGTATTAATCAATTCAATAAAATGAAAAAGGGAGTCATAGCTTGCATAAGAAGGCAAACCTCTCACGTTTCGCTGGCTACAAGAATCACAATTATAAACACAGACATGCACAGAATGAAAATGAGAGACTGGGAAATTTTTTACTGTGCATCAAGTAGAACCATAAAAGCAGGAGTTGGAATCATGCTATCAGACAAAACTAAAAACACAGTAAGGGATAAACAAGAAAACTATCTTTTGCTGAAATGAGCCATAAACAACAAACCAATATCAATATTAAACTTATGTGCTCTAAATATCTTAGTATTTAAATTAATAAAAGAAACATTCCTGAATGATAAAAAGACAGCGACACAGTAGTGACAGGAAATTTCAATATCTGTATCTTAGTTTTGGCTGAATCTAATGGAAGAAACACGGAAAATATGGAACTGAACAAATTTCTGGAGAAACTAGAGATAAAATAACATAGTATAATGTAAGTAGGATTGTATAAGAATATATATATATTGTAAGATGGTATAAGAATATATATATATATATATATTTTCAGCACTGTGTGCAACTTTTTATAAAAAAAATGGCCATATATTTGTGCATAGAGAGATTGCAAATAAAATGTAAAAAGGCAAAAATTATAAATGTATAATTTATGGAACAAAATGCAATAAAAGAGTAATCAGTTCAGGGATCACAGGCACAAGATACAGAAGCAAAGGTGTAAACTTAACATTAAAACATTAAAATCCTGTCAAGAACAATTCATACAAACAGTAAATTATGTCTAAGAAAATAATAATGATGAAGTCATGTGACATAGTTTTGGGGATGGAGCTAAACTGTTCCTCAGGGAGAAAAATCATGTCCCTACAAATATACATTAACAAAACAGAAAAAGAGAGTATTAATTAACTGAACAAGTATTTAAGAATGCAAAGTGAAATAAGCCTTAAATGAGCATAAAAAAGTATATATGAAAATTTGAGGAGAAATATATATTAGAAGTTAAAGTATTATAGAAATGGAAAACAAAACCAATTGAAAGATAGTTCTTTGAAAATGCTAACAAAATTGATCAATCTTTAGCCAATCTGATAAAAAGTAAAAAAAAAAAAAATCAAATAAACACAGTAACATGAACAAGGTGAAATCACAACAAAACCAGAAGAAATTAAAAAAAAAATCTGCATCTCCTGCACAGCTTATATGCTAGCAAAACTGAGAACACAAAAGAAATAGAGGAATACCTTCAAAAAGAATTAGGGGAATACCTTCAAAATACCTTCATAACAGAAGATCTTAACCCAATTCCAGAGAAAGAAATAGAATTAGTTGTCAAGAAAGTACCAAGAGTAGTGGTGGTGGTGGTGGTGGTGGTGGTGGTGGTGGTGGTGGTGGTGGTGGTGGTGGTGGTGGTGGTGGTGGTGGTGGTGGAAATCTTCTGGTCCTGATGACTTGATGGGAGAATCCTATCAAACATTTCGATATCAAGTAACCTATATGTTATACAACTTATTTTAAAAATTCAGAAAGAAATCACCTTGCCAGATGCCTTTTATGAGACAAATATACTCCAAATACCTACCAATTTCTCTACCAAAGTAGAGAAGAATAAAACACAAAAGGAAACTGTAGAGTAATATTGTTAATGAATATCAACTTCAAAAAATTTAAATAAAATGCTGTCAGACTGTAATGATTTATCCAAAAAATTCATCCATTATGCTCAGATTGGATTTATATCAGGGAATCAGGAATGGTTCAACTTTAGGAAAACAATCAACATAATTATATTAAAAATAAAAACAACTTGATTATCTCAATAGATATGGGAAAACATTTGATAAAATACAATACTTATTTATGCTAAAAACCCTATGAAGTATATACATAGAAGAACATTTTTTAAACTAGAAAGTATTTATCTAAAACAAAAGCTAGCCAAATGCAATTGTGATACACTAACTTCTTTTCCAATAAATATGGAAATAAATAAAGGATGACCACACTCCATATTATTTGATATAGTTTTGGAAATGCCAGTTGTAGCAATAAGTCAAGAAAAAAATTTAAGGCACAGAGATAAGTGAGGAAGAGATACAATTGTCCTTATTTGCTGATGATATGGTAGTTTACTTGGAAAATTCTAGGAAATCAGCAAATAAACTCATTTAGACAATGACTTCAGCATACTTACAGCTTAGAAAATAAGCCCTCCATCAACTGAATTTCTTCATAATAATAACAAAATCTAAGAGGCATTATTAGAAAGGAAAATGCATAAATTATCTGAGGCTTAATCTATCAAAATATACAAAAGACTTGTAGAAATTCAATTTCAATTTTCTTTTTTGTGGTGTTCTCTTCTTTAAAATATAATGGTTCTCTATGGGAGCAGGATTCCAACACTTTTTAATGAAATAAAGAACAACTGAGTAACTGGAGGGATATTCAGCTTCCAATACAGAATAAATAATAATGCTGCTACAGTTAATTTACACCTTTAATGCTGTATCAATGTGTTACCAAGGAAATACTTTATTGAAATTTATAAAATAATAACTCATTTGGAGAAAAAAAACCAAAATATGTAGACTACCAGGGGAAATAATGAAAAGAGATAGGGATAAAGGGAAAACAGCATTTCTAGACCTCAGATTGTATTGTTAAGCAATAGTCCTCAAAACCTTATGGTACTGGTTAAAATATAAAGAAATAGATCAATGAAACAGGCTAGGGGAAGGGATATTGACATACAATGGAACTTGATAAACCAGGAAGCATGAACTTAAAAAAAAAAAAAAACAAAAAACCCCTCCCCATTCAATAAAAACTGCTGGGAAAACTGGGAAACCATGTGGCAGAGATTTGAATTAGACCAACACATTATGTTCTTCAGTACATTCTAAATAGATGTGAGCTTAGTATTAAAGATCGTACTACAAACATATTAGAAGAGAAGCTGATGATATATCACTCTCAGCTATGGGATGTGTTCTTAACCAAACAAGGGAAAGAGGCAATTACAAAAGATAAATAGAAACCGAAAAGCTTCTACACAGACGAAATTAACACACCTCGGATAAGAAGGGAAGTGGTCAAAAGGCAAGAAATTCTTTGTGTCAGACTCTCTGATAAAGGTTTGGCATCCAAGATATATAAATAATTAACAGCTGTCTATCTGTCTGTCTGTCTATCTATCGTACCTATTTATCATTCCCTAATAGATAAGTGGCCAAAGGATATAGACAAACAGTTCTCAAAAGATTTCAAACTATTAACCATATGAAAGCTCCAAATCCCTAATAACAAGAAAAATGCAAATCAAAATAACCCTGAGATTTCACCTCACACCCTGCAAATTGACAAAAATGACAATGTTGGAGGGATTGTGAGAAGATAAGTGTAGTAATTCATTGTGTATAGAGTTGCAACTGTTTGAGAGAAGAATTTACAAATCAAGTGACTAAAATGTTCATAGTCTTTGACCCAGAGATTTGATAACTAGACTTAATATACAAAGAAGGTTATTGAAAAGAAAGTTCCCTTATATACCCAAATATTTAGAGCAGCACTTCTTGTTACAACAAAGCATTATAAACAAAGTTGATGCTTATGTATTGGGAAATGGCTAAATGAATTATGGTATATGAACATAATAGAATATTACTGTTTCATAAGAACTGACAAATGTGAAGACTACAAGGAAAAATGGAAAGGCCTACATGATCTGAGGCAGAATGAAGGGCAAAGGAAACAATATACATAGTGATTACTATAATGTAAACAGAACAGATGCATGAAAAATAAAAAGTGCATGTTGTAAAAATATGAAGAAAAGACATTTGTCAAGAGAAAAGCCATGGGAAAACACTCTCACCCCAACTCTTTGCAGATGTAGGAGGTCCAGAAATATTATACATTGCATATATTTGCAGAGTTTTCCAACATATTGATCAGTTATACTGATTTTTTTCCTCTCTTTTTTCATTTACAAAATATATTTTTGTTACGTAGAATGACTCTCTGGGAGGAGTGGGGAGAGGGGACCCTCAGGGAAATTATGGTGATCTCTCAAAGACAAAGATACCACTGAAAACTTTAAAAAGCACAGCACCAATGTTGCAGGCCTATGTTTAGTCTAACCCTAGCAGCTGAATCTGCCCACTCCTTCAGTAGTCAGAGGGCAGCATTGCCAGCCTCACCCTGGTCTCTTAACATTATCAGTACTTCTCTGCATCCTCTGTCATGAAGTCCTGGGAGGGCAAGTTTATGAATCAGGATGACTCCACTGGTGATTAGCATCAGATCTTCTGATTGTTTCTTTAGAGCCTAGAGCCTAATTAAGAAGAATACACAGCTAAAATTCCTCTACTTTGCAGACATGCAACTGTTCCCCCCTCAGTACTATCTTCCCTTTCTGTCTTTCCTTCCTCTGATTCCCCCTTAAAAGCTAATGGTCTGAGGGAGGTTGGAAGTGAGGATGAGCTAGGGAGGCAAAAACTGTCAAAATGTTCTGATCTCTCCCCACCAATCTGGTCATTTTCATGATTCAAGTTTTAGGTGGATATTTCTATGTTTTTTTCACAAGCTCATTGGAGGTCTTCTCAATTCTCATGACAAAACTATCTAATGATTGAATTTTGTCCATTCTCTACTTGTTTCCATTTTTTTCGTGTTTTTCAGCCTGAAGCTTCTTCATTTCCTCCCCTTGCTTCAATTCTTTTTACTGTCATTCCTCAGCTACATGGCACTCCCTCTTGGCCATTTCAGTCTCTCGTTCCTCTTGAGGACTTTCCTTAACATGCCATCCTTCATCTTTATCTTGCACATCTTAGCCCCAGGGGTCCAAATTCTTCATATTATGGGGGAGAAAGCTGAGCTACAGAGGGAAAATGACTTGATCACGATTCTAAAGTTAGTGAATGGCCTTATCAAACTGCTTCTGGGTGCTTTGAAAAATTACAACTAGACTCCCTTTGGTCCTTCTTTTGGATGAGGGCTGCCCATATGCTCCAAGGTGTGGTTTCCCCAAGCCTCTTCTTGAAGCCAGCAGGCCAAGTTGCCCTGAGACTCATTTTGGGCACTCCACTCATTTGGGTTCTTCATTGATACTGGACTTAGACCTTCTTGTTCCAGGAGAATCATAAAGTGCATTTGGCCAACTCTACGTCTTTCTCCCCACTACTTCCAGCCTTATCTGAGGAAGGTTTATTGTTTCGATCTTCCATTAGAGTAGGCTCTGAGTAACCAGCCTCATGGGAAATGCTCTAGTCAGTGGCTCTAACAGTTAGTGGCTCAACTGGGACTCAGTTCTCCTGCCTCTCAATCTCTTTTGGTCTAAAACATATTAAACTTTGAACGAGAAGTATTTTCTCATTGGTACAGATTTAGCATTATTTAAAAATACTTTATTGCTACTCTTTTTTTTTTTATTTCTTTTTACCAACTCTTCTTCCCCACCTCACACCTAGGAACCTTCTTTATGTTAAGCATAGTAATAAAAAATCAATATATTTGCCATGTATAGCAATGTATTCCTCACTCCGCATCTCTAATCTATCCCCTCTTGGCTTGGAGGTAGGAAGCATGCTTCTCCATCAGTTTTCCAGTTGTTACATTGATAAGTTTCAAAGTCTCAGTGTCTCTCTCTCCCTCTCTCCTCCTCCTCCTCCTCTGTCCCTCTCTCCCCGCTTATTGCTTAATATTTTTTCTGGTCACTAGTCTTTTAAGGGCATCTCAGAAGAACTCAGGTTCAAATCTAGACTCAATTACTGTGTGACTCTAAGCAACTCACTTAATCTCTACCTCAGTTTCCTCAGCTGTCAAAAGGAGATTATAATAGTACCTACTTCTCAGGGTTGTTTTAAGGATAAAATAATATATCTGAAAGATATTTAGGATAGTGCCTGATATATAGTAAATACTTAATAGATGCTTCTTTCTTTCTTTCCTGGTTCTGCTGACTTCGCTATATATCAGTTCATGTAAATCTTTCCAAGTTTATCTGAATTTTTCTTATGCATCATTTCTTATGGCATAAATGATATTTCTCAAATGGTACAGTGCATATTCGTATACAATAATTCGTTCCCAATCATTTCTCAATTCATGGATTCTCCTTTTGGTTCTAGGTTTGTTTGTTATTGGCTTCTAGAACCCACTGAGCACTGGTAGAAATGTCTTCATAAATAAGGAACTTTGTGATCTGTCTTTGACCTCCTTGAAGCATATGTTTAGTTTTGATATTATTGGTCAGGGACTGTTTTTTTTTTTTTTTGACAATTCCAAATTGTTTCACTAATGGCTGGATTGATTCGTGGCTTCAGTTGCAGCATATTAGTGTGCTTGTTCCCACAGTCTCTCCATAACTTGTCATTGCTGTCCTTTGAAATCTTTGCTTGTTGGAAAGCTAAGAGGTTAAACTTCAGGTTATTTTCATTTTCATTTTTCTTATTATTACCGATTAGGAGCCTTCTTACACATGGTATCGATGGTTCACATTTCTTCTTTTGAAAACTCAATCTTAAGCCATTTAGACATTAAACCAGTGTTTATCAGTTACTTGATGTATCCTGGATCGGGAAAGAAAGGCATAATTGTCCATTCCCTCCAGAAACTTACATTGTAATGGAGGAGACAACATATAAGTAACTACATACAAGAGGGGCGGGGAGAGGAGAGATTGAAGAGAGCCCCAGAGGGGAAGACAATGGCAACTGACAGAAGTGGCATAAGGGAGGAGACTAGGAAGGGCCTTCCATAGGGGTAGGATTTGAACTAGGTAACCTTCCGGGAAGCCGAGAGAAAACACTCCAGGTGTGGGGGACAACTAGGGCAGAGTGACACAGAGATAGAGTGTCATGTTTGAGGGACTGCAAATCAGCCAATCTTTTTGGGTTACAGTATGTATGTATAGGGGAATAGAGTGAACATTGTTAATTGGGTCTGTGAAGGCACCATGTTGGTGCAACGGTCTTGCAGGGGATAATTTGTTCCACTGGAAAAGTGCTACCTATCGATTGAACTGTTCCTCCCCGTTCTGCCTCTGATCAGGCCCTTTCATGAGGTTATAGCGTTTTGAAGAAAGACTCTCTGACAGGAGAGCAAAGAGAGCTGGCAAGCAGATATTCTTTGTGGAGGGAGATATTAGAAACATCCCACGACAAACCTATGTTGGGAGCTAGGGACACAAGATTGTTCAGCTCAGGGGCCACAGGTGAAAAGCAGAAATAAGGACAGTATGGCATTTAACAACCGAGTCTAAGCAGAATGAATAAGAGAATAGAATTAGAGCCTGGCTACTGGGGAGACGGCAACAGCTTTCCTTAGATATATGCCTGCTTTTATGCCTTCCCCTCCAGCTCCTCAAAATTTGCTGCAGCTGGACAGCTCCTGTTTCCACCCCCATTTCTCTCCATGGAAATGCTCACCTCTAAGTGCCTGTGGACCGAGATGTTCTGAACAGATGATTGTCTGAATGCTGTTACAGGGCCTTTGTGACATTCTGGTGAGGTTTAATTATAGAGCATTAATGATGCTATTGTGCGAAGACATTGCTTAGGCCACCTTATGTGGGGTGTGCCTGTATAATCATGTTAATTTGGGGTATTTACCAATCAATTTGTTCTTTCATGCCTCTCTTAAAGAGCAGCTGACATCATGGTGCTCATGGCCTCTTTGAAGTCTGGAGGGTCCTTCTGGTGACATAAATGCCCAGGATTTGTTCCTTTAGAGGGGGAGGGCAAGTATCTCTGAGGCCCCCTTTTTACCTCCTCTTGTACAAAGAGAGATTTCACACTCATATTTTTCAATATATTTTAAAATGGATTCTTCCACTGCAAGGCTTTTTGAAAGTCATTTTGCTATGGATGTCACATGGGGGGGGGGTAATCGCAAGGCCCAAGAGAATAGGAAGAGTCAATTCTGGTTGGATATCACCCACTATTTCTGCAGCCATCTGTCTGTCTCTGGAAGATACTGGAAGTCTCTGGTATATCATCCATGTAATTTAGATCCAAATATCAGTGACCTGGAGCGAGAGCTAATGAGCAGCTTGTGCGGCAAAGAGCTCACCACGAGAGCATTTCATGCAGCATTTCATCATGTATTTCACCAGGGGGAAACAATTAAAGAGGCCAAATGAAAATGTAATTAAAGTAAGGGGCGTCCTTCGAATTAGAGCCGAATGGAAACACCCCAAAGACCTCTGCTCTTGGCTTTTTTGTAGTCTTTCCCCTACTGTATTGTACTGACCTCCCTCTCTCCAGGCATGTGGCAGCTATAAGAGACTTACAGACAGAATGTCGTTCATTCATTCTGTCTCTGTCTGAAATGAAGATCTTAACCTTCTAAGGACAGGTCCTTCAGTCAGTGAGACAATGCCCAGGAGTGCTCATCATCACTAGGCAAGCTGTTGTTTCATAATATGCTTGGGACCTCAGGTTTTTTAACCAGTTCAAGAGAAGGAAACTCTTTATTTTGTGATCGTAACGCGCGGACTTTGTTCCCAGTAAACGTTGAAAGATGCATGACTCCTCTTTTCTTGAAGTATGTTCTCTTAGCTTTAAGGAACAAACTACCCGACAGCACTCTAAGAGTGTGATGACAAGTACGAAACATTCCCTTCCTTCCCCTGAGTGGCTCTCTGCACCCTCTGAACAAGTGGCCACCACTGTTTTCCTTTTGGATTGGACCTGGGGTTTCACTGGAGCAGGGGGTTTCTTTTGGGGAGCTTCTTTCTACAGACCATTTGTTCTACCTAATATTGTCTTAGTGAGCTGCCTGAAGCACTGAAAGTTAAGTAACTTGTCCACTGTCACATACTAATCACTTGCCAGAGGTGGTATTTGAATCCAGGTCTTGCCGACTCTGACTCATTCCACTTATGTCACGTGGCCAACGCCTTAGTCCTAAGTGAGGTCAGCAGAATGTGGCCTTCGTCTCAGACAAATATAATGCTAATCCTAAAGGGGACGAGGACTTTGGCCTTGGTTCTAAGCCTAGCATCAATTTGTAAGGCCCCTTTAACATTAAAGAGACTTTCTCCTAGGACATGGAGTCAACTGAATATGCCTGAAGTTTTAAGGATAACAACCCTCATTTAGACTTCAGCCTTGGATGGACAACTTTTCTGTTCCATGGAGCTCTCCAGGGTACTGGCCCACATCTGCCTGAACCTCTCTCAGATCTAATGGATTAGAATCTTCTTTCTTGGGCCACCTTTGAATATTATCCTAATGATTTCGATTATCCTTGATGCTACTTACCTACTCCCCAACCCAAATCTGTCCTCCTCCTGACTAATCTCTGGGCCAGCTACACAATTTGACAGGTACCTAACCCACTCCCCCTTATGCTTGCTACCTGCCCGAGTGAGGCTCTGATAATGAAGTGTGAGACGTTTCCATTTTTTATCATGACATCCATATGATTTACTATTATTACTATTATTCCAGAGGACATCCCTCTGGGTATTTCTGCAATGCACTTTGCCCTATTGATTGGACAGCTGAGTTAGGATATTTTATTTTATAGTCCAGCCAGTAAATAATTGCAAATTAAAACATTTTTAAGAAGTTATTGGAAACTTCATGAAGGTTAAAAAAAATCTTGGAGTTAATGAAGAAATTGTGGAGTACACACACAGATTTTGCAAAGGAATATGTTTAAGGGTCATTTATTGAACAGAGTGGATAAGAAAGCTTAGAAGCAGGGGACCTATGATATTTTAAGATTGTGCAATGAGGGTGATTTAATAGAGCAGAGGTGACCTGGGTTCAAAATCTAGTTCTGACATTTATTATCTCTGAGACTTTGAGCAAGTGACTTGACTTCTCTGAATGTCGGTTTCCTCATCTGTAAAATGGGGATGACCTTAGCCTTATCTCTACTTCGACTTTTCAACTTTGGAAAAGAAATCTTTTCCCTTAGTTGAACATTAATTTTATTTCAGTCTTATGTCTGAGATAGTTAGCATTTTTATTATTTCATTTTTTATGATCTTTTGAAAGCCTCGTTTCCTAGGATTAGTCAAATTCAGTCAGAACTGATTCTGGTAGAGAGTGGGCAAACTAGGGTAAAGGCAAACATAGAAGCTGGGGTGGATCACCCCAGGTCTACCAGGCATTTTTTATTTTAGCATCTTTGCAGTCAAAATAATGAATATCTTTACTACTTTGGAATATAGGATAGGAGATAGAGATCTGGGTGGGCTAAATGTCTCTCTAAGTGCCTTAAAACTCTAGATTCTGACCTGGCCGTGAACCCTGACTGCTACTTGCTACTTGGTAGAACTTGGACAAGTCCCATCTTCTCTATGAGCTTGAAGTCCGTCTGGAAAAAATGAAAGATTTGGACTTCACAAACCTCAAATCATATAAAAATGAAATTTTTCCAGTGATCCGGAGAGATGAGAAGATGGTCCGGACAGTTAGGAAGCGACTCTTGAAAAATAAAACTCCTTTGGAAAAGGTACAGCATTTTACCATTTTTACAATAGACCAAAATTCTTGTCTAATTGTATGAGTCAAAGCCTCGAGTGCCTGAAAAAAACTCACAACATTTGTTAGCAGCAGCACCAGCCAGAGCCTTTCAAGAGCCAGTTCTGTGACTAGAGAGAAGCAGAAGTGTCAGAACCAGTCTCTGCGTTGCTAAGCAGAGCCACACAGACCTCTTTGTGCATCCGAAGCAAGATTGTCACCAAGAAAGACAATGAGGTTCCTACCACTAGTGGAAATATGTAATTAACAAGATGCTGTATGCCAGTCTTAGGCGAGAGCCTCTGGCTTGGGCTCTTGCCCCCTATCGAGTGGCAGGCTTGTCACTGTCTCCTGGCATGCTGTGGGGGTGGCATGAGATGAGTGGAGAGGAGCCCAACCTCTTCTCTCTCAAGGAAACAAGAGATCATTGAGATGATGGGGAAGAAGTTGTTTGTCTCCTGGATTGCAGTTCTGGTAAATTCCACCAAGTAACTTTTTGCCACACTATTTCCTGAAACCAATCACCTTCCTTGGTTTCATGGACTGCGGTTCCACTCTAGATTTGGTCCCTGGAGGGCTGGGGAGTGGGGTTGCAGCAAAGTCGGTTGGTGACTGAGCATGGCGGGAGGAATCCCTCTTTCTGTGGCTTAGAGGAAGAGCTGGGAAGAGCCGGCTCTCTCCTCTTGTTTAGAAACTTTTCCAGTGCTTTATTTTCATTGGAATTCCAAGGAGGGCTTGGTCACGGAGAGGATTTCTTTTCTTTCCACACCCCTATAGCAAAAAACAGCTTTGTGGGACTGGCCCGTGTCTCGTGGAGCCGGGTCTGTGCTCTGCCTCTTTGTTCCATGGCGTCCCCACTCCCCTGATTGCCTCTGCCAGAATACGTAGGTATTATTCCTCCTGTCCTGAAATTGTAGGCTATTTGATAGTATTGGTCTGTGTCTCCTCTGCCTTTGGGTCCTCTGTCTATGATTCCCTGATATCTAGTCGGTGCTTAGTAAGTGTCTGAATTTAACTGGGAACTCATAAGATCCTGGACCTAAAGCTGGAAGGAACCTCAGAGGAGGAAACTGAGGCTCATAGTGGGGGAAGTATCTGCCCCATGTGTGTCACACAACTAGTAAGCATCAGAGATGGCGTTTTAGCTTAGATTCTCCTGGCCCAGTGCTCTTTCCACTATATCAGGCAGCCACTCCCTGAATTAATTGAGTTCATTCTGTGTGTCCTTTTATTTGCTCCTGAATAGAGGTAATAAGTATGAAAATGGATAAAAAGAGGCTCTAATGTGTTGCATTACTCCACTGGCACCTGCACATGCTGGGCCTTATTCTGCACTTTGTGAATAGGAGGACACATGAGAATTGGGCCCTTTGGCCCCTGAGGGTTAGACTCTTTAAAAGCTTACTGTACCGTTGGGGTAGTGGCGAATTAGGAAGGAGCAGTGGCGGACTGCTACCCTGGAGACCACCTGGGGGCCAGCCATCATGGAAATGTGCCCAGTCTGCTTTCTCTAAAGGTGTAGAACCAAATTTCCCTGGGTGAGAACAGGGGGTCACTGCCAGCCTGCTGCATTCCCTCCTGGGGCTCTATCCTTTTTCCTCTTTAGCCACATAGGGCTTTCTGTAACAGAGCAAATAAGCTCGGGTGGGCCGATCCCTGCTCAGCCAGCTACTCGGAACAGGTTTGCAAGTCGCCTCCCTCTCTGGTTCCTGTGGGGACCCACTTAGCTATGGGCACAGATGGCAGAAATTAAAGAGCAGCTCTGCTAAGGGACTGAGGTGCAAACCAACCCACTAAAATATTCCAGAACACCATTGGGAGAAGTTAATTGTCTGGGTGCTGTTTTTCAGGGCAGGATGGGGCCCGATGCTCCTCCATTCTTAGCCACAGGCTCCAGTTGGCAATTCTCTTAGACCACTTATCAGTACAGATGCCCCTGTGGAGCACCTACCCTCATCATCTTATCATATAATGATTTTAAAATATACAATGGGTCATCAAAGCATAATTGGCTCTTTTCTTCACTTCCCAACGTAGGGTAGAGGGCCATTCCATTATATGGTACTTTTCTCGGCTTTTTAGACAATATCCTATGTACAGCAGGTACATTCCTGCTGGGGAATCAGAAAGCATTATGTACCCACTTCAACACATTTCTCTTTCTTTAGAGAACAATGGCTCTCCCTCTTCCCCTTGCTGGTCTCCCTTGGGCATCCTCCCAGCACAGGCAAAGTCCCACTCTGAAGCCCGACAGTGCCCAGACCAGCATATCTTTTGCTCTCTTTTCTCCTCTGGACCTTTCCCCACACCCATCTCTTAGGCCGTGAGCCCTCATGTCAAAGAAGAAGAAACTAAGAGATAGTGGAATGAAGTGACTTGGACAATAACTCTCAGGAACATAAGAGGCAGGATTTGACCTTGGTTTTCTGTCTCTCAAGCCAGAGCCCTTTTTTCTAATGCACCTTCGGGATCTGGCTCAACTATTTACTTTTGTTGTTGTTGTTGAATCATTTCCAACTCTTGATGCCACCTTTAGATTTTCTTGGCAAAGGTACTGCCATTGTCTTCCCTTCTCGTGTTACTTTCCATCTTTTCTCTGTCCCCTTCTCTCTTTCCCTCCCCTCTCTCTATCTCTCTCTGTCCCCCCTTCTGTCCTTCCCTTCTCTCTCTCCCTCTCTGCCATTTCCATCTCCAGCTCATCTTACAGATGAGGAAACTGAGGCATACTGGGTTAAGTGACTTCCCCAAATTTCCACACAACTAGTAAGTGTCTGAGCTGTTGGCTTACTTATTTTTCCTCTATGGGCCTGAGATTCCCCCTCTCTAAAATGACCAGGTGGTGTGAAATGAGTTCTGAGCTCCCTTCTGGATCTGAAAGCTCCGGGAAACTGTGAGAGTACCCCCAGAAAAATAGCAATGCTGCCTTGTCTGCTCATCGGGGCTGACCCTTGTTGTCGCTAGACTTGCAGTCCCAAGGTAACATGGCTTCCTTCTGCTCACTTCTTGGGCCTACCTGGCTCACATCTAACCTTTCCTCTTGCTTTGCCACTGGAGCAGTGCTGGGACCGTCTGCTAAAAGTGCCACGATCTGTCCCGTGTAGTACGGTGAGGTTGAGATGAGGCAACATGGCTTCTCATGGCTTCAGATTTTTTCTCCGATGGTCACCATAGCTGCATGTTCTTCCTGGTGTGCTGAGGCTCCAGAGAGGAAACTATTCCTTTGAAAGGCATGGAGGCCTTGTGAGGGCTAGAATCAGAGGCCTGGAGAGCTGTAAGATTCCCCTGCTATCTTTTTGTTTTGTAGAGGAGGAAACCGAGGCTCAGAGAGGCTCTTCCAATTCACATGGCTGATGAGTGGTAGAGCTGGACCTAGAAATTGACACACAGGCCGGGGCTTTCTTCAAGTGCCAGATAGATCATAGATTTAAACTTGATTGAATCCTTGCAGATGAAAAAACTGAGGCATTGAGGTAAGCGATTTGCCCAGGATCACCCTGCTAGTGACTATTTGAAGCAAGAACTGAACCTGTGTTCTCCTAACTGTGACAACAGAGGTCTTTCTCCTGCAAATTGCTGCCTCTCTGGAAAGCTCACATCCCCATCTCACAAATCAATATGAGAAAGGAAGTGGCTTGTGTGAAGGCAGGATTGAGAAGCTGATGGGAGGTGGGGGGGAGCGTGAGGAGGAGAATCAGGAAAGATTTCCTGGTTGACATGATGCCTGAAGTGGACCTGGAAAGATGAGCAAGATTTCAACAGAAAGAGGTGGAGGAGAGAGAAGATGCATCCCTGGCATGAGGTGCAGGCTGCATAGGAAATAAGAGGATCTCTTGGGGAAATTTTTCTGCTTAGGATCCTAGTGAAAGGCTAGAAGGGACCCCAGAAATCACCGAGTCCAGTCGTTTCAAAAGACCAGGATGGAAAGGAAGCTGGGGATTTGCCAAAGTGGTAAACAACAAAGGTAGGATTAAAGGTGAAAAGCTAGGGGAGTTCCATATTACGGAGGTCTTGAATGAAGGCATTAAAACTGCACTTCAGAGGCAAGAGGGAGCCACTGACAATTTTTGAGCAAAGGAGTGAAATGATCAGATGTACGTATGGATAAGGTTATTCTGATATTTGAAGAAGTCGCTGTGTGAATTGGAGCCAGTCCTTTTCCCTTCTCTGCATCTCAGTTTCCCCTTCTGTAAAACAGTGGTCTTTCAAGAAACCTTCCTACGCATTCATTCCCTGTTGCGCTGCCGTTTGTTAGCTTGGGTGGAGATTTTTGTATAATCTGAATCTGGCTGTCCGCCTCTCTGTCCCTCTGTCCATCTGCCTAGATCTCTGAATACATCCTTCCCTATAGATCCAGACGTATGGACAAAGGACAAATAAATCTTCATGTAGATACATATTGTATGTTTGCATTCATCCTTTGTTATGGCCAGGCATTCGGTTGGATGTCACTATCAAATATTTATCCCCTTGGCAAATCTAAAGCTCACACACCAGATGATATCGTAACAATTAATATTATATGAACATCACGAAAATCGGCAAGAGGGAGAAGGCTGCTTGTTAAGCTAGTAATGATTCCCATTCTCCGAGGGCTCGCACGGCCCTTCCTTTCTGCTGCCTGATTGCGGGGTTTTGTGTAATGTACAATATTCACAAACTGCTATGCAGAGCTCATCATGCCAATCAGGGATGCAAATGAGGGAGCTCTGACTGTGTGAGCTGAATTCTCTGCTTGGCTTGGAGGAGAGAAACATGGGGAGAACAAGAATCCGATGTGGTCTGCCTTAAAAAGGAATCTGCTTTGCCATCAGAATGAAGTTGGAAGAGGTAGCTTGCGCTGTTTACTTTTCCTTTATCCAGGCAGGGAAAGGGGAGGGCAGGGTGGAGCATCTTTGGAAGACTATCTGGCTGGTGTTCAAAATGGTCAAAGAGAGGGGTGAAAATCACGTCGTTCAAAGACCTACATATGTGAGGCTACCCTACTCAAAAGTGAGTCTGACCTCTGGCCTTACCAGCAATGCGTTCGACTCTGAATTTGGATTATTAGGTGATCCCGTTTTCTTCTCTCTAAAATTCCAGGGTTGGACTAGCTGGCCCTTAAATTCCCTTCCAGACTTGGATCTATCAGCCTAAAAAGTCCTTTTGCTTTTCTAATTCTCTCTCTTCTCCTCTGTAAAATGAGGGGATTGAACTGCTTTTGAGGTCAGTCCCTTGCAGCTGGACACCTGTGATCTGATGAACCTAGGATACAGTTGATCCGAAGATAGTCATGAAATGCGTGCAATAGAAAAGGAGCTCAGGGCTGCCAGTGAGGAGATGGGGGCTCTCCAGCACTTCCTTTACAATCTCAGCAAAGTCTCTTCTGTGGGACTTTAGTAGCTTTATCTGTGCCTTAGGAGTGTGGAGTTGGTTAAATGTACATCTCTCAAAGGATCCCTCTGGGATCTCTTCTAGTTCTGCAATTCTAGGACTCAGTAACTTCAATAAATACTTGTTAAGCATCAGATGTGGGCAGAGCCCCTTGTGCTGTGCTGGAGCAACACAGTTTAGCTAAATCAGACTTTTGCTCTCAAAGAGCTGACAGTCTGGTGGAGGGATCTTCTACCTGATTAGATCACCGTTATCCAGAGGAAGTGTGCCACAGAGATAGAAACCAAAGGATGATACTAGATTTGCAACTGGATGTCATTAGATGTTTTTTGGTCTGTCTCAGTTTTCGGTGAGCCCTAGAAAAATTATGGACTTATGGATGGTATGTAGCAGGAATAGGATTTAAACATATGCCTTTGGAGTCTCTCTCCTTTTTTCAGTACTCTACAGTGTCTCAGCTCTATTTCGTGGGAGGGAGATCAGAAAGTTTGGAGATGAATAGGAAGAGACAGATGAAACTGTAATTTGATGGGAATAGAAGGAAGGGTTTAAAATGAGCCTTTTTCCAGTTAAAATTAAGTAGGGTTTTTAGAAGTGGAGACCCTGAGCATGTTTGTAGGCAGATGAGAGGGAGCTAGTGGGAGGGAGAGATTGCAGATGAATGAGAGAGAGAAGGAAAGACTGGTGGGAACAGAGGTCCGTCCTAGGGAAGAGAGGCAGAGATGGGATTAAGAGCACGGGCTGTTCTAATAGCTGTAATGAATTTCATTTTTGAATTGTCAACTTTTAAAAATTAGAATCCACTTAAATATGCTGAACTATGAATGGAGCCAGCCATAATGAGTGCTTTCTTTGAGGATTCAGAAGGCACTTCACAAACTTCAAGGACATCATAATGAATACCAATGATTATTAGAGGGGAGCTGGAGGAGATTGGACTGCGTTGATAATGGCCCTTTGACATGGACCTGGAGTTTTGAATAACTCACTGATGACATGTTTATGTATCATTAGTCCCTTTCTTATGAAAAGGTGCATGTGGCATGTGCAACAACACAGCCTCCCGCATGGTGTGGTAAGGCTGCTGGGGCTGCTGTATTTAGGGAGCCTGTTGCTGATTCCCAAGTTGTTTTATCCCTTTGACTAAAATCTCCTTCACCGTCTTTGTGTAGTCTGTGGCTGTCTAACATTTAGAAACGTTTTACAAAAAGAGATACAATTCCACAAGAATCCTTCTCTCATACCTCATTTTGGCCTGAAAGTCCCAAAATGGGGATCTTAACCCAGAAGGTACCTTGGAAGTTGAGTCCAACCCCTTTGATGGATGAGGAAACTGAGACTTAAAGTGACTTTTTCATTTAGATATCTATCATTTAGATAGATAATAAGTCTCCTCAAACCGAGGATTTGAACTCGGTTCTTTTTGGCCCCAACTCCAGTGCCCTATTAAGCTACATTTCTTGTCTTGGTTGGTACTACCTAGCTGAAAAATCTTCAGGTCTAGATCCAGTGATAGTTGGGGGGTATCTGTTATCTGAGAGCAAGGTTGGCATAACTTTATTACCAGATGCCAATTGAAGAGTTTGATTTTGGCAAACTCCTGAAAGATGTACAGATATTACATTGGTCCTAGGCTATCTACAAATAATAACTTAGAGGCTGGTATTATTCATGTGCAATTATTACTGAGCTGATGTACTGCTGGCGAAATTGGTCACACCACTATGCTCTAAATGAAAGGAGAAAATAAGATGTGATTAAAGGGAAAGATGGCTGACATGGGGCGGGTGGGGAGTAGAGGGAAAATAATACTAGAAAATATCCCTGAATTCAAATTTAAGAAATATTTAAGTGTCGATCAACTAATGTGCCAGACAATATGCTCATGATCAAGAGAGGACCCCAGGCCTTATGGCATAATGTAGAGGAATTGAAAGGAAACCATCTGGGTTAGGTAGAGTTGTTTTGGGAAAGGGGATGTATCATCCCTAGAGATTCTGTCTCACATCTTCATGGCACAGCTGATAACTGACCACCTGACTTCTCAAAAAGGAAAGGGACCTAAGGACCCCCAGGCCTTGCTATCTGTCTTGCTGACCCAGCTTGTGGACCTTTTTGTCTTCCTTGCAGATAGATTCTTTTATAAACATTGTCTCTCCCAATTAGAGTATGAACTTTCTGAGAGTCGTAGTTTTCCTATTTATATTCCTAGCACTTAGCAAAATGCCTGGTTTATTGTTATTCAGTTGTGTCTGACTCTGTCAGCCCGTTTGGCGCTTTCTTGGCAAAGATACTGAAGTAGTTTGCCATTTCCTTCTTCAGCTCATTTTACAGATGAGGAAACAGAGCCAAACAGGGTGAAGTGACTTGCCCAGGTCACACAGCTAGTAAGTATCTGAGGCTGCATTTGAACTCAGGGTTTCCTGACTCCAGGATATGGAGGATATGGAGTCGTCTTCTTCTCTTGTACCATCTAACTGCCCTATTTGAGAAGTTACATAACACTTTCATGGATCCAAAGTTGTTTGCTATCTTGGATGCCCATTTAAATTTCAGTACTATCTCATAATATCATATGACTATGAACCATGGAACACTCACGATTGCAGATGGCTAACTCAAAGGATAATGGAAAAATCCATGGTCATTGTAATCTAAACCTATGATGATGATTATGATAACTAAGAATTATATACTGTCTATTTTGTTCTAGATATGTGCTAAACAGTTTACAGATATATATTTCTTTGTAATAGTCCTGAGAGGTAAGTATTATCACCCCATTTTACAGATGAGGAAACTGAGGAAGCCAGAGATAAGTGACTTACCCAGTAAGTGTTTGAAGCTCAATTTGACCTTAAGTCTTCCTGAACGTTCTATTCACCATACCACCTCACCACCCCCAAAATCATTTGAACCTGAAAAGTATCATGAAATACATAGTCCTAAAAGTCAAAGAGGACCTGAGAGGTCAGAGATTAGCAGGGCAAGGTGTTTTAGGGGAATGGTTGGATTGCATGCTCTGTCATCAATCAAGATCGCTAAACCCAAGGGCTAGAATTCCAGGGCCAGATGAGTTAATTCTTCCAAAGACTAAGAGCATATTTAGTGGGGTCTGGTCCAGAGGATGCTATTTGAGATGAGGCAATTCCTAGAGCAGCAGTAGGGCAGATGGCAAGATATGGAGCAGGGGAGCGGCCCTGATGTTGTTCCAATAAGCAAGAAATGTTAAAAGATGTAGAGAGAAATCCCTGAAGAAATGAATATATTTAGTGGAAAGAGTAGTGGACTTGGATTTATAGGAATGACTGGAATCCATTAGTCTTTCAACTTACTCCTTTTGTGACCTTAGTTAAGACCACTTAACCTTCCTTGGTATCAATCAGTCCCTCATTCCTAAAATGAAGAGTTTGGACTAGTGGACTCTTAAGCGCCCTTCTAACTCTGTTTGGGATTCCATAATCTCGGGAACTCCAAAGGAGGGATTATGAAAAGACACAGAATCAACCAGGATGAGAAGACCAGGAGAGAAGGGTACAATTGGTTCTGGTGGAGTCATTGGCCACTTTGATGAGGTCTTGCATTCATCCAGGTATCGGTGTCGTCGAGCGGTCCTCAGTTGTCTTGTTGGCTAGAATCTTGTTTTCCATTTTGCTTCATTTAGGTTCCTGGATATAGGTTATGATGGAGTGTCTTTGATTAGAACCTAAGCTCCCCAAAGACGGGGCCTGTTTTTTTGTGTTTTTGTTTATTTTTTGTTATATTTTCTTTTTGTCTTTGTATCTCCAGCACCTAAGACAGTACCTGGTAACCTAAGTGTTTAAGGAACGCTCGTTAATTTGGTCTATCTCGAGAACTTTTGTTTATGTGTTTGGGGGAATCTTCATTGTCAAGCCTTCATATCTATTTTTCTTCCTGCAGATCTGGATTCTTCAGTCACTATAATCTCAGGGCAGAATTTTCTCCAACTTGCCTTAAAATTTATTTCTTAACAGGATTCCAGACACAAACAAGTCAAACTTGGTACCTTTGATGATGTGATCACTTTGAGCAGCTGAGATGATAGTACCTTTGTGATTGTTCTGGCAAAATGTTGTGTATAATAATATTTCACATCCTGAATAATGCCTTGGTCAACAGGTCAAATAGAAGCAGTAGTGTTGGCGGCCAGGAAGATGGTGACAATATTATCAGGTGTTAACCCTGCTTCCTTAAAGTGTGCTGCACCATTATCTAGCTGTATAATAGTTTTGTCTTTTTTTCTAATCTGTTCACTCACTGCAAGCATAAAAACAGGATGAAACCATTAGGAAAAATCCTTCTCCCAAAACGTAATTTACTTTTTACTCTGTAAGCAATAAAGTAAATGAGGGACACCTTCTAAAACTTTTTGAGCATTTTGTTGAAATTTCCTGTCACCTAAGGACTTATTTGATGGATGCCTGCAGAATTAACATGGCTGAGGACAATTCATCAGTTCATTATCCCATATAACACCATTTAAAATACCAGGCAAGTTCCATCCAAATAAACCCATTTCATCAGCTCTGTAATGTTTTACTCCATTGACATCTTCTTTCAAGGCTTTAGAACATGGTGGAATCATTGATTTAAGACCTAGAAGGGACATTATAGGACATCTACTTAATTTCCATAATTTTAAAAATGAAGAAAGAATAATTATAATCATGATAGCTAATATTTAGTGCCTACTATGTGCCAGGCACTGCACTAAAGAACTTTATAATTATTATCTCATTTGATCCTCACAAACACACTGAGAGATAGGTTCTGTTATTATCCCCAATTTAGAGATGGTGAAACTGAGGCAAAGAGATAAACTGACTTTCTGAAGGTCACATAGGTATCATGTAGCAGAGCCTGGCTTTGAATTCAGGTCCTCTGACTTCCAACTGCAGTATTTTTTCTACTATACCCCACTTTCTCTCTAAGGCTCTTAAAGCACATCTAGTAAGTCCTTCCAAAATCGTTCTGTTTTTCAGGATATGTATCTGATGCTAGATTATATATTTGCTCTGCAGGAACCACTTTTATTGAATTTGGAAAAGCTTATCTCTAGGTTGGCCACAGGGTAATATTTTTTTAATCACAGAAACTCTAAACAAACCCATCTGTGAAGAGATAGAGGAATTGAATTTTGTCAGTGGAAACAGTATACATACCATTGAAATCATTGGTCCTTAAAATATATTGGGATAAATATAATATAATGGAATTATAGCACTATTCAGTGGTGATTCCTTTTCTCTGCCCTTGCCCTCCTTCCTGGTGCTGTATTGAACACTCCTTAACAGTATGGATCCCAGAGAATAAATTACTAATCTAACTCAGGGATTTACTGTTAACTCTGAGGAGCTTGGTTTCAATCTCACACTGTCATTCATGAACTACAATCAGTGTGCTGCTCATCAATTATCAGCTAGACACAATTAGCTTTTAGCAAAGGATAGTTACTAAGGTGGATATAGCAAGAATGCTTGGTACAAAACACCTCTCCCAAATTATAGGATAAATCTCCCCCATGTACACATGCAGCATTTTGGGGAGAGTGAGCTCCAACTTAAAATATAAATGAGACACATGTGAAGAGAACGTGTGTGGCAAAGGAATAACGTAGCTTCTGGTTACTGAAAATCTTTTTCTTCCATTGTATCATCTTTGTTAAGTTCCCTTTTATCTATACTGGATTTCAAGAACTGATGGCTTTCTAGGGTCCATTGTTGATACTTTCAGTCATTAGGGTCACAGTCACTGAAACTGTTACCATATACATTTGACTGATTTTCTTTGCACATCTCTCTGCAGGTGTTTTTCTCTGTCATCTACCACTACTGTGCCAGAAGCTGCTGATTCTACCTCTGGGTGAATTCTACAACTGACTTTGGTTACTAGTGAGACCTCTGATGAGACTTCAAGAACACGAAGAAATTCCCTCTCGGAGGCTTGCGTTGAAGCTCTTTCATCATTAGTCTGCTTATTGGAATCCACGACTCTGAATTGGCCTGCCAATTCATATAAATAGGCCCAGAGGTACGTCTAATGCTTTCATCTAATCAAAAGATATGACTTTTACGTGTTGACCAAAGTACTCTAACTCTTTCAGATTGGGATTAAGGTTTTGTTCATAACTAGTTTATACTTTTGAATCACTGAGTCAATCCAACTGTCTGGGCCTTCTATGACTACACTAAGTGGGGTGAGAGAGAACCACATTTTCAAAAACTGGTATTACAGGTCACACCCATTAGCACCATAGCCCTGTGGAATAGAATGCTGTTATCCTGACAAGTACTGGTTACTGATGGATTTTATTAGACTGACTGCCTTTAAAGTGTCTGTTTGGGTTGTTTGAACAGCGAGACTTGGGATTATGGGAGCCCCTGGGGTTTGGGAAAGGTTTTCTTTCATTGGCTGGAGGTCTCCAGGGAAGTTTTACTTCCAGAGGTCTGTTGCCGACTATCATGGAGGCAGCCAATGAAGAACGTCTTGCTTATTGTGTCTTCATTGGCCATCTTGTCTCCTGTGTTTTCCCTTGCATGTTAGTTTATCTGTAATGGAATGATGATGAAGTGGATGAGGGAGGTGATGTAATATGGGGTGAATGATGATGGAGTCTGTGAGGAAGGTGGCATGGTGTAAGGCGTGGAGATAGGTTTAAATTCTAGTCGTTCACTACTTGTGTGAACTTAGTCAAGTCACTTCACTTCCTTGGCCCTCACTTTCCTCATATGTCAAATAAGGGTGGTAGATTAGATGGCCTCAGAGCTTCCTTACATCTCTACATCTAGAATCATCTAATTCAGTGAAAAAGCTTTTTCGACACAACTCAGGCTACCTCCCCCATTAGAACAGTTGTGGGAGGATTTATCCTGTTGGGTTTTTGAGCCAAGACGGAACAACGTTAAGCAATTAGATTCCTTTAAAAAGCACATCTTGTCATAGCTTTATTTAAAAAACAAAAACTCTTGTGCTTTCTAATGCTGTTGTAAATTTCTCAAAATGTTAAAGTCATCTGTCAGGGCTGTGATAGAATGCCACCCTTTCCTTCCTCCCCCAGGGAGGTGAATTGTGTAGGTTAACCCCAGACTGGCAGGAGGGGGAACGGGGTGAAGTGCCTGTGTTAAAATGTAAATGTGAGTCTTTAGTCATTTAAAACTGCTGTGGAAGTCCCTGTGTTACTTTTAAAATGCTAATTTAGGTTATGAAGCTTTGTATGAGCTATAGTAAAGTGAGCAGATAATGGCCAAGCTTGAGGATGAAGGAAACCTTCAGTCAAGTCAGATCGCCTTGCTACTCGGGATACCAGGGAGGTGGGAAAGCCGAGAGAGAAGAGGGACTAAGAACAAGAAATGCTGGGATGAACCATGATGATGAAGTGCAAGTGGGAGTCCGGCCTCTGACCAGGAGGCAGGAGCTAGGATTCGGCAAGTCAATTAGTCAATCTTTCGACATTTATTAAGTGCCTGCTATGTGTAGGACAGCTAGGTGGCGCTGCAGTAGAGTGCTAGGCCTGGAGTCAGGAAGACTCCTTTCTGAGTTCAAATTCAACCTCAGATACTTACTAGCTGTGTGACTCTGGGCAAGTCACTTTAGCCCCGTGTATCTCAACTTCCTCATTAGTCAAATGAGCTGGGAAAGGAAATGGTAAACCACTCCAGTATCTTTGTCAAGAAAAACCCACATGGGCTTTTAGTGACTGAAAAACAACTGAACGGCCGCAACCACCACAGCAACCGTGTGTCAGGCACTATGCTAAGTACTGGGGATACAGAAAGAGGCAAAAGACAGTCTTGGACTTCACAGAGTTTCCCCTTCCACCCTACCCTGTGGAGTCTATAGAATCCTTTTCTATCCCTGTTTCTTCTTCCCCTTCCCATCCCTCACCCCATTATCTACTTTGGAGCCTGTCTCTTCACCAATGGTTGGAGGGTGAGTAAATTCAACTTTGCAGGTCTGAGGATTCAGGCCCAGCCTTACACTGCAGTATTTTGCCGTTAGAGGCAGCTGGGTAGTACAGTGCCTGGACAATTGAACATGGAGTTAAGAAGGCCTGAATTCAAGTTTGGCATCAGACACTTAAGCTAACTATGCAACCCTCAGCTTCTTCATCTATAAAATGGGGAGGATAATAATGGCATCTGCCACCCGGGGTGGTTGTGAGGATAAAATGAGAGAATATTTGTAAAGCTCTCAGCACAGTGTCTGGCCTATCATAGGCGCTTAATAAATGTTTGCTCCCTCACCTTTTGTGTGGGGAGGGACTCAGGCCTGTACCGTCGACACACAGTAGTAGGGAAAGTTAGAGTCACGCTACAAAACAGAGGCAGCAATCAAGCAAAGAGAACCACAAGGATTAAGGGTCAGGATCTCAGGCTAAGGGCTGAAATTCAAGGACTAGAATCTAGAAGGAACAGACAGCAACCAGAGAACAAAGTGGGGAATTAAGTTTGCGGAGTGGGCTATGCTGTTATTCATGGAGGAGGACAATACTTAACCATTTTCAGAGTTCTGTCACATGTATCATCCCATGTGACCCTTATAGCAGCACTGTGAGGTAGGAAGAGAGGAATTATTATCTCCGTTTGACAGATGTGACACAGAAGGGAAGTGATTCAACTGTCATAAGGATACAGCTTCTTTTGTAAAAGCATCTCAATTTATATCTTTTTGTAAAAGAAGTTTTATTGATGCTTTTTTTGACATCACAGTCATTTCCTGATCTGCCTCTTTCCCCTAGAACTGTCCCTTGTAACAAAGCAAAGCAGTTACACAACGTCAGGAGTCACAGCAACTTAAACCGGCTGTGTTGTCGATTGACATTTCACCCTATGGTACCCCACCTCTCTGCCTCCCTGAGGAGGGAACAATGGTTCATCATTTGTGGGTTCTGGTGTTTAATCTGTCAAGTTCTTTATAAAATATTGTTTTTATATGACAAAAAGAGAAACTGAGGCATAGTAAAACTGAATAATAGATTTAATTGGGCAGCAGATCCATCTTTACTTTCCCACTAAGTCACTCTCTGACCTCATTGATCACTTTCCATCTGTGGGTCTCCGCTTTCCCATCTGTAAAATGGAGGTATTAAATGAGATGTCCCCTGAGGTCCCTCTTTGTTTTTGTGGCCTTGGAGTCCATGAAATTTTGTGATGTCACAACTGTAACTCTTCCCAGAGATCATGGATTGCTTTTTCTTTTTAAATCTTTCATACTTTCCAGAGCTTCTCATCTGTGCAGCTTCTTATCTCTACTCCAGCATGGAATCACCAAGTGGGACTTTGACTATAATTTAAAGAGGAACTGTTTAATTTGAATGCTCAGGACACATGGAGACTCCTTTGCTAGTTTGTCTCTATTATTAAGGCCATCCCATCCTCCAGGGTTTCTTAATACTTCTGTGAAAAGCATGAATTCTATCTTCTGGGCTGAGAAAGACATTTCCAGAGAGAATGTTAACTGTCCTGTTGCTTTTAGAGAAACAGTGACTCTGGAGGACCCAATGGTATCAATTAAGGCAACTGGGCTTCCTTCATCTAATTTGGAAAGTAGGACTTTTTTGTTCTGTGAGACATTCAGACAGGCGTCCGTGTCTTTGGAACCCCATTTTGAGGAGGTTCTTCGGAGGTCATTGACATAGGAATAATTGTTCAGAAGGAAATAATCAAGCACCTCCTGTTCTACTGTTGAATTCTGCCTCCTCTTCTAATTATATTTTTATCTAAAGGGGTAGTTGTTAAGCAAGCCACTTAATTGCTTGCTTCTCAGTTTCCCCATTTCTCAAATGAGGGAGTTGAACTTAATGGCTTTTAAGATTCTATTCAGTCGTGATGGGATCCATCTTAGGTGAGAGCAACGTCCCCTGTGATGTAGCTCTTCCTTAACAGAGACTTCTCTTCACAATCCAGCTCTCAGTAATGCTGGAATGGGATTCCTTCAGCACCGGGGAGGGGCAAGCAGTGTGCTCTAGAAGATAGAGAGCTGGCCTTGGAGACAGAAGGCTCGGTTGCTTCTGTGATCCTCAGTAAGTTGCATTTATTATCCTCTCAGTCCTCAGAGCTTCTCCACTGCTATGAGCTGCCGAGAAGGTTCTAATCTAATAGGAGGTGGAGGCGATGATTAGGGATCATGTCTACAGGTGGGCCAGTGTTCCAAAAGGACAATTCAGGCAGCATGGGGATTTGGAAAGGCCTCATGCCGAAGATGGTATTTGAGACTAACTAAAAGGAAAGTCAGGATTCTACAAGGCAGGGATGAGGAGAGAGAGCTTTCTAGACATGAGGGAGCAGTCATTGCAAAGATGAATAGTGGGGAGATGGGAAATCATATGCAAGAGAAGCCAGCACCCATTCTGGAAGGGAAGGTGTGTGCAGGTGAGCTCTGTGAAATAAGTATGGAACATAGAGATGGCATGGACTGGATTGGGAGGTAGGAACCCTGAATTCAAGCCCTGCTTTTACCTTGAAGAGGTCTTAATCTCAGGGACTCTCTGGGCTTCTGTGCCAGTGTCTGTGTGGAAAATCAGTAAAATCCAGAACTCCTCTGTAGCCTGGACTCCAACTTGGGGCTTCTTCCATACTGCCAAGGTATGCCCTGATCTCTACCTCCAAACCTACTTGGTTCCAAACTGGCCGCACCCTCCTTCAAATGAGTCGCCACACACTCAGCTTCTCCAGAGTTGCCTCAGCCAGTTCTTCACCATTCATTTCATACTTGGTCCCAACACACACAGGGGCCTAATCACACACATACAAAAGACATCTGTTAAGGAGGTTTGAATAAGCGCAGGAGGGAAAGAGAGAGAGAGTGCAAGGCACTAGGCTGAGTTGGAGTAAGTTACAGGGATAAAGAAAGGGAAAGAGCCGAAATAAAAGGGTGAACAAAGTATAGAAATATAAAAATACTTGGTAGAGGAAGAGGGCAGATGTAGATATATTTGTGTCTGTGGTGCTTTACATTCAATGGTATTAAGATGTGGAAGGGACCACAGATTCTACAGTCTAACTCACTTTACAGGGGAGAAAACCAAGGCCCAAGAAAAGGGGAAGGATAGTAGTCATTTGAACTCAGATCATGTAACTCCAAATCTGGTACTTACTGCATTCTACCAGGATGCTTCTCCCATGAGGCCATGCTAGGCCATGATCTTTTGGGGCTTAAGCCCATAGATAAGTGGGGATCCATGTCATTCAATCTCTGTTCTAAAGCTGAAATGACATCCCATTCTGGGATGACAAAGAAAGACCCTCACTTCCTGCCTAATGGATCCCAACAACACTTTTGGCCTTGTGTATGATGGCCTAGCTTTCTCTTTCCAGTGTCCTCCCTGACTTCAAATGGATTTAGGTTAAGTTCTCAAATTTCAGAATCTGATTTTTGTAGATCTAAGCCCCAGGATTCAAATGAACAATTTTGCTTTTCAAGTCCTTTATAAACCTGTGAAAGCTCCAGAGTGAAAGGTCTACTTTGAAAAAATGACTTTTGGTCGGCAAGTTGAAACTGTGCAGTAGTGGGGGGATGAGGGTGAGGAGTGAAAACCAACAGTCCATTAACAGAGGATGATCACAGAATTCTCTGAAAATCTTCTCAAGAGGGCCACGGTATAATAAAATGAGTACTAGATTTAAGCTAGAAGAACTGGGTTTGAATTCTCTTCCAAACATTTCTTAGCCATGAAATCTCACTTCTCTGAATCTCAGTTTCTTCATCTAATGAGTCAGCATCATTTTTGAATTACATTACTTACCTCATGAAGTTGTTGGCATTCATCAGCTTTAAACTACATGGGACTCTTGAGAAATATCTTATGAGCTCCGGTGTGTTCTTGGTTTGGTAAGAACCAGTGGGAACGTGAGTTCATCGATCTCGATCAGGAAACTCCTTTTACCAGTTCTGGTCAGGGTCTGCTCTTCAACTTAATATCTTTTAGTGTTGCCTGGGGCACTGAGAGATTGTGACTTGCCCAGGGTCACACATATATGTGTCAGAGGTAGGCTTCAAACTCAGGGCTTCTTGGCTTTGAAGGTCGTGACTCTCGCTTCGGAACATAATGCTGTCACCTGGCATATAGGAGGAATTTCGCGCATTCTGATTGATTGAAGGTCACACGATCTATGGGAGATCCCACTTCTTTTTGGAGTCTTCACAGGACATCCTTCAGGACAGTGAGAACAGATTTGTTGAGTATTTGTGTCGAGCTCTTTTGAAGGAGGAGACCCTGTTATATGTGTTTCTTTTGTTCAATAAGCAAGGAATCCATTGAACAAAGTTATCGATTTGTTTGCATCTGTCACTGGCAGAATCGCTGCTTGGTGGCAATGAGTAGACTTAGCAGCAATGTAAAGGTTTCGCAATGGCCCCAAATGTAATCCAGCCTGCTCTCCTTCTACTCAGTTATTTTACAATTCATTGGAATTATTCTTTAGATAACGGTGGACTTAAAAACCATAAGCTTAGTACACTAAGGTAAGAGAGACTTTAGAAAGCATATAGTCAACTCAATTTTACAGTTGGAGAAATTGTGGCCCACAGAGGGAAGCAGCTTGATCGAGGAGGCATAGCTGTTTTGTACCAGAGACAAAAGCAGATGCCAAGGTGCCTTTCTCTACCCTATTATGCATCATTTTCCCACTTCTTTCTGGGTCTCTGAAGTCTTCGGATTTTGCTCTCGATAGGCCTTGTTCAAACGCCCATCAGAATCCAAATGGTTTTCCTCAGCCTTCTTCTTCTTGAGGCTCTCATTGGCATTTGACACTGGTGGACCCTCCTTCCTCCTGACCTCCCTCCCTCCCAGCCTCTCTGATGGTCAGTTTTCATGGAGTAGGAGGAGAGAACCTGGATTCTAGGGGAGTAAGGTGATATAGGTAACAGAAATAGAATGAGTTTTTCAAGTGTCACTTATAGTTTGTGTATCACATTTTAAAATTATTTAAATCATGGGTGAAATTGAAATTGTCGGCTTTCTGACAGCTTTCTGAAGCTTTGCGTATTGTTCCCAGGTGGCCTAATGTTCACAAATGTATTTTCCTGTTATTTCCAGTTCCAACTACCCGAGCTAATCTGTTTAATTAAAAAAGAAATTATCTCTTCTGGTTTTCTTTAAATGACTGCATATATTTTTTCTGTCTCATTACACTTTACTTTGTATTTTTCTTTGCTGGTCAATTGTCAGAGCTCTAACTAGGATGGGATGAATGGACTTTGTCTCAGGGTGTTGGTATGAGGTTGGTATAAGGTAGAAGACTGCTTCCTTCCCGAGAGGGCATACTTCCTCTGAAGACCGCTATTCCTTCCCAGTGAAGTCCTCTAATGGCTTGTGTCGCTATGCCACAAACTCTTAGTCTCTCCATTCCCTCATCAGTCATGGCCCTGTGGGTAGTCTGCCTTTCCCTACAAATTTCATGGAGGTGAGGACCATATTCTCTGCTGGTGATGATGAGGAAAGTTACTCCTCACCCTCCTTTGCATGATTAAGAATTTCCAGTTGTAGCCTGGCGTACTGTGTCTCACAGTATGGAATAACTAGCGCAGGGAATGACTGAGTCAGGATCCAAAAGAATCCATCCCGATAAGAGGGACTCTTGGACAGAAGCTGGTAAGATGAAATTCAGTAGTGAGCAATGTAGATCTTGAACTTGGGTATGAGGAGTCACCTTCACAAGGATTGGATGAGGAAAGAAGCATGATTAGTTAGCCATTGTTCTGAAAAAGATGTGGGATGGGGGTGGAGGGTTGGGGGGTGTTAGTTCATTGCAAGTTCCTTATGAGTCAGCTCAGCGGCATGGATTCAGCAGCCAAGAAATCTGCTGCTACCTTGGGCTGCATTCAGAGGAATACCTTCCCGGAATAGGGAATCCTGCCTTCTTCTAATAATGAGCAGAGTATTGTACCCGATTCTGGGCACCAAAGTTTAAGAAGGACATTGACAAGCTGAAGAGTCAGAAGGGGGCCGCCATGATGCTGAAGGGCCTTGATTCCATGTGATGAGAGGACAAGTGAAGGAAATGAGAAGGTTTAGCCTAAAGAAGAGAAGACTCCTAGGGGACAGGGAAGCTGCCTCCAAGCATTTGGAGCGCAGTTATGTGGAACAGGGATTATTCTGTGCTGATTGACCCCAGAGGGCAGAACCAGGAGAATATTGCAAAGAGACCAATTCTGTCTCAACATACAAATTTACCACCTCCCAGAACTGTCCTAAAGTGGAATGGATTGCCTCAGGAAGTAGTGAGTTTCCCTTCCTTGTGGGTCTTTATCTGGTGATGATGATCACCTGGTGGTCCTGTTATAGTGGGGGTTCCTCCCATGGGTGGACTGGATTCAGTGGGCGCTGAGAAGATTCCTAAATCTCAGAACAATTGACAGTAGCGCTCGAGTAGCCTCTCATGTCATTATTTCACATTAATTCCTTCAGTCACTTCTCCCCCACCTTTTACCCAGCTGGAAAAGCAGTCTGGCTAAGTGAGGTCCAGTTCTGACCGATGCTTAGAACCTTCATTTGCTCTCTGTGGCCTCTAAGATAAAACAGAAACACTTTCACCTAGAGCTGGATACACTGAGCCACAACCAGCCTCCATTCTGTCTTTCTGGATTTATCCTACTGAAGTCTCCTTTAGGTATTCTGAATTTAAGGCAGACTGAATTACTCACTCTCTCACCTTTACAAACTCTGTTCCCTATTCCTGTAATGCTCTTTCTCCCTCTCCCTATTTTCTTCAAAGTTCAGCTCTTCCATGTGCCCCCATGCCTTCGCTCTTGATTCTTGTCCCCAGCTAGGATTCTTTTTATATGTTATCTTCTCGATAGAATGGAAGCTTTTCCAGGGTAAGGGCCACTTTCTTATTTTTGCTTCCATTTGTATTCCCAGCCTTTAGTACTATGTCTGGTACACAGAAAGCACTTAATAAGTGCTTTGTTTATCTTTAGAGGGAATAGTTTTAGTTAAGATAAGATTGGAAACATACTGCAAATGGTTGAGGAATGATTAAAAGAACAAGGAGCTGGTGGCAGCCAGTGTGGACAAGTTTTTCAAGGAGTTTGTCAGAGATGGTAGGGTCCAGTTAAGTTTTTGTTTGTTTTTTAGAGTATGGGGTTATTTGAAATCAATAGGCAAGAAACTAGTAGATAGGGAGAGATGGTAGGTTAGAGAGAGAGGGAAGATTTCTGAGGGGACATTCTGGGGGAGAAGATTGGAGGGGGGTAAAGGCCACATTAAAAACGTTGATCTTGGCAAGAAGAAGGGCTTACCTCATCACAAACTAGATCAGAAAAGGAGAGCATATGGAATGATATCAGGATTTTGAGGTGAAGAGTAAGCTTGTGGTGAAAGATCTCACATATTAAAACAACTGCGTAAGTCAAGCTCACTTGTCCATAGTTTGCAGATTGCTCTGTTCCATTTTTTAAAAAATCAAGACATTTGCATTTCTCCAGTCCTATCATTTCCCCAGTCTTGATGACCTTTCAGAGAGTATTGGTGGAGTATTAGCAATCATATCTGTCAAATCTTTAATGATCCTGGGAAGGAGTCTGCGTGGGCCAAGTGATTTGATGGGCACCTAGGTGATGTCTTGCCATTTCCTTACTGCTCTTGGGTGTCAACCCCTTATTAACCACTTTTCTACTGTCCTTTCTAGTCCAAAGGTTGATTTCCTTGTCAGCAAGTGATAAGAAGTGAGCAGCTCTATCTTCTTTCTGTTGTCCACTGTCATTGATCCATCCATGGGGGCAGCAATGTTATCATTTCTGGGATCTTCCCTTTTCCCCAGTATAACTAAAATATCCCCATGTTGTTGTCTTTAACATTGCTCACAAGCCTTGGCTTAATTCAAAGCTTTAGTGCTCCCGACAGTGTTCTTATAGGAACATGAAATATTTTTGAATTCATTCTTGGTTATTTGATCTTGTTTCCATCTTCTGTACACGTACTTTTTGGGTGTGGTTAATTTCTGGGATTTGTTTTTGGGATATGAACAATTGGCAAGGCTTTAGAGACAGAATTTAATTAGTTTCACCTGATGGCTTATGGATCTTAGTTTTAAAAATATTTTTCCCATGCAAGGTACTCTTTAGTTTTTAAATTAAATTTGGTTCTTTTTTTCAGTCAACAAAAAAATCCACCTTTTCTCCCTCCAATTCCCACACCCTTGCCCCAGGTGAAAAGAAGAAAAAAATTCCTTGTTACAAATATATAACAGTCAAGCAAAACAAATTTCTGCATCGGCCATGCCCAAAAACTAGAAATCATCCTGCGCTCTGATTTCTTTGCTTCTCTATCTGGAGATGGGGTAGCATGTTTCCTCATGAGTCCTCTGAAATATTAGGTAGTCATTAATTATGTTGACAAGAGTTTTTAAGTCTTTTCCAAGTGTTTGACGTTAAAGATATTGTTGTCATTGTGTCTACGTCTTTTGATATTTCTATTGCACACCCTGATTAAGTGAGATACTTTCCTCTTAATGTTCCCCTGTCCACCCAGTATATCCTTCTTCCTCTTTCCCTTCGTTTTCTTTCTTCTTTTAAGATCTTTGAAACATAACAAAACAACTTGCAATCCCTCTGTCTAATTAGACTCCATGATCTGCTGATTATGACAGGGTTCAGAGGGAACAAGTGTATCATTTCCTCATTTTTGTTGTTACATATAACTCTTCATGAACCCCTTTGGAGTTTGCTTGGAAAAGGTACTGGAGTGGTTTGCCATTTCATTGTCCTGCTCATTTTACAGATAAGGAACCCGAGGCAGACAAGATTAACTTTCCCAGGGTTCCCCAGTTAGTAGGTGTCTGAGACCATATTTGAACTCAGGAAAATGAGGTTTCTTGATTTCAAGTCCAGCACTTTATTCATTGTGCTACCTCTCTGCTCATTCCCCATATTAGAATGTAAACCATTTATCCTTTATTATTCACTATTTATCTTTTTTTATATTTCACTTGACTCTTGTGTTTGTACATCAGGGTTTCTTTGCAGCATTGGTCTTTTCACCAGGAGTACTTGGAAGTCTTCTGTTTCATTAAAGATCCATTCGCTGCTTCATAGGATTATATTGTGCTTTGCTGCATAAGTTATTCTTGGTGGTAAGCCTATACTTTTGCCTTCTTAATGCTGTATTTGAAGCTCTCTACTTCTCTATCATGGTGTCTGCTAAACGATGTGTGATTCTGATTGTGGTTTCTTAGTATTTTTTTTTTTTCTTTATGGCTGCTTACACTCTTTTTTTCTTTGACCTGGAAATTTTGGATTTGGGGTATAATCTTCCTGGGAGTTCATTTGGGAATTTTTTTTTTAGTGAGTTTTTTGTATTTCTACATTGCCTTCTCCTTCTATGAGAGGGGCAATTTCTTTTATGATTTCTCAAAATGTCATGTTGAGACTTTTTTGGTCCTGGTTTCCAGGTAATTTAGCAATTCTTAAGTTATGTATCCTTCATTTTAATCAGTTATTTTTTATGAGATATGTCACCTTTTCTTTTTATTATTTTAAAACTTTGTTTTAATATTTCTTGTTGTTTCATGGGCTCATTTGTTTTTAATTGTTCCATTTGTATTTTCAGGGACTTTGTTGCTTGGGCAAGGGTTTATACCTCTTGTGCCAAGCTATTAAATTCCTTTCTAATTATTTCTTCTATAGCTGTCATTTCTTTCCCCCAATGTTTCCTCTAGTGCTCTTATTTTATTTATAGTGTGTATAAATATATACACACTATAATATATATATATATATATATATATATATATATATATATATATATTCTTATTTCATCTCTTTCAGGAATTCTAGTTGAATTTATGCCCAGCCTTTGTTTTTCTTTGAGGATTTGCTTATGAATATTTTGTCATCATTCTCTCCTTTTAGACTTGTCTTATGTGTTTCTGTCACCATAGTAGCTCTTTTTTCTTTTTTGTTTGCTTGTTCTTCGATCCTAATTCCTGTCTTTGGACTCTGTGTTAGCACCAGACTATGTACATCTGAAGGGAAGGTCTAGGTTGGTTTTGTTGCTGCTTGCTCGGCAGGGATGTCGAGCATTGTTATTTCAGGCTTTTGGGGACAGCTCTGGCTGGCTACCGGCAAGCTTTCAGTGTTTCTTAAAGTGATATGATCCAGGTTAAAGTCTGATTGCTACTGTCTTGGTCTGAGCTCTGCAAGTTTTTGAGCTTATTTGCAGTTCTAATAGATTGCTGCTGATTAAATGAGATGATATTTGTAAAGCACTTACCACAAAGCCTGGCACACAGTAACCACTTTATAAATGCTTATTTCCTTTTTTTCTGTTGTTTGCTAGAATCAGCCCCTATCAGCCAGCTGAGAAACTGGTCCACGGTGATAGAACTTTAGACTTTCTTCAGTTCTGGGATTCTTGCCCTAGTTATTTCTTTGCAAGCTTCAGACTGGGCTAAAAAGCTGGAACTGAAATTTCATTCTACTTTCAGAGTCAGAACCACATAGCTGCTACTTACTTCTAAAATTACTTCTTGTTCTCACCAGATCATTCCTTACCCTGAAATACTAGATTTACATGCAGGTCTCCTTTTCAGTATAGTCTGGAACTGTGATCTAGAACTAGTAGTAAGTGATAAAGCTGCCGTTTGTCACTCATTCCATCACCTGATACATACCTGGCCTCTTCTGGGATGAATTTGAGACCTATTCATGCCATGGCATAAGTTCCTCCGCAATGGAATGTTTGGTGGGGCCTGTTAGACCCAGTCTCTGGTGTCCCCCAATCTTGCTCTGGCTATGCTACCTTGAGCTGAAAAAACAATTGCCTCTTATTTTTTCCCTTGAATTTTCTGGTCAGGATTTGGTAGAATATGTGTTGTGAATCTGTTTGATGAAGTTGGGGGGGGGGGGGGGGGGGGGGGGGGGGGGGGGGGGGGGGGGGAACAGACCAAAGATAAGCTCATTGTCCTTATCTGCTATTTGTTATTTAGTTTTAATTGGGAAAAAGGCTGATATCCTTCCACTTGTTTTTTTTTTTTTTCCCACTCCTTTCTGGTTTGAATTTCTTAGTTTTTCTTCTCCTTGCATCACCTTTGATATCTTTCCTTGTTTCTCTGGTTAGTTCCTGTTCATCATTCTTTACAATGAAGTAATCTTCTCTAACATTCATGTATCATAATTTGTTTAGCCATTCCCCATTGGGTAGACTCTATTTGTTTCCGTTTTTTTTTTTTTTTTTTTTTTTTTTTACTAATATAAAACATTCAGTATAAAATTGGGTGTATATGAGACTTTTCTTTGTGTTTTTGACTGCCTTGGAGTAAATGCCTTGTGTCGAAATCTCTGATTGTGTAAATTGATCCAACATTGTAAACAATATATAGAAACTACCAACAGTGCACTATTGTGCCTCTCTTTCCACAACCCCTCCAACATTGGTTAGTGCCAATGTCTAAATGTTGCCTAACATGTTTTTTTGTAAAATCTAGATCCTATCCTAGTGGAAAGGAAGCTTTTTGTGAAATGGACTCTTTGGTCTGCCCACTGCCTAAAAATAGGAATTCACATATAGGAGGCACTTAATAAATTTGCGTTGACATTAACAACAATATCATGTGATGATCAACTATGATAGACTTAGCTCTTCTCAGCAATACAGTGATCCAAGACAATTCTACAAGTAAATGCCATCCACATCCAGAGAAAGAATCATTCTATTTTCACTTTAAAAAATTTTGTTTTTTGTTTTTTTCTTTCTCATATTTTTTTCTTTTGTTCTGGTTCTTTTTTCACAGCTTGACTAACATGGAAATGTACATGTATGGCCTATATCAGAGTATTGGCTATTTAGGTGAGGGAGGGGTGAAGAGAGGGAGGGAGAAAAATTTGGAGCTTAAAATCTTACAAAAATCAGTGTCAAAAACTATCTTCACTTGTAATTAGAAGAAATAAAATCCTACTAAGTGCAAAAAAAAAATCTTGTCGATTTGAGTTCAATCAGTACCTCCTATGTAAATCACATGTTCAAAGATGGTAAAAGGAGATATTAGGAGAAGACACGGTCACTGACCTCAAGGAGCTCAAAGCATCCTTGTAGAGATAAGATGTATATACAAAAAAAATCATACAAATTAGAATATTGTAAATACATACCTTGGTCTTTTGGGAAAAAATACATACCTTGGTTTAGATTAGGAGTCAGGAGACTGGGTTTTAATATTTTTTTTTACATTGGCTGTTTATGTGACCTCATTTTCCCTCTCTTGGTTTTCTCATTTACAAAATGAAGCGCTTAGAGAGGCTGACTTCTAAAGTTCCCTCTGGTTCTCGAAAATCCTCTTAGTCTCTGAACATAAAATGTCATGAGAATCAGATGAAAGGGATGTCATTTGTAGATGGAGAGAACGAGGAATGTATCTTAGAAGAGTTGTTACTGGAAACTTGAAAAATGGGTAGGAAGTTAATAACCGGAGGTGGGTATTGGTGGAAGCAATTGGAGCACAGCCCAGATGTAGGGGATAGAGGTGGGCACATACAAGCTAGCATCAAGGAAAGAAGAGTCATCCATTTTGGCTGGAGCAGAGAGCACATAAGGGGGAAGAGTGAGAGATGGTGGGAAATGCTTTGCAGTCAATGAACTCTAATTTGTTCCAACAGCTCCTGATGAAGACTTCTTGTTGTGTTGAGCCCGCATGTGGACATTTTCAAGCATGAACTGATTCCTGCCAGTCCCCATAATTAAAAGGGATTTTACTGAATTAGATGAGACTTTTTTTTTAATTCAGAGAGTCCCATCTATGCTTCACTCTCAACACTGCCTTTACTGCCAGATCATTGTCGACAACTCTGTGATTTTCTTAAAAGGTCCCTAAAATACAAACAAGGTGATAAATTCACTTTCTGGTTCTAAAATGTGATTTTCCCCATTCCAGTCTGTTGCTGTGGAGATAGATACAATATAGGAGTCTTGGCAGTATGACAAGCAATTAAAATACCAAGATGTTTAGCTGTGTATGAGTATTTTCACACAGTGAGACCTCGGAGCTTAGCCTGCGACTGACATTGTTAGTTATTGAATCAATTACAGGAGACAAGGTTGACAGGTGTAATTATATATTTCTATGGTGATTATGTATGGCCTGTCATAGAGACCAACCAGCCTGTTCCCCGGCACTCATTTAAAACAGTCACTTGTCGGGCAGAGTAATGAAGTTGGAGTGCCACTTTGGAGTGAAGGGAGTATAAAACAAAGTGCCAGGCCGCTGGAGAAGAGAGAGGGTTTGGCATGGGATGGATGAACAGTAGCCACATTTATTATATTGCACTCATCCATCAATTGGATAAGTCATTTTACGTCCCAAATTTCAGTCGTACTTCTGCCATTTGGCCAAAAAGCCTTTGATAAATCATCTCACCTCTCTGACCCTCAGCTTTGTCCTCTGTAAAATGGGAATCATCACCCTTGCTTGAGCACCATCATAGGATTATCATTATGAATAGAAACTTCTCTGAATGGAAGGCAGGATGGTATAGGGAAAGAGCACTGAATGCAGCATCGATCCATCAATCATAAGGCATTTATTGAGCACTACTAAATGTCAGGTATCATGCTAAGTCTTGGAGACAAAAAGATGAAAAATGAAACAGCCCTGCCCTCTAGGAGCTTGTATTTTTTGGAAGCAAACAAGTGCATGTGTAAGTTAAATTCAGACTACCTACGAAGTAAATTGAAAGTTATTTTGATGAGACGGCGGGCACTAGCAGCTAAGGGGAGATTGGGGGCGTCCATGAAGGCTTCATGTAGAAAGTGGTACTTGAACTGTGTTTTGAAGGAAACTGAGAGTTCTTTTTAAAAAATTTTATTATTTTTTTATTATAGCTTTTTATTTACAAGATATATGCATGGGTAATTTTTCAGCATTGATCCTTGAAAAGCCTTCTGTTCCAATTTTTCCCCTCTTCCCTCCCCCTCCCCCCACATGGCAGTTGGACCAATACATGTTAAATATGTTAAAGTAGAAGTTAAATACAATATATGTATACATGTCCATACAGAAACAGAGTTTTAAGACATAATCTTAGGGCATGGGTGCAAGTCCTGACACTGGTATTTACAGGGTATGATTTTTGTTGTTCAGTTGTTTGGGTTTTTGTGGGCAAAAATCCTGTCTCCAGGCCCAGTAGTATATCTACCGTAGTGCCACCTAGCTGCCTTTAAGTTATGGCTTGAGGGCAGTTATTTCCTGGTTTCTTCCTCTGTAAAGTCGGGATGTCATTTCTGATAGTGTGCAAAGCCAGGACATAGTCAACCTCAAAGGCTAAGATCTGGAGGTTGGATTTAATCTTCTTATCCATTTTCAGCACTGGTGGGTTTTGAGAGGAAAATGGCATGATGAAAACAGCAATTTGTAGAGTGGACTGGAGGAGGAAAAAAGGTGGAGAAAGAGAAAAGAGTGATCAAGAGATTGAGGGGACTGGAAGTCGTACATACTAAAGGAGCATCAGTTGAAGGAATTGAGTTTGTTTAGCCTAGAGAAAAAAAGGACAACTGAACCACAGAATGTTGGTGATAGAAGGGACCTTAAGGCTCGTCTAGCCCAACCTTCTCATCTTAGACTTGAAGAACTGAGACCCTTTTAAGTCGAGTGTCTTGTCCATGGTCACGTAAGAACTGTCAGAGAGATTGGATCTTGCCACTGCAGGATTAGAATGCTCCCCAATACATAAACTGCCTGATTTGAATCCCCTCACGATTTCTATTGCATCCTGCTGCAATGCTGAATTTATGTCGAGTGCTGTATATAGTAGGTATTTAATAAATGTTTGTTAAATTAACTTGAATTGAGCTCCATAGAAAGCTTGAGTTGCTTGTTGCCACTGAGCTTGCTTCAGGGACACAATTCTTCTTAGGACTTCAGGATCCTGGATCTGGAGTAGAAGGGGGCTGCATAGACTGTGGAGTCCAATCCCCTCATTTTCCAAATGAGGGAATTGAGGCCTAGAGAGGGGAGGCAACTTCCCCAAGCTCAAGCCTAGGTCTTTGGCTTGATGTCCAGGGCTCGTTCCACTGTGCTGTGTTGCTACCATGTGGGGGGCAAACGACAGCTGATTTTGAATCCCTTCTCCATAGAGGGAAGGATGAGAACCGTTTGCCTTGCCCTAGAAGGCAGACCTAAAAACAATGTGAGCAATCTGCAGAGAGGCACATTTCAGCATAATATAAGGAAAAGACTTGTGAACAATTAGAGAGGTTCCCAAGTGGTATGGGCTGCCATGGTTGTGCTCACTGCTCACTGTCACTGGAGGTCTTCAAGCACAGCCCGAAGGACCATTTGGCTGTCCTGGTGTAGAAGGGTTAGTCTGGATGACCTCTGGGGTGCTTTTGCAACCCTGAGATTTTATGGTTCTGGTCCCTGTGAAAGGTAACGAGGGCCTGAATTAGCCCTCTCATCTCATCAGTTAAATAAACAAGGCACTAATTTGAGAACCAAGGTGCCAACACACATGCAATCTACTAATTTGCTGATCATTGTTGGTGTTGGCCAATTGATGGTGTCATGTGTATGTGGGGACTTATATAAACATATGGCTCTGGCAGGGTCGGTGCTATAAGGGAACAGCTAATAGTGGAGGCATTTTCAAGGGGATTTTCCATCAAAGTCCTTTGGCATTTTTGTCCCAGGTTTACTAGGCAGCTATTTATTTGTCTTGGGCTTGAGGTTACCCATATCTCTCAGAACTTCGTAATGTCCTCCAGGCCTTTTGGCATGGCCTCTTCATGAGTCATAGTTCTCACTCCCTTCTCTCTGACTTCTCATAGCTTGTGGATGATTTCTCCAAGGCCATGCTTTATGGCCTCCATGTGTTTTGAATTCCCTCCGGGTTAAGGGTCATGGCCATGAGCATTGTGTCAAGGATTTAGAAACCTGAGGGGGAGCTCTCCCTGTATCTTTGAGATACAGCCTCTTTCTACAGAACACCAGTACATCGAGTCAGGGGACCCATCAGTGACGTCTAATGACCGGCCAGTCTTCTGAATTCTCCTTCTCCGTTGGCAAGTTTGCCAACGCGGAGGCCTGACCAGTGTCATGATCTCTGTCTCTGCTGCCTGATACTTGCAGCTGTGACCCCCGAGCCAGATGACCATCTCCATTTGGCTCTTACACATGTTGCAAACTCATGGAGCGGTATCACGGGAGCCAAAGTTGTCTAGGGTTTGATGTGTATAACACCAATATGTCTCTCTTTGCTGCCTTGGATCGAAGTTCAGTTTGCCTGGTATTAAAACAGCTGGTGATTTGGGAACGAATGACAAGACATTGTACTATGGATCTTACAAATTATAAGAATGAGAAAGTCACGATCCTTGTCCTCCAGATACTCCCATCACTCCCCAGGTGGAGAGTGCCTTACCTGTGTGACCTCGGGTATTTCACATATCTCTTGTGGGCCTTTGTTTCCTTCTCTGTAAAATGAGGGTGCTGGGCTTAGAGGGCTTCTAAGGGTCTTTCCAGCTCTAAATCTAGGATTCTGTGACCCCATACCATTTTGGTCAAAACCCATGCCATGTAAGTCCTCTGACTTACACAGATTCTTGGCCTTTTGTGCTTGGCTTTATATAGTTGTTGAAAAGTTTTCCTTGAAAGAACACGCATGAAGGAACATCCTAATGGAGTCCAGCTGCAGCATGGGGTTTTATGGACACTTTGCTAGAAACCACATTAAATAGCAACACCAGTTCACACATCAGTTCTACCATGTTGAATTCTAGCCCAGGCATAGGGGGAGTCCATGCAATGTTGACTTTACCCCATCATTGTTTCATAAAATATCACTGGTTTGGACCCCGTCATTAGTAGACATATTGCAGAAAACTCTCCAGTTGCTTTTAAAACCGTCTCAGTTTTCTTCAGTCTTTGGAGTTGAACCAAGCACGTGAGGGGCAAGGATTGCAGGGAAAACACTCAAATAAACTCTCAGTACATTTGGAGCAGTTGGTCTATTTCTCCTCACAGCCTGTTGTAGCTCTGTGACCACCCCAGTGTGTGCGTGTATACGTGTGTTTGTGTTGGGCTTTTCACCCCGACTGTCACACATCCTGATGTCTCTCCGGCTTATGGGTATTTTGTTCAGTCGGTCGTGAAGCATTTATCAAATACTCATTTTGTGCCGGCAACCATGCTAAACACCGGGGGTACAGAAAAGGGCAAGGACGTGACCCCACCCTCTAGGACCTCTCTTGGGAGACACGACATGCAAACAGCAACGTGCATCTAAGAGATATACTGCATGAACTGGGGATAAATATGGGAGCATCAAAAGGGACCCCAAAGGACGTCCTGCAGCAACCAGGAGGACCAAGGGAAGGCGTTTTGCCATCTTTGCCTCCATGGCCGCTAAGCTCAGAGAAGGTGCAAATGGCCTGATGTTGATTGCCTGGATCCATGTAAGAAAGGAAAAGAGAGCCAGACCAGATGTTCATCTCTGGCAAAATGAGGGAGCGCCTCACCGCCAGAGAGAGATTTTGGCTTGAGCTTTCGAAGGACCTTTTAGAGGGTAATTTAAGTTAGCGGCTTGTTCTATATATGTTCTATATGTTTCTTACTAGTCTTTAGATAGTTTCCAAACTCGAATCTGGCATTCATGGTAATCCTGCATGAAAATGCCATAAATGCTATTTATAAGAAGAAAATTCCATCACAGTAGAGTCACCTTGGAAACAGTATTGTCTATAAAGTCCATGGGACCCATTCATCTCCCACTGCCGTTATCCAACAGCTTCTCCTTTATTTCACTGCCTCTGCGCTCCAACCCGATTCCTTTGCAGATTCTTGCCACCCTTATCCAAGTAAGCAGAGTTCCAAATTCCTTCCATCTCTACGCTGACCCATGAAGTAACCTCCTCGGCCTTGCTCATCTGTTTGTCTAGGCCTGTCTCTATTGACGTTATCTAATAATCGATCTCTTGTCTTTCCGTACTAGTTATTTTTGTACTGTTCAGATGAAGGAGACCACACTACTAAGAGAGGCATTATGGTACAACGGAAAGAATCCTGGGTCTAGAATCAGAAACACTGTGTTTGCATCCTGTCTCCAACACTGTGGCAAGTCGCTGAACCTAAGTCTCAGTTTCCCCAAATGTAAAAATGAGGATAACATTTTATTCTCCATCCCAAAACATTGTTATGAAAAAAGAACTTGGCTACCTTTAAAGGGTAGCCAAGGGCTTTAGTGACGGAAGATAGTATGGTCCTTGACATTCCCGTCTGCTGCCAATATGCTTGGTAAAGACAGTATGTCCTGCAAGTCACATTTGCCTGCTGAGCCATATCTTAGTATTTCTGTAGCTCCGTGTTAGTGGAGTTACCAGCTTTGCTAGGACACAATTCAACCCTTTTCTGTCATGTCATGAGGGATTCCCAAAGAAATAGGGACAGATAGGGGATTCGATTTGGAATTTTACTGGTATAGGGCACTCCCAAATGGGAAAGCTCCCCCTACTGTGACATTTTCTCCAGTTTCTATTCTGGAAGCACTGAACACTGAAGGTAAGAGACTTCTTCAGGGTCACGTGGCTATTATTTATTAGAGGTAGGCTTTGAAGACAGCTGTTTATTTATTATGTGCCACTATCTCTCATGAATCATGAAACTTATACAGCTCTGACAGCCCGTGAACCGTCTCATCAAAAGCCGCAATCATTCCCAAGTTTTGGATGGGGCTTCATTTCTCCAGCCGGGAGCAGATTCATTGGTATTTGATCTGATTTAATCCAACAGCCTTTTGTTGCTGCTCTGTAATTACCTACTCTGTGCTAGGCTCACGGGACGGGGGAAGAGTTACAAAGATAATTCAGACAAACACCTCTCTCTGCCCTTGTGAAGGACATTCACTCTAAATAAGATGGTCAATTCCTACAACATGCGAAGGGAGGGAGATCTAACAACTAGAGGATTGGGAAAGATAGTCCGATAGGAGGTGGCACCTGAGCTGAATCTTGAAGGAAGCTAAGGAGGTCTAAATGAGAAGAGGCTGAAATCTGGCCCTACCCAATTTCCACGTATCGCTCCTACCTTTGCCCTCTGGACAAGCAACAAATCTAATCTGTCCTGCACAGAAAAGCCTTTCGCACATTCAGAGCCACTTGTCATAAAGTCTTTTTTTCTATCCCTGTTGCCAGTCTTCTTTGGGCTAAAGGTGTCCAGTTCCTTTAAGCGGGCCTGGTCATCCTGCTTGGTGGGTATTCCTGGGTATTCTCCAGATCTTCCATGGCCTTCATAAACTGTGGTGTCCAGAATTGGCTGAGTATTACATATACAGTAGAACCAAGTTAGAGGACAGGGGAACTCTTAGCTTCATTATTCTGGAGAACATGTCCCTGTTAATGCAGCTGACAATCAGATTCACTTTTTTGGCAGTCACATCACTGTTGATTCATAGGGAGCTTATGGGTCACTAAAATCCTTGAAGTATCTGTCCTTTCTTCTTCCATCTTGAGCTTGCGGATTTTTAGAATCCAAGTGTAGGTACAATTAATTCTTTGACTTAGTCTGTCATTCTGGCCTGTCAAGTTCTTTTTGGATCCTGATTGTCATTCAATCTGCTACCTAGCACTTCCAGCTTCATATCATCTGTCATTTTGGTAACTATGCCATTTATTCCTTCTAAGTCATTGCTAAAAGCACAGGGCTACTTCCCCAGGGATGTTCCAGGAGAGACCTTCTTCCAAGATAACATTCACTCATTCACTGATAATCACTCCTTGAGTCTGATCATTCAATCAGTTCTAAATCTATAGAAACAATGGCGTTGCTGGTTAATGGATTATTCTCGGAAAACTCAAGGTTAGACTTGATCTCTCCTGACCTTTCCTGTTTAAACATGTTCAATTGAACATTTGCCAAATTGGATTCCTCCCATGTTATCCCCTACCTTTTAGATATGGATAACCTCCTTGGGCTTCAATCTCTTCTCTTTTATCTATCTATCTATCTATCTACCTACCTACCTACCTACCTACCTATCTATCTATTTATCTATCTGTCTGTCTATCTATCTGTCCATCTGTCCATCTATCCATCGATATAGATCTACAAATAGATCTATATCTATTTAATGCAAGGATTAGCTAAATCTCTAAAGTGCCTTTTTGTTCTAAGAACCTGGGATTCTAGGAATATGTGGTTGCTTCAGTAGCCTGGTAAGAGTGAGGAACTTTCCTTGGGTGACTTAGCATCCAAAGGATAGAGAAAGGACCCTTGCTGATGGCTGCTGAAGTTCTAGGTTACAACACTTAGCCCTTCCTGGGCTGGCTCTGAGGATGCTGAGGGAATAATGGGCAAGGATTGTAGTTTTGTAGTTGGCCTAGAGTGACTTGGTTTAACTACTGCTGTAGCTGATTCCTCAAAGGAACTAGGTGATTGATGAACCAATGACTGTTCTAGGATGTGGAGAGTTCAGTTCTCCCGATTCCTCTCCGTGGGGAGTCTTAGGAATTCAGAGACATCTTGGAACTTTACCATTAAGTTTTAGAAATAGCTATGGTATTAGGTCATATGCTCTGTAAGAATGAGATCGTTGCTCTTCTTTCTTGATCATATGTTTGGATGCTTTGATGACTTCTGATGGCACTGTGGGTATCCCTTCAGTGATGCAGATCACAGCCCAGCTATGCCTCCTGGGTGACTCGTCCACATCTTCTCATGAATCCTGCGAAAGGATTCTCCACAACAGACTTGAGGTGTTCCTTTTGATCTCTTGACATTTTGTGACTACCAGTGCGGGATGTATGCTATCTCTTCCGCTTACCTATCTATGCCCCTATTGGCTCCTTCACTAGGATGTAGGCTCTTTGAAGGTAGAGATTGGTTTGCTTTTGTCTTTGCACCCCCCGTCACGTACCTCGGTGCCTGGCACATAGTAGGTATTTAATAAATACTTCTGATTGATACAAAGTGGCTGGTCCTGCCTCTCTTCGCCATTTTGGGCGCGTGACATACGTTGACACAAGACTGCAAGCAGTTCATACCCACCATGCATCTCTCTCCACCTCCCTGTGAGTGATCTCCGACTTTAATTTTTTGGCGTCTGTCGTTCAGGGATTCACAGCCACAGAGCACCCCCAGAAGAGGTTTCAGATGTTCAGATGAAGGAGACCACACTACTAAGAGAGGCATTATGGTATGACGGAAAGAATCCTGGGTCTAGAATCAGAAACACTGCGTTTGCATCCTGTCTCCAACACTGTGGCAAGTCGCTGAACCTAAGTCTCAGTTTCCCCAAATGTAAAACTGAGGATAACATTTTATTCTCCATCCCAAAACAATGTTATGGAAAAAGAACTTGGCTACCTTTAAAGGGTAGCCAAGGGCTTTAGTGACGGAAGATAGTATGGTCCTTGACATTCCCGTCTGCTGCCAATATGCTTGGTAAAGACAGTATGTCCTGCAAGTCACATTTGCCTGCTGAGCCATATCTTAGTATTTCTGTAGCTCCGTGTTAGTGGAGTTACCAGCTTTTCTAGGACACAATTCAACCCTTTTCTGTCATGTCATGAGGGATTCCCAAAGAAATAGGGACAGATATGGGGATTTGATTTGGAATTTTACTGGTATAGGGCACTCCCAAATGGGAAAGCTCCCCCTACCGTGACATTTTCAAAAGGGAGGCCTGGGATCACTAGAGGCACCATTGAGTTTCCCCCAAGTGATTCATCCAGTTCTCTTATTTATGATCATATGGAAAGAGTAAAGTACTGCACTCACATTGTTTCCCCTTGAAATGAAGTAATTGTAAGGAACCTTGTCCTCTGTTCAAAAATAACCCCATCTAGCTATCTTGACCCTAGCACGGTTAGTCGATAGATCTATTCAAATTGATGTTTTTTTCTGTTTGTAGGTTGTATTTGGACTCAAAGGAGGGCATTTCACTTTCAAAAGAATCAGTAATTTGGGAAATAAGATCCATCAGTAAAAGCAGAATTCTGAGACTCTCCGAAAAAGGGGAGGGTGGGGGTGAGGGGCGGGAAGGGAAGTCTGGGGAGTTAGGAGTAGGGGAGGAGTGGAAAAATGTGAGAGCACAGAAACCTTTCGGGGGGCACATGTAAAGACCATCTCTGTTGTGGCCGGTTGATCTAGACACTCTCCTTCCATAAGCCTCATTTACTAAGGTAACTTTCCTCCCCCCTCCACACCTCCATTTTAATAACTGCTACCAAATGGCTTCAATTTTTAATTCTTTTCTCTCAGTTTTATGGCCAAGAGCTTTATACTAGACGTGTGACTGCCCCCTCCCCAGATACACCGGGCAGACCCTCTGGGAGGAAGAGCCGCAGATTTTCATCATCTGGCCCTTTAAGAACTCTCTTGGTAGCCCTAAAATACATAAAAGTCCAAATGGTGGACAGGAAATTTAACAAGGGCTCTTGCTGCACAGTTAGAGTTGTTTGGATTTTGTTCAATTCATTTTCCTTTTACTGTTGATTCAAACTCTCGGCTTTGCAGGCACGTCAGACGGTGGGGTGGGAGAAAGCTGTGTTGGTTCAAACTTGGGTCTGCTCTCACTATGTCAAAGAATTGTTTTTGTCTTGACGTTGCATTTTGCTCCGATTTTCAGCATGATCCTTGGTGTTTCCTCCTAATTTGGGCCATATGGCTCAACTCATGGCATTCCTAATGCTTTCCAAAGCCAGGTTGGAGCAGAGCATTACATGGCCCACAGATCCACACCCCTCATCACCTAGCGCTTTTAATTGGTCTCAATAATAAACTCTCAGCATCTTGGCTTGTTGGCGTACTAGCTCCAACCCATAGTTGCAAATGAGCTTGGCCATTGGCTTGGGTTCCGTGATTAGGCTGGGATCTTAATTGTTTTTACAATTTCCACCTGAGCGGTCAGGAAATGAACTGCTGGCCGTCTCGCTGTGGCGGCCAGTTGCAAAGGGCCTAACGATGGTATTTCCTCAGTGACGGCTTCCTTGCCGGCCCCCGTGTAGAATGGTTTAAGCTGTTGCCGCTCTGGAGTCATGCACCTCACAGCTGGAGGAATGCCACACCTTTGGAATACCTTTCCTGGCTGCCTTTGGAGGGGGGAAGGGTTAAAGGTGGGGGGGATGTAGAGTGATCTTTAACTGGTCTGGCAGAAAAGGTTGAAATGAGCATGATGGATCTCTAAGGTGTTGCTCGGGTTATGGGAGGATCGATGACCACAGAGATCAACTAGTTCAACCCACTTAGTTGACTCGTGGGGAAACTGAGGCTGAGAAGGAAGAAAGGATTTTCCCATGACAGTCCCACAGCGAGTAAGGGTTGGAGGTAATGTAATCAATCCTCAGCCTCCAGATTCTGCTCACATCCAGTATTCTTTCTACTATAGCCTGTTGTCTTTATTCAGCAGGAGATGACCATCCAATGGTATAGAACAAAGATATCACGGGATTGTGGTCAAGTGGGATGCCTGATAACTCGGTGGGACAAGCTAAAGGTCCAGTTATATAGATAGAGATGGAAACAGTAAACATGGAGTCAATTTAGCTTTGGAAGGGACCTTAAGCAGCCATCTAATGCAACCTTTTCATTTTACAAGTGAGGAAACTAAGGCCCAGGGAGGTGACACAACTTGCTCAAAGTCACACATAGGATCTTAGATCTAAAGCTGGTAGGAATATCAGAGGCCATTTGGTTCAGTCCCTTCATTTTTCTGAGGAGGAAAGTGGAGCCGAGGGAGGGGAAGGGGCTTGTCCAAGAGCATACATACATGTGCTCATCTATCTATAGCTAGAAGGAACCTCGGAGGCTATCTGATCTAATCCCTTCATTTTATGGGGGAAGAAAATAAGGCCTAAAGAGGTGAAATCATTTGCCTGAAGGTTTCCTGGTAGGAAAAGGTAAAGTCATCATTGGAACTCTAAATATTTCCCCATTTTGGTGTTTGTTAGATATGTTCTGGCATTACATCCAGTGAAAGTAGAGATGAATTAACAAATAAATTTCCAGAAAGAAAAGAGATTTCCTTTTTGAGTTGTCGGGAGCGATGCTGCAACATTGCCATAGGATCATAAGCTCTGGGATGAGAAGCACTGATAATAATCATTATTTAGGAAGCTCCTACTGTGCACTAGACATATGAAAATGAAATAGGCCCTGCCCTCGAGGAACTTAAATTTTGGGGAGAGATGAATGGAGTAGTATCCAGATAGATACAAAGTTTATCCAAAGGAAATATAAATTTTGCAAGGCTAAAGCAATACCACGTGGGGCAAGGACTTGTGTAAGAAGTAGCATCTGAGTGGAGCCTTGAAGGCGATCCAGGTCTCTCGAGAGGCTGAGGTGAGGAGGGCGAGAGCCTTCCAGGATGTACAAAGACGTGGAGGTGGGAGACAGGATATTGCTTATGGGGGCCAATAAGTAGGCTGGTTTGATTGGAACATGATGCATGGGAGAGAGAGTGACAGAGACATGTAGAAAGATGGAATCAGATTAGAAGAGGATTTAAATTCCAAAGAAAGGAGCTTGCGTTTTATTGTCTTATAGGCAAGAAATAGCTTTAGCATGGGAGTGATGTGCAGACTCTGGAGGTGATCTAGTCCAACCCTCTCATTTTACAGAAGAGGAAACTGAGGCACCTAAAGTGAAAGGCAGTTGTTGCACAGAAGCATGAAGTAGTATAGGAAAGCAAGGTGAGGTGCAGGAAAATTGGTCTCTGAGAAAAAAACATTCCTTATCTCCAGAAGTTAGTGATCTGGGGCTAAGGCACGTCCTTTCGATGCCAGTCGTTATTTTGTCTCTCCCTTGGGATCAGGCTATGAGTCACTCCTTCTGGTTGGTATCAGTGTGTCTATCTTTACCCCCTCCTCATTTTCTTCTCATCCGGTGTGGACTAGCCAAGCATGTTAGAAAAGTATATAAACCAAGAGGAAATAGGCTGTGAAGGAAGCCAAAGGCCTCCTCTGAGAATGTACATGAGCATGAGGGCCTTTTTTGGAGAGGGAGGTGGCTTCTCGTTGCCGCTAGAATGTGATGTTGCTAGAAATGTGTCTTCCGGATAAACGACGTCTTGCTGCAGTTTCCATGGACAGACTCTTCAAACCGATAGAACACCATTATGTCCACAGGCAGGAAATGGAGCCTGCCATTAAAGGTATGGAAATTGGAAACACATTTCAATAGCACCTACATCAGAATGTCAGTTCTTATTTATTTCTTGCAAACTTAATTTATCATAATACCCAATTTCCTTCTTTTCCCTGACTCTGTTAACATGTTTGGAGCAGATAATATGTGTGATAGAAGAGGTGTCTTTAATTTAATAACGTAAAAGGAGAAGTTTTTTGAAGTTTTCTTTTCTTCCGTAACGCTCATCTCTAAGCTGTGCTGTCAGATATCAACAGCAGCCACGGTTCCAATGGGTAAATCTCAAAATCGTAGGGATGGGGGATGCAGAGCTGCCTCTACCCCTTGTTCTATGGAGAAGGAAACCTAGAGTCAGGGAAGGCAAGGAACTTTCTGTCAATCAGTTGAGTAATAAGTAACAGAAGTGAGCTCCTGGAATCAAAATCCAGTGTTCTTCCCATTAGACTTTGCTGGTAGATGGGACCTTGGAGGAGAAACCTAAATCCAGAGAAGGGAATCACAAAGGTCATAAATAGGAGAGACAAGATTTGAGGACCCAAGGATGTTCTGAGAAATGTTTAATAACAGACTTTCCTGAGGGGAAAATATTCACACACTCACACACACACACACACACACACACAGCATATTTTTCAGTTTAATTTGAATTTTGAAGATTTTTTCCATCACTTTCTTAAGTCTAGGCAATCAACAAAACAATAAATCGAGCCCTGATTTATAGCATTTGCCAGTTTCCGAGGTGTAAATGTTCACACTGAGAATTTCATAATTGGTCCTATGAGCTGGCTCCTGCACAGCTCTGATACGCCACCCTGGCTCCAAAACTCTCTCATTTTACATACATGAAAAGAGAATGACAAATGATACAAGTTTGCATGTGGAGCTGCTAAAGAGCCAACCATCCCCCTTTTTTGTCCACCCCCTCTATGGTATAATCCATCTAAGTGTATGCGTCGAGTTTGTTCTTTCTTATCTTGCCTCAGTCCCTTGCCGTTCCTCCAGCTCTGGGACTATGCGCTTGTTCCTCTTCTCTCCAAAGGACTGGGCCGAGGAGTTTAGTGTTCCAACTTCAGGGACTTGGATAGACTGTCCTCCTGTGACCACCCGGAGAGATGCTTTTGTTTGCATTGAAGGTTTGGTCTTACTTGGCACTGTGGTAGCTTTTTATGGGCAGATTTTTGTGGTGGTTCTTGTTTGCTCATTTTTCCAACTTATTTCTTTATTTGCAACTTGATAGAACAATTTGTTCTTCCTCCTATAAGAAGGTTTTGGAAGGATATTGTGTTAAGAACTGTTGTGACCACATTGCTCTAGAAAATGCTGTTTTCTAAAAGCTACTTTTAAGGATAGTTGACTAGACTGATTCTGGAGTATCTTTGTTTTTTAAAAAATCACACAGTTCCTGTAGAGGTTCCAAGAAATAAATCCGTGTTGAGGGGAAAGTGATGAATATTGGAGAGAAGGCACAGGTTAGGGTTAAATTCCCATCAAACCATGCTTTGGGTAAATATAAATCTAACTATTTCACCCCCACCCCCACTGAGCCAATTTTAGTGGCTCCCTGTCACTTTGATGATCAAATATAAACTCTTCTGCTTAGTATTCACAAACTTCCCTAATCTGGTCTCTTCCTTCCTTTCCAGTTTTCTCACTCTTCACTGTCCCATGGTATCCCCACTATATTTTCTGTGACTCAGTGACTCTTTGCTCTTTCCTGTTTTTCTGCTTCTTTTTTTGTAAGGCAACCAGGGTTAACTGACTTGCCCAGGGTCACATAGGAAGTATCAAGAGTCTGAGGTTGAATTTGAATGCAGGTCCTCCTGATTCCAGGGTTGGTGTTTTATCCACTGCTCCATCCAGCTGCCCTGCTATTCTTTTCAAATGACATTTTGTCTCCCGTCTCTAAGTATTATCGCTGGCTGTTCCCTACGCCTAATATTCTCTCCTTCTCTCCCTCCTAATCAACTCCTGGCTGCCTTCAAATCTCATATAAAGGCTCCCTGCAAGAACTCCTTCCAATCCCCTTTAATACTAGTGCCTTCCCTCTGGGATTATCTTCATTTTATCTGGTACCTCTCTTATTCATATGTAGCTGTTTGCATGTTGTCTCTCCCTCCCATTATGGCGTGAGCTCTTTAAGGGAGGGAACACGTTCCTTCTTTTCTTCATACCTGTAGCACTTGGCACGGGGCCCGGCATGTAGTTCCTGACTTGTGTGTGATCTACTCTGATTTACTGCAGTTAAAAAGGACAAATGATTCATAGCTGCTGTGTTCTTGGTGAACCCATTCTGCTTCCTAGTGCTCACAGCTTTCCCTTTGATCTGCTCACAAACCTTCTATGTAATGGTAAGCTCCAGGATTTCGCCGGGCATTAAAGTCAAATGCCAGGGCTGTTGTCAGGGAAATGATCTGCAAGGCAAAAAGCCTGGGGAAATCTAAGGGAACTCCAGGGACTGTCTGAAACATCCTATCGCTGTGCAGAATAGATGCCGAAACTACCCTGCTAAAGAACACGATTTGTGTACACGTGTGTGCGCGCACACATACACACAACACATGGTGTCTTCTGGATTCTGCTATATTGGGATCCTGTGGCTTTAGGTACTTTTTCTCCACTTTAGCTTGAAAAGAGAGACAATGTCGTGTAGTGGATGGAGCTAGAATGGGGACTCTGTAATTCCCAGTGTACCGTTCACTGATGCAGGTTGCCACTCTCTCTGAATTGGTCAAAGAACTTTATTACTTGTGCCAAATAAATACCCTTCACCCAATGCTCAGTTGTCTGATAATGAGACATTTTGTACGTAGCAAGGCTGGTCACTGGATAGCAACGAGGCCCGTTCCCAGAGGCGTATTTCTTCTTTGGTGGGACCAATCTGACCTTGTGCTCCACTGATACAGCCTTGGAGAGCTCAGGCTCACCCCTTTTGCCACAATATAAAGGCATAGATGTCATGCTCGTTGCTTTGCAGGTGACCTAGCACCAGGGAGCCTTGGCATAGAACGGAGAATCGGAATGTAAAAATATCTGGGTGGGCTAAAACTGGGTCAAACCAAATGATGTAAAATTTAAAAGTCTTCTAATTCAGTGCAGAGGATAGAGTAGGGTTCTCTGGATAGTAACAGCAGCAGAAAGGGCTCGTCATTTGAATCGGCAGCTGGCAGGGTAAAGGGAGGAGGACAAAAGAAACAAATAGTAAGCTGAAGGAATTATTGGTTGGTTCCAATAATACAAAGGCATAAAACTTATCAGATTACTTCTCCGTTCTTCTTTAAATGAACATTCTCTTGGCTGATCATAAAATTTTCCCCTACATATGAGGATATAAAACACAGTTCATAAAACACAAAGCTCAAACCAGACCTATGAGGTACGTTCACAGAATCAGACCCATTTTCCAGATGAGGAAACTGGGGCTAATGCTGCATGGATAGTGAACAGTACAGCCAGCTGTTTGGTTCCAAGCTCAGTGATCTTTCCATTGTATTTCCACTCCTAGTAAAACTTGGCTGTGGAAAACTCAGCTCCTGTTCGGCCTTTCCTATGTTCCAGCTTCTGTAGGTGAACATTTTATGGAGTACCTACTGTGTGCCAGCTACCACGTTAGGTACTTATTTCCAAGTACTTGCTTTGTGGATGCCAAAAAATCGAGGCAAGTCAAGGGAAAGGAAAAACTGGCATCGTGGTTTGGTCATTTCGTCTGTGAAGGTTGAAGACATCCTCGAACCCTCAAATGGTCCTAGTTTGGATGGAAAATGTTAGTGATATCTACCTGATCATTCCTGAAGAGACCCCATTGGTGGGGCTATATACCCTTTCCAGGACTGAAGCTTTGCTTCAATTTCTAAGTATAAGAGAAAGGGAGAGAGAACTGCCAGAAGCATGGATGGGATCAAGAAATGATGGATGCCACTTTGTGGGTGGTAGCTCATGAAAGGGGAAAAAGTAGGAAAACTTGTCCCAGTAACTCCAGAAGTCCTTCAGTCTGTCACTATGTGTAGGACCAAAGTGTGTGGCTTTCACCCTGACTGATGGAGCCCCTATGGGCTGGGTAAGTAGCTGCCCCAAAGACAGTGTCTGCTTGGTGACCTTTTTGAGCCACACAGGTGCCTCTGCCCTCTGCCTCCTGCCTGGTCCCAGCTGTGGATGCATTTCTGTTGCCTGAGATTACTTTTTGTTTATTGTTCTGTATCCTGGGGAGAGTGGGAGCCATCCCAGGACCACTGGGAGTTGTTCTCTAAGACTTGGCTCTTGAACTGTCCCAGGTTTGGCAAGCTCCAACACTTGGGCCTGTGGACATGTTCCTTCCTCTTTCTGAGATCCAGCTTCCTTCTCCCTAAATTGTGGCCATTAGCCTAGGTCCTTCCCAGTTCTAATAACTGACGATTTAATGTTTTCCTTCATAATGGCAAATCCAAGTCATTTAGAAAAAGCTAAGAGGGAGACTACTGGATGGCACGGTAGATAGAGCCCCGGCCCTAGAGTCAGGAGGGCCCGAGTTCAAATACAGCCTCGGACACTTAATATTTCCTAGCCCTGGGGCCCTGGGCAAGTAGCTTAACCCCAATTGCCTCACAAACAAACAGACCTAACAGCAAATTCAGTATCCTGTGTTTAAAAAGACAGGCAAGCATAGAATATATTTTACCTCAAACGGTTAAATTACAAAGATCTTTGGATTTGTAAAGATCAATTCTCAACCATGTGGAAGATTAGGCTCCTCAGAAAGACTCCTCCTCTTTCTATGCTGTTTTCAGACTTGTTAAAATGAGTACAACATAACCATTTGGTGAAAGATAGGTAGTTAATGGGTTATTCCAATTTTATGGCTGAGGAAACCAAGGATTGCGAAGTTTGGATGATTTGCTGATGAATGAATAGGAATTTATTAAGGGCTTATTCTGTGCTGAGTGCTGTGCCAGGTGCTGAGGAGCCATTTAGGAAATGGCTAACTGACGTGCTGAGGCCACACTTATGGGAGGTTTCACCTGGAAGTTCGATGGAAAGGTCTCATGGTCCCGTGGGTGCTGCAGGAGGTCACATGGCAATGTATCTTCTTTAATGTCCTCTCTCCTGATAAATCCTTATCTGTTTCTGGTGTCGGATCATTTGTTAGTGTCAAGGACTTTGAATGCAAGTCTTTCCTTTTCTGAGTCTTCAGTAGCTATGGCCGCTGAGGAGGTAGGGACTGGATCACCTTCTTGGGTCCCCACAGAGATCTGCTTCTTTGCATAATGACTGGGAGCTAACCTGATCGTCTGGGAGATCCTGCTCTCCTCTATGGTTATCGGGCTCACCGACCCAGCTAGTGGCACTTGGTGTTGGCGGTGGAGGGCTGTGGGGCCGTTTTTGAACGAGGGCAGCTTCCCTGGATGACTTTGCGGGGCCAGGATAGAAGTAGGGCTGGTAGTCTCTAGGGTACCTTTCTTCTTGAGCTCTTAGGCTCAACATCCCGGCTTCTTCCGTTGGTGTCTGAGGGCTGAGATTTAGCCTGCCCAACACCTGCCGTCGTCGCTTCTCTGAGCTCCCGCCTGCCTCGGCTGCCTGACTCGCCACAGTCACGTGACAACTAAGCATCGGCTCTAGCATACGGGTCCGGGCGATTCCAAATCATGGAGGCTTTGTGGACAAGTTGCCAAAAACCCTTCTCGATCTCAAGGATGACATTTATATTTCTCATTAACCATAGCACCAAATCACACTTTTCTGAGGTCTCTGGAAAGTCAGTGGAATCCGTTGTCTGAATCCTTCCTGGTGACATAGGCTACTTGGAGCGAGAGCCCTAAGAGAAACGATTCAAAACACCGCCTGGAGATCCGTGACCTCGTTCTCACCCCGGAGCCCTCGCCATCAGACTCTGTGGAAACGAGGATGATTCCAAAGGTTCTCGCAAACTTTGCTGACGTCTTTGTGTTTCTGCCAAATTGTCGAGTTGCCTTTGTTGAATTTATTTTCCAAGTTTACCTGGTAACATCCGACCAGGAGCTTCCTTAGACTATTTAACAATTAGGCTGATTTTGTATAATCAGAGTCCTCTCTTTGCTTACTTGACGGTCTTTAAATCCTAATGGGGCTCTTCATTATGACTAGCGGAGAGCAATTATGGGACTGCTGAATAACCATCATAACCCAAGTGATCGGGCAGAGCCCCTTTTGTGTATGAATGGGGTCCGGGAGCCCTGCACTTTGTGTTCAGATGGTATGTGCTCCCCAGGCGAATGTCACACAGCTGACAGAAGCTGCCACGTTGGACAAAAGTCCCACATGGGCTGGAGCTTTGTGCGTTTTGAACTTGAAGATGGAATGGAGCAGGACATGAAGAGGATGCCAGGTCCCAGGTGGTCCAGATACGCTTTCCTCCTTGACGTCATCACAAGGTGCCGCTGACAGCTCCCTGCATAGCCCGAATGAAAGCCGCCACACTATGGAGGGTAACGCTGTGAACTCATTTGATTTTCAGTGTTCTCGTTCTTCCTTCTCTTCAGTCCTGCCTCCGTGTGCAGCACCCAGGGCTTGCGGGCTTCCCCGTGGCTTCCGTCAGATGGGCCAAGTAGCACACGCCGAGTAGATGACAGCACAAGTAACAGCACCCAGGCGACGGATGTGGGGCTGGCTTGTTCAGGGATCCCGCTACAGACGCTGGGTCTGGAGGAGCCAGAGGGTGGGGCCAGATCGCTGCCGTCCGCTTTCCTCCTTGGAGAAGTGGGCAGCCAGCGGCTCGAAGACTTTGCCCAGCGCTAAGGCCTGTTATCGAGAACCGACCTTACATTTTTGTACTTACACTAAGATCCAGGATTTGGAAACGAAGCTCCGCACAAGCAGCCCCCTAAAGTGTGAGGGGTATGATGGCTGTTCTATAGAAGAAGAAAGTGCTATTGAAGGAGGGAGGGACCTACCCACAATCACACAGCCATTGAATGCCAGAGCTGAAACTCAAATTCAGCTGTTTGACTCAAAGTCTAGTGAACTTTATAAAGTGAAGCATTTTCCCCTCTTACTCTTGGCTAATGAAGGAGTTTACACAAATTTTATTTATTTGCTTGTTTTTCTTGAGATCATTAAAGTTAAGTGACTTGCCCAGGGTCACACAGCTAAAATGGGAAGTGTATCAGGTTGGATTGGAACTGGGGTCCTCCTGAGCTCCGGACCAGTGCTCTGTCCCCTGCTGTGCTATCTAGCTGCCCCCTACGTCCAAGCATTTTCCCTTCTCACTCTTGGCTAATGAAGGATTTTACACAAATTTTCTTCATTTATTTGTTTTTGGTAAAATAGTTGAAGTTAAGTGACTTGCCCAAGGTCACACAGCTAAAATTTGAAGCCTCTGAGGTCAGATTGGAACTGGGGTCCTCCTGAGTCCAGGACCAGTACCCTGTTCCCTGCTGTGCTATCTAGCTGCCCCCTATTTCCAAGCATTCCCCCCCCCCACTCTTGGCTAATGAAGGGTTTTATACAAATTTTATTTATTTGTTACTTTTTCTTGAGATCATTAAAGTTAAGTGACTTGCCCAGGGCTACACAGCTAAAAGGGGAAGTGTCTCAGGTCGGATTGGAACTGGGGTCCTTCTGAGTTCCAGACCAGTGTTCTACACGCCATTATGCTATCTAGCCGCCCCCTATGTCCAAGCATTTTCCCCTCCAACTCTTGGCTAATGACAGGTTTTACACAAATTTTATTTATTTCTTTTTCTTGAGATTATTAAAGTTAAGTGACTTGCCCAGGGTCACACTGCTAAAATGTCAAGTGTCTGAGGTCGGATTGGAACTGGGGTCCTCCTGAGTTCCGGACCAGTGCTCTGTCCCCCGCTGTGCTATGTAGCCACCCCCTATGTGCAAGCATTTCCCCCTCTCACTCTTGGCTAATGAAGGATTTTACACAAATTTTCTTCATTTATTTGTTTTTGGTAAAATAGTTGAAGTTAAGCGACTTGCCCAGGGTCACACTGCTAAAATGTTAAGTGTCTGAGGTCGGATTGGAACTGGAGTCCTCCTGAGTTCCGGACCAGTGCTCTGTCCCCTGCTGTGCTATCTAGCTGCCCCCTACGTCCAAGCATTTTCCCCTCTCACTCTTGGCTAATGAAGGATTTTACACAAATTTTCTTCATTTATTTGTTTTTGGTAAAATAGTTGAAGTTAAGTGACTTGCCCAGGGTCACACTGCTAAAATGTTAAGTGTCTGAGGTCAGATTGGAACTGGAGTCCTCCTGAGTTCCGGACCAGTGCTCTGTCCCCTGATGTGCTATCTAGCTGCCCCCTACGTCCAAGCATTTTCCCCTCTCACTCTTGGCTAATGAAGGATTTTACACAAATTTTCTTCATTTATTTGTTTTTTGGTAAAATAGTTGAAGTTAAGTGACTTGCCCAGGGTCACACTGCTAAAATGTGAACCCTCTGAGGTCGGATTGGAACTGGGGTCCTCCTGAGTTCCAGACCAGTGCTCTGTCCACCATTGTGCTATCTAGCTGCCCCCTATGTGGAAGGATTTTCCCCTCTCACTCTTGGCTAATGGGGAATTTTACATGAATTTTCTTCATTTATTTGTTTTTGGTAAAATAGTTGAAGTTAAGTGACTTGCCCACGGTCACACAGCTAAAATGTGAACCCTCTGAGGTCGGATTGGAACTGGGGTCCTTCTGAGTCCAAGACCAGTACCCTGTTCCCTGCTGTGCTATCTAGCAGCCCCCTATGTCCAAGCATTTTCCCATCTCACTCTTGGCTAATGTAGGATTTCACAGGAGTTTTATTTATTTATTTATTTGTTTTTTCTTGAGATCATTAAAGTCAAGTGACTTGCCCAGGGTCACACTGCTAAAATGTTAAGTGTCTGAGGTCGGATTGGAACTGGGGTCCTCCTGAGTCCAGGACTGGTGTTCTATCCCCCGCTGTGCTATCTACCATTCCTCTAAATCTTACTTTTATAGAATAAGAGAAGTCTGTCCCTCAGCACCCCCACCCCTTGGGGCTGCTTTTGGCCGAGGCCTGCCGGTTCTTTCCAATGCCAGCCAAAGCAAATGCCCTGGGCGTTTTGTGAAAGTGCAAAGCAGCCCGCACTTGCTCCAGAGTTCCTTCCTGCCACCTAGGCCAACCGTTTGGGACCTCTTCTCATTTGCACACACATCTGGGCACTCGAGGCAGCCTCACTGGTTCCTGAGCCATAGGAAGAGTTCTCTGGTCGTGAAGCTCTCCTTTGTAAAAGCCTTTTTGTCTGTCTCAAAGCCTTCCCTCGCCTATGTAGACACAGCCGAATATTTTCAATCTTCCAGTTGAATAAATTATTTTGTCAGAGTTCTTTCTTCCAGGGTCTGTGGTTATTTTACTTGCTTTGAAATCCGAACTGAAAACATGTCGGCAGATGTTAAGAGTCACCTTTGTTTCATCTCCCGAAATGTAGCCCGCTTTCCAACTTTGGAGGCTGTAATATGCCCATGCCTCTCGGAGTAAAAATACACCTGGGAGCCGACTTCCTCCTTTCTTTCTCAATGACAGAAATGCCGAGGATTGTTCATAAAAAACTGTCAGGAGGGGAGTTTTTTTAATAACTTGCAAGGGGAATTTGAATGAAGCACTACCACTTCCAGATGTTCTGGGCTCCTGGAACCCCGAACAGGTGTAACCGCCATACTCTGCTCTCGGAATGTGTGCTGACGATGTTCTAGGGGTACCTTCAGAAAATGGAAGTGTGACCCTTGCGTCCCAGAGAAGAGAATTGGGTGTTTAGATTGGGAAGAGACCGGCATCAAGCAGGGTCTCGGGCCTTCCTCCTGGACGTCATTTACTCTTTGGAGGCGGCTCGTCCCAAACTGTCCTCAGTCAGAGGAGGAAACCACCCTCTAAAAGTAGCAGGGAATGACTTTCCCGAAGTCCCAGAGGCGGGAGGTAGCAATGGATATGTGTTTGGTTCTCTTTTATTATTGTGTTCAAGGCTCCTATATCTATCGCTCTGACTTCCCTTCTGGTTTTATCCTACCATACTGATGTGTCTCCCATGTGCCATGTTTTCCCCTCCCTTTTCCTGTCTTCCCCTCCCTTTTCCTGTCTTCCCCTCCCTTTCCACGTCTTCCCCTCCCTTTCCACGTCCCCTCCCTTTCCACGTCTTCCCCCCCTCCCTTTCCACGTCTTCCCCCCTCCCTTTCCACGTCTTCCCTTTCCTTTCCATGCCCCCCCCCCCACTGGAAGGCGGCATAGGCTCCCGTTTCCCACTAGCAAAAAAAAGCCACAGAGACTCTTAGTAATTTCACACCTGGTCATTTTATTTTTTGATCTACACAAGTAAATAATGGCATAGAAGCCAAGAATAATGTTGATATTTGGTCTTCTCTGTTGAAAGTCTAGAGCAGTGTGTTTCCCTCCTCTTCATCACTGCATTGGACCACGGTGTTCAAGGGCATTCAGCCACTCCTAAGTCTTTTGGTTATATTCATATGTCTGGCTAGGGAAGCGCCGCAGATGTAATTTGGAAGAGGCCATCTTGGGGTAGGCTGGATTGTTTCTTCGAAGTCCCGGCTTGGTTCGGTATTGCGGTGTGGACCGAGAGAAAGAGCAGGTTCTCATGTGGATTTTAGCTGAGCGAATACGCCGTGGTGACCTTTTGATCTTGAAGTACCTCAGGGCCCCCTGCCAGACCCTCCTCCACTGCATACTCAAGCTGTAAAGAAGCCATTCCATGATCAGTTTGATCATGATGCTGTTGGCCAAAGCGTTCTTTTGGCTGTTGATGAGCTCTGCCTTTTGGTGGTCGATGTTCCTTCGGTAGAAAGCGAACAGCTTGTAGAAAGTTTTGTGAATCCAGAATAGCAGGATCGTGATCAGGTCGTGCGTGAGCTGTCCAACCATCTGAGGGGTGAGGCTTGGGTTCCACCCAAACAAGGTAGAGAGGAAACTCAGGGGCCAGAAGCTTATCACACAGAGAATATAACACAGGATCAGGCAGATCGGAACCAGTAAACCCAAAAAGAGCCTCTGCATCAGGATGAAGATGAACGCCCTGCTCTTCCGCAGGGACCCCAGGATATATAAAACTATCAGGATGACGGAAAGATAATAATATGTCCCATCCTCGATGGCTGCCGAGTTCATGTTCAGTCACTCGGCGGGATGGGAAGACGCGAGCGATGATTAGAAAGAAGAGAAGTTGTTGTAGGGCCCCACAGATGAGCTTCTGTGGGGCATCACTCCCTGCTTGGGAGACTGGGGAGCAGTGGTGGGGGGGAGAGAGAAGGTCTGAAGCACTGGCTTCTGAATGCCCAAGTGTTTGTTCCCCTTAGAGACAGGACTGGGCACAGGCTCACTGACAGCTGCTCTTTTATAGCCTTGAAGGTCTCACAATGGGTGATGTCACAAAGCAGTGGTGATGATGTCATCTGGGCCCAGGCTTGAAGCTGATCCTGGAGGTTGCCGTGGCAGCTACCAACTGAGCCTGAATTCACCTTTCTAGGTCTCAGCTGATATATCTGTAACATGAGAGGAGTTGTACCGGATATACAGTAAAAGTCCTTCTAGTGCTAAGGCCTCCGAGCTCACATCTGAACTCCTCTCCTCCCTTCCTGTGCTCTGTTCCTCTTTTTGACATACCAGTTTTTCATCATTAGTGTAACCTTTCCCTCAGTCTCTCTTGTATATGCAGACTTTGGGCCATTCCTGACTCTTTTCTTCTTCCTTGCTTCTCATATCTAATAAAAAATCGAAGCCTCCGATTCCATCGCCACAACTCCTTTCCCACCCGTTCCCTTCCAGTCGCACTCTTGCTGCCGCTCTCCTGCTGGTACACATAGTTTGCCATTAGCTAACGGTCTTTCTGGGTTCTCATTAATGTATTAATTCGCCAATAAAGATAAATATGGAGAAACAAAGATAAATCCAAAATGGCCCCTGCTGTCGGTGTGCTCGCGTCCTCTTACCGGTATCTTGTGGTGAGAAATGTGGACGTGTTGAGAGTGCACAAATAAGCGAGGCTATGAGTTCGGGTCTTTGAACTTGAACGAATTGTATTCCAAAGAACTGAATGATTAATCAGTGATTAACAAGCCCGTTGGTCAGCTCCATTTATTGCTCTCATTGCCTGGCACCCTGCTGTGCACATAACATTATGTTAGATTAATCAGGAACCTTGGTGTTTGATATGATGGATAGAGGTGTAGACTTAGAATCAGGGAATCTTGGATTCAAATTCCATCCCCAACTCTTGCTGGTGGCCAGTCTCTTGGTAGCTTTGTGATAGAACGTGAGTTCCTTGAGGTCAGGGACTGCCTTTTTCCTCTTTCTGTATCCCCGATACTTAGCACATTGCCTGGCGCACAGTAAGAGGCTTATTGATTGATTTTTCCTTTGTGAGCCTCGGTTTGCTCTTCTGTAAAATGGGGACCATAGCAATACCACCCTCACGAGGTCTTTGTGAAGGTTTAGTTGATTCGGTTGCTTCCTTCATTTGTTTGAATTATCATCAGACGCGATGATGATATATAGATACTTTGCAAATCAAAGCATTAAATTAAATATAAGCTCTTTATTTTTATGCCTGGTAAGGAAAAAGGGAAAAGCCCCAAAGCTGCCACAGATAGACATCAGATGGGTTCTGGAATCTAGGGATCCGGTTTTAGTTGAGAAAATTTTAGTCTTTCATGATGGGGGGTGTCACTTAGGGAAGCAAGAACAGCAGAAATGAGAGAGGTGTCAGGGGCCCATGGATGATCATCAGAGGCCATAGATTTAAAGTTGGAAGGAACTATATAGGAACCTGAGCCTGGTGGGAAGAGTGGGCGTGGGGGGAAAGAACCCATTCAAGGTCACATTCAGGGTAAATGGCAGACATGACGTTTAAACCCCCTTCTAATGATTCCACACATTATTTCCCCATCACTAGACTTCTGCTTTCTTGGGAATTCTTGTTCCAAAAAGAGATTGTTCTTTTCGAGCAAGTTTTTTCGGGTTAGGGTATGGGTTACTTTGTTCATGGGCCACCCTTTCCACGTACGGTGCTGCTTTTATGCAGTTGAAATGCAGGTGTCTGTGGTAGGTAGAGGTAGCTAGGTGGTGCCGTGGGTAACGTTCTGGGCTTGGCATCAGGTGGGCCGAGTCCAAATGTTGCCTCAGAAATTTCTTAGCTATGTCACCTTGGCAAGTCACATCTTCTAGCTGCCTCAGTCTCCTCATGTGTAAAACGGGGATAATAATAACATCTATCTCATGAGGTTGCAGAGATCAAATGAAATGCTATTCATGCAGCAATTTCCAAACCTTAACGTTGTACATAAATGCTCTTATTGTTATTGTGGGTATGATTATATAGCCCTGATGCCACACTAAATAGGCTTACTGTGACCCCCCGTAGAGCTGAGTTCCTTGGAGGAAAGATAAACAAAACTCAGGAGAGAGTAATTCACAGCGTTCAAAATAACCCCGAATGCACTAGATAAGGCTGGACGCGTGATTCCTCGGAACAGACGGGTGAAAGAGCAAATCGGAACAAGTAGCCAAATAGAAAAGACAAACCAACAGAGAGGGAATATGGAACTCCGGCTGTTGCCTCGTGAGAACCGTTTCCCTCTACCACTTAAATCACAGGTACAACTGCCAAGAGCCATATGTTATTTCTAATAGATTTGAAGTTCCCCAGAGGGCAAAGATGCTCATGTTTCTAAAAAATCTCCCATGTTCCCTATGCCTATATGGAGGGGAGGAGCTTTCATACTTGTAAATTATGTTGCATCCCAATGGGAAGAGTCAGAGGCCAGGGGTTCTAGTACTAACCTCTTCTCTTTACCGGCTATTTGAATTCTGGCGAGGGGCCTTGAGCTGCCTCTTCTATAAAATGGGGATGACATTAGCCCCGTCCACCTTGTTGAGTTGCTGTCGGGAATGCCCTTTGTATACCTGAATGATTACGGGAGGAATATTATTTCACATCTCATAATTAATATTATCCTCAGATCCTCTGCCTATAAAGCGAATTGTTTGTCATAAGCTTTCTTAGAATCGACCTTGTAGGTATCTCCCTGGGGTACCTGTCATCCATTAGCAGACCTCCCTCTGTGATCTTTCATCATTTAATGTATATGATGATATTCATAACCACCCTGCCTAATTGGCACTGAGTAGTACTTTAAAATATACTCTCCCCAATTGCAGGCTTTGGGTGTACTTTGAAGTGCCCCCTATATCAAGGCGGTTTGCTTCGAATCAGAGGAGCTAATGACAGAAATTGACAAGATTCACTAGAGTGAGAATCGCCACCGTTGACCGTGCGGGCCTGAGGCAGGAGCAGGAGCCGTTTGGTGTTCTCCTTAGAGTACTGTAGTTCAGGAAATCATCTTCTTGCCTTCTATTATGAGAAACTTGATGCAGAGGAAGGCGCCCTGGTCCCAGCTCCTTTGTATGGCTCCCTACGAAATTAACATGTAATCATAAGGTGGTTGATGGGCCCAATTTTCTTTCAAAGGTAAATTAAAAAGCTTTTGTTAAAGAAAACCACCCTAATTGTGTAAGATTTCAAAACATTCAATATGTATGCTAACTTCAACATAATAAATATGTGCATTTAAAAAAGGGGGAAAACACACACACACACACACACACACACACACACACAAAGTGGTTTGCTCTGATTACTTGTTAGCACCTGAATTCACAGGATTTTAGAATTGGGAGCGACTTTAGAGATGATCTATTCTCACCCCCTCCTTTCCCGAGGTTTCAAGGGAAACTAAAGATGTGTCGGGCATCTTGCCCAAGAAGCCTTGGCTATTTTCACAGCAGAGCTGGGGAAAGAACCCAGGGCCTCCTGATTTCTTGCGCAGTACCCTTTTCATTAAGATGCTGGCCTTCCCCCAGTTTACGGGGTGTCTCAAGAGTCTTAAATCTATTATAGCTTAAAACTGCACTAAGACTTTTGCAATAACCTGTAGGCAACCACTGTAAGAAAAGATCCTGAATATTAAAAGATATCAGCTTATCAGCTACATGGGGCAGCTGGGAAGCAGTTGTGAAGTGGTGGACTTGCACCCACCTACTGTCACAAGTACAGCAAAAAACCAAACAAACCCCAGAACGCTCAGGCTCTTGGCTTACCAGGTGGAGAGAGCCATTCCTCTGCTATTTAGTGAGCAAGCAGCTTGGGGTGATGTAGACAGAGCTTGAATGTACTTTAAGGTTCCTGAAGGTTTTTCCTTCCAACAACCTGGTCAGGTACAGGTATAGTAGAAAACCCAGTTTTCTATTATTTATATTTTTAAAAGTTGTCTTTGCCTTCACTCTTTCTCTCTTTTTTTTCTCAAGGCAATTGGGGGTAAGTGACTAGTGCAAAGTCACATAGCTAAAAGTGTTAAGTGTCTGAGGCTGCTCAGGTCCTCCTGAGTCCAAGGCCCATGCTCTCTCCACTAAGTTGCATTATCTCAACACCAATGCCACCGCCACCACTTGTTAACACCATCGATACCACTCCCGCCATCACCACCACCAACCACCCTTTTCTGATGTGTCTGGTCCCATAGAACTCTTTCTTTAATAAAGAACAAGAAAAGCTAAGCAGAAGCAACCAGAGCAAATAATAGGTGCTATATAAATGTTCATTCCCTTCCCTGATCCACTGTGCTCCAAGTTACTAATATTCCACCCCTGCTGTCCTCCTTTCTCTCTACCAAAGAAGGATTGCATGTTTCATTGCTTTCTGCACTGTCCCAATTATCAGATGAGGTAGCTGAAGTTTGAAAAAGAATTCTGATTTGTTCCAGGTCTCACGGTGTCGGCGATGGAGTTTGAACTCAGCTCTCCAGGGACTAAAAGTCCAGCGCTCGTCTTCCTCCGATAGACTTCAGCTCTTTCACTTCACAGCTACTGCCCTCACCGGTCACTGCTGTTGTCCCCTCCATGCACTGTGACTGGTGAGTTTAATGATAATAACGGTACATAAATCTATCGTTATCATTGTCTCGGCCCTGTTCTTATTGTCTAGATGCATATGAGCCAGAGAATTTCTGAGATTTCTTCTTGGGGACCGAGTCTGACATAACCACTCACAAAGCGCATCTTTATTTTCTAGGTAGAATACTTGCAAACCTCTTCTTAGACAGGACAGCTTCTTTTGCTAGATCAGATTTTCATGTGGCTTGATGTCCAGTAGCTTCTAGAAGCAATATAATATAATGATATTATAGTATATATATAATGATATATAATATACTAAAATAATAAATATTATAAACTCCCCTGGTAGGTTCTTTATACCCCATCCTCAACATCTTTTCCCAGCCTGTTTTTTGGATATTGTTCCTTGATGTGCCCATTAAGTCCAACCAAATTGATCTTCTTAGTGTTTTCACCCCATCTCCAGGTGCTGTGCCTTGTATTTATTGACTGTCCATTTTACCTGGAACCTCTTAGAATGTTAGTTTTCCTTCTGGGTTCTGCTCAAGTGCCATCTTCTCCCATATAGTGATAGGTAGGTGGGACCATAATATGTAGAGTTCTGGTTGGACTTAGGAAGATCTCAGTTCAAATGAGACCTATGACTGGGCAAATCACAATCTCTGTTTTCCTCAGTAGTTTCTTCATGTGTATGTGTATGTGTGTGTGTGTGTGTGTGTGTGTGTGTGTGTGTGTATATATATATATATATGTATATATGAGATAGGGATCATAATAGCAGGAGTGTCATAAGGATAAAATGAGAGAATGTTTGTGAAGTGTTGTGCAGATTGTAAAGTGCTGCCTAGATCCTGGCTGTTGGTATTATATGAAGCCTTTCCTGCTCTCCAGGTTGTTAGTGTGCCCCCTTCCCCCCATACCCCAGTCACCATATTTTGCATATACTTACAAAAGTCCCATGTTGTGTCCCGGGCGGCCAGATTAAGAGCTCCGTGAAGGTAAGGATTTGGTCACTTTTGCCTCGTCTTTGTGTCTGCCAGCGCCTGGCCCAGAACAGGAAATTAGTGCTCGGTTAATTGAGTCTCCAGTTTAATGCTCATGTGTGTGACAGAGTCCATCTAGCCACCATTCAGAGGATGGCCCATAGTGATATTCCATTAAAGAAAACTTAGGGAAGGAAGTCTATTTATAGGCAAGTTGGGGCTGTTAAACTGACTCAAAATCTGAAAAAAGAAATGCAATTCAACAAACCTTACCTATGAATAGAACACTGTGCTAGACACAGGTGGAAACCCTGGTTCACCACTGCCCTCAGGGATCCAGTCAACAGATTGCTGGGCTGGGGAAGTGAATTCTATAGCCTGGTAGCCATTGCCTGTAATAGGGCAGCTGGGGCAGCTAAGGTGGTGCTGTGATGGATAGAGCATGGGGCTTGGAATCGGGAAGACTCATCTTCAGGAGTTCATGCCCAGTTCCAGACATTTACTATCTGTGTGACCCTGGGGAACTCACTTCACTCTGGTTGCCTCAGTTTCCTCATCTGTTAAAATGAGCTGGAGAAGGAGATGGCAAACCACCATAATCTTTACCAAGAAAACCCCAAATGGGGTCCCGAAGAGTCAGACCGCTGAAATGACTGAAAGACAAGAAATTGAGGCAAAAGAGGGCAATAACATCAATATAATTTAACTCTAAATCATTTTTACTTAGATTTTTACTAACAGTTTCAGCAATGTAGGGAGCTTCCAGGGAAAAATGCCATTAGCTAGTGCAGGGTGACATTTTTTCTGTGATTGATAGTGTTATCTAGTTGCCTGGGCTCCCGAGAGGTTAGGTGATTTACTCAGGGACACCCAGCTGGGTTGTAGCACAAGGGAGGCTTGAACAGAGGCTTTTCCGACTCTTAAGACTGGCTTTCTATCTATCACGCTACATTGACCATTGTTGTCGTCGTCATCCCATCGTCATCATCATCACCCGAATCTTACTGAAAAATGTGAAACTATCCCCTTCCTCTTTTGATATCAAGTATTTGAAGAAACAATGTTTGGGAGACTTCTGTGTGATGTGAGACCGCCACAGAAAATACACACGGATTCACAAATGAGTGGAAAGGTGCCTTGTCAAATGGGTTTAGGGTTTTGTTGAACTCCAGTGAAAGCAAAACAAGGGAAATAATCTTTCAGTCCCTCCAACAGCCCCTCAGCACAGCCCCTCAGGCTACTCTGTTGTTCCCTAATCCTGGAGTCTAATTATATAATCCTGGGAGTTGATTGAAATGGTCATTAGAAGCAGGACCCTGAGAAAGGTGATTCAAGGTGAATATTTGGGAGGGAAGGTGAGGAGCCAGTAAAATCCCCCTTGATTTCCCGCCACATGGTGGTCCATACACATGTAGAATCGGGCTTGAATAGGTGTTTGTGTCCTTTTAATTACTCTCAAGCTTTTGTGCTCAGCCTAAGGGGTATAGTAGAATGGATGTCAAATTTGGGGTCGGAGGACCTAAGTTTGAATATCGAATCTGGAAGCCGCTGCTTATTTCCTGAGTAACCTTTGGCGATTCAACACAGGCCTCAGTTTCCCCCTTTGTAAAAGGAAAGGGTTGAACTAGATGGCCCCAGGGGTCTCCTCTAGCTTGGAAATAACGCTCTCTTCTTTTCCTCTTTTTGGGTGTCAGTTCTCTCATCTGCAGAAAAAGAAGTTTGGACCAGGTGGCCTCTAATGCCCTTTCCATTTGAAAGTCGCTGAGCCCATTTAAGGCATCCTTTTAGGTCCTCTCCCTCTGCCATTCTCTTAATTGTTCATCTGTAATTTCCATTAGTGGTTGATTAGACTCTGCTTTTTCAACCTATACAACTCTCTGGGAGGTAAATGATTTGTAGGTTAGTTGGTTAATCCTCAGTCCTAGGCCCTTTTGTGCTCGTCACTCCCTGGTAGTAAGCCCTTAAAGAATACTAGAGCTGTGAGGGACATTTGAGATCATTTAGACTAACCATCTCATTTTAAAGTGGACAGAAATGAGGCCCAGAGAAAGGAAACGCTTTGGCCAAGCTCCCATGGATAGTAATTGACAGAGCTGGGGCTTGAACCCCCCAGTGATTGTCATTTCTTCTTAAAAAAACACCTCGTAGATGCTTTAAAAAAAAAACATTGTTATCATTTCCCAATGACCGCTCACTCTAAGAGAAACCTCTCCTTAAAAAAATAAGTGCAGTGAAACAAAACAAATCAGAGGATTTTAGACCCAGAGCTGGAAGGGACCTCAGAGATTATCTGCTCCAGCCCCCTCGTTTTACACAACTGGAAACTGAGGCTTAGGTGAAGAATGTGACTTAACCTGAAGTCTTGGGTAGTGTTAGAGGTACGATTCGATTTTATGTTTTAGGGATGGGCTAGAAGACCTTAAAGATCTATTATTGGAGATGAGATTTTACAGATGAGAGAAGAACACCAAAGAGATTGAAAGATTTCATTTGGATCACACTGAAAGTGTCAGAGGCTAGATTTGAACTAGAATCATAGGATCTGAGATTTTGAGCTAGAATGGTCTTTTGAGATCATCTAGTCTAACCCCATTATTTTATAGAGGAGTAGACGTGAATTAACAAGCTCACACACATAGCAAATGGCAAAGACTGGATTCACACCCAGGTTATCTGACTTTCCATTCAATGCCCCTTCTCACCACCACCCTCCCTCTCCCTCCCCCCCCAGCTTGGCCTTGTCTAAGAAATAGATGGCTCTTTCTCAGGTACTCTTCCCTCTCCAAACCACTTCTTCCCCTTCTGTAAAAATGGGAAGAAGAAGAAGAATATTTATCTCAAAGGTACTACAGGAAACATTTGAACTATTTCAGGCCACTAGTATACTCTTCAGTGTATTCCTTCTGCCCTTCACCAGTGGCTTAAATGAGGGGTCTCCCCAAACTCCTCGTTACCAGAAAGGAAACAGACTTGAATGCCTTCCCTTTCTCTCTGCCAACTCTTGGTGTTTCCTCATCTCTAGCAAGCCCTCAGAATAGAAAGGGGCTGGTTTATTAGCTTAGTTTGACATATGGGTGAGTCGAAGTGCCAAACAATGATGTGATATCCATTTGGTATCCAGGGACTTCATTTTCCAGAGGAGAAAACGGGGGGGGTCCCTGGTGGTCATCACAAATAACCACATATGGAGCTGTGACAGTGAGAGACCAAGTTAGGATCTAGAGGTGTGTGGGGCTCCCCATGAGCCAGTCTTTAAGACAGCTTTGTCCAAGGGCACCTATAAAGAATGTTCCCAAAGCGCATTCCCCATGGTGTGATGGGATGACAGGCTAACTATGTACAGTGCTAGATGGGAACACACGGGAGATGCTAGTATCACATATGAAAGGACCTGGTTTTGCCAAAATGGCATCTAATGGAAATGAGCTATATTCAATAGGTCAAATCGCACCCCAGTCTTCTCCTTTCTCCTGTTGATTTTCCAGAATTTATCCTATTCTGTACATAACTGTTTACGGGTTGTTGCTTTCCATCACCATCCTGTACTCCCTGAATTCCTTCATGCAGGGGCTGTCTTTTGCCTTTCTTTGTATCCCTAGTACTTAGCCCCGTGCCTGACAACATAGTAGTCCCTATGACCACAAGCTACTTGAGGGCAGGGGTTTTTAATATATTTATTTTAGAGGCATCATGGTATAATGGATAGATAGTGTGTTTGGAGTCATGAAGTCTTGGGTGCAAATGCTGCCTCAGTCATTTACTAGCTGTGTAATCCTGGGCAACTCCCTCAATCTCAATGGGCCTCAGTTTCCTCATCCTTAAAATGGAGATAATTAATAGCATGTACTTCTCAGGATTGTTGGAGGTATCGAATGAGATAAGGAAAACACTTTGCAAGTCTTAAGAGACAAACAAATGCTAGCTATCGTTATGTTTTGATTTCCTAACACAGGAGCCTAGATAAATAAGAATTATTTCTTGAATGACTTTACATGTATAATCAATATCAAATTGCTTGCCTTCTCAAGGAAGGCAGAAGATTCAGAGGGAGGGAGAGATTTGAAACCTAAAATTTAAAAAAAGAATGTTGAAAATGTTTATGCCTCATTGGAAAAATTTAACAAAAGAAAAATATATTCCCCCCAAAATCATTATCTGATGAATTGATGTGAAAAGATGGACAATTAACTGGAGTTTGGAAATATTTTAGTTATGCAGAAATCTGTGGGTCAAAAGAACCTCTCTAAATTTTCATTTCCCTCATCTTTTTGAGAGTAGGGACTGTTTCATTTCTGCTTTTGTATCCCCCACACCTGACAATGTCTGGCAAATACTAGACAATAAATGCTCGCCGCTTGATTGATTAACCAGCCTCCAAAGTCCACCTCCAGTGCCTCATTATGGTGTGGAGGAGACCTCGGGTTCTTTGGAGATTGTGCTGGTAGAGCATAAGCCCTGAAAGATCCTTTAGTGCCTTGAAGGCTTCAAATATAGGACCAGCATTGGATTACATACTTGTCTTTGAAGAGCCAACCGGGTTAAGTTTGGAAAAACTGTCTTATCACCAGGTTGGCCATGTTATTGATGAATTTTTTTGGTTACTCTTGTTTGCTAAAATAAGGAGGATTTGTGATCTGTATTAGTAGAAGACACATCTTCACTAATGAAATCATAGTTCCTTGAAAATAAAAACTATAGTTCCTTAGAAGTCTGAGTATGGTGGGGATGATAGAATCCAGTTCCATCGTTTGAGACTCAGTACGTTTCCCCGTGTCCCGCTGGAGAAGGAAATGACATTCCGGTGTCTTGCTACGAAAACTCCACGAACTGAGTTCAGGTACTGTGGTTTTTGTGAACAGTCTGACACAGCTGAATGACTGAACAACACCAACTTTGATAGAGATCATCAAATCACAGGATAATTACAGAATACTGGAGCCAGAATATACCAAAGAAGTCATCAGTAATGCGCTTTGCAAATGTTAAAACTCTTTATAGATGCTGTTATCATTGTTGTTATTCGGATGTAGGCAAACTGAGGCCCACAGAGGGGAGACAACTAAGTTGGATCTTGAGCTCAGGCTCCCTTACTCTAGGTCTTGGGACAAATAGGTAGCAAGTTAGAACAAAATCTGAGGGATCATCTGACTTCCAGTGGTGTCGACTTCAAAGAGAAAAGGGACTACTAAAACACATGTAAGGACCGCTGTGGAGTACATCTTGACTTAGAAAACCATATGTTAACAGCATCTACATTCTATTGTATTTTTATTTATTCCATTAAATATTAACTATTTACATTTGAATCTGGTTCTGACAGCATTTGAGTGTGTTATGGGTCCAAATAGCTCTACAGGCTTTGTATTTGACACCCCCAGTCATCATATTGACTGGGGAATCTAATATTTTGAGAAAAATAAAAATTCATTCTAGGGACATGGAGGCAAATCATCCTGAAGGGTCACTGATTTGTTCATGAACAAAGACAGGTTCTTATCTTCCCTGAATGGGCCAAGATTCATGGGCTGACTAAAGGCAATAAAGCTTGAATATACTGTATAAGAAAGAGGCCCATAATCCAAGAGGTTAGTGGATTTAACCTAGAGCTCCTCTCTGCTTTGCCCATTGGTCATGCAGGCTTGTGCCTTGCTTCTATGTTCTTCTCTCTTTGGGGATTCATTGTTCTTTTCTGTCCAACCACCCTCAACAAAATTCTCAAAAAGATTCATTTTTACTGATTAATATTTGTATTTAATACTTTTAGGGAGGGTGGCCCCAAATCAAGCACATAGTCAGTGGATATGATGTTTGCCCAGAGGTTAGGAATTTCTGTGATATCCAGAATGCCAGTGATCAAGGCAGGAAACCAGCAAATCTCAGAGGAGCTATTTGGGCCACAGCAGTTGGGGAATGTCCAAATAAGTTCTGGTATATGAATGGACTGGAATATTATTGTTCTGTAAGAAAGGACCAGCGGGATGATTTCAGAGAAGCCTGATGGGACTGACATGATCTGACACTGAGTGAAGTGAGTATTGTACATAACGATGACAAAATTATGTGATGATCTATTATGATGGACGTGGGTCTTTTCAACAATGAGATGATTCAGAACAATTCCCATAGATTTATGATAGAGAGAACCATCTACATTGAGAGAGAGACTGTGGGAAATGAGTGTGGATCACAACATAGTATTTTCACTTTTTTGTTGTTTGCTTGCTTATTTTTTTCTTTTTCATTTTCCCCCTTTTGATCTGATTTTTCTTGTGCAACATGATCCATGTGGAAATAGGTTTAGAAGAAATGCACATGTTTAACCTGTATTTGGATTACTTGTTGTCGGGGGGAGGGAAGAGGTGGGAGCTGGGGAGAGAGAAAAATTTGAAACACAAGGTTTTGCAAGGCTGAAAAGTAGCTTTGCATGTATTTTGAAAAATCAGAAGCTATCATTATAAAAAGAAAAACAGAAAAGAAAATAAAAGATATTTGGGCCTGTCAGAAATGGCTTTCTATAGAAAAAAGGCAGGAGGAAATCTTTTGACAGTATATTTATATTGCCACCGGAAGTGATCACAAAAGAAGAAATTGCTTCATCTACAAAATAACCAGTTTGATATTTACTGCCTGTGTAGATAAAAATCTTCTAACCATTGCTAAATGAACACCATCAATTTTAATGGATTTCATTCATTCATTCAATGGATATGAAAATGTTCAGTTTATGAAAACCCTAAATATCATCATCCCTTTGTCCATTTTCAAATGGATTTCTTTTAAGGATGGGAATAAGCACTTGGGTAGTATGAAGTATGGAGTGCCGAGTCAGAAAGATCTGAGTTCAAAACCTACTTTAGCACTCACTAGCTGTGTGATCCAAGGTAAGTCATTTAACTACCTCAATTTTCTCACAGGTAAAATGGGGATAATAATAATGCCTACCTCCCAGGATTTATGTCCAGTGTAAATAGCAAATAATTATTAGCAGGAAGGCATGAGGATTATTAAAAGGGGTTGGGGAAGGCTTCCCCATAAAAGAATGGATTTTAGTTTTAGTTTCCATTCAGAAGTTCTAACAAAAGAGGGTGATATAAAAGACAGAAATATTGTACTGTGCTGATTTTTGTCAAATGAAATGCTAATCAGTTTAATGGAAAGCTCGTAGGCTCACAAAGTCAGGAGTTCAGTAAGGCTTAGCCATTGGCTGGCTGTTGTGGATCAGTATGGTGGTTCAAGGTTTTGGATTGGAATGAAGTGAGACCATCTAACTTACTGACCATAAATTAACACGTTATTGACCAGCTAACATTTAAGAAAAAGAGCATTCTTAACAACTGCATAGAAAGGCTGTCCAGCAAGCATACCACATTGATTCAACAGGCACAGCTCTTCTGCCTCCACTGTGATACACTCGATCAGAATTGTGTCCAGCCTGAGGAGCAACTTGCTACTTACCTACTGAGCTTTCCTATTTCAGTTACTAGCAAACTTTGTCATCCATTTCACTTTAGAATCAATCAGGTCTTGAGAATGGAGTAGTTGTCTTTTAAGGAAAATTAGCCTGCATCATATGGAGTACGTGTTGCTCCTGTCATAACAATTTTTTACCTCTCACAGGATCAGAGATGAGGAGCCAGAAAGAACTTCAGAAGTCACTTAGTGCAATGGATTAAATTTATAGAGAAAACAAACCAATCAGAGTTAAGGAACTTGTCCGATGAAATAAAGATAGTAGGAAGTGAGTTAGAATTTGAATCTGAGTCCTCTGTCATCAAGTCCAGTGTGTTTTCCCATTGGATCAGCCTTCCTCTCTACTCTTGCTTTTTTTCCTGTTGAATTATGAAGATGGATTAGATTATGTGTACGCCTGATGACCACAATGAATTTGGAGCTGGGACAAACATGGCCATCTAGTCCAACTTCCTCATTCCCAAGTAGAGAGAGAAGTTGTGATGTTCACAGTTGAGGTAACAGGTATCAGAACCAGGCACCAAAGCCAAATCCTGTGACACCCAAATGTAGTGGGGCTCCTGCCACTGCACCATGACAGTGTCACTCTGATGATCCTTCGTGCCATGACTTCAACCAAGGTCATAATTATGGCCTGAAGATATACGTCTCCAAGGCCTAGAAGACAGACCTGCTCTTCCAAGTGAAGCAGTAACCAACCGTTGACCTGCTACGAAAATCATAGCAATTTGAAGTCACTGCTTATTGCCAGAAGAAGTCTTTGATGAGAGCAGAGAAGATGCAGAAGAGAACTATTGTGTTTGGAATATAAACCAATGCTACTTGGAATCCAGTTGTTTTCTCAGGTAATTGCCTATAGTTCAAAACACATTTTTATTCAACAACTTTTAAGAGCTGCAAACAGAATTACTGGCAGCTTTTCGGATCTCTTCTAGCAATCGAAACCAGCTGATGTATGTTTGCAGCCTGCCAGACCTTCTTACTCAATTAATCAAACAAATGTGCCCATGAACTTAATCGAATCCCTTTGACCTTAATAAAGTCTAAAAGCCAGAGTAAATCTGGTTTAAGATGGAAAAAATGTACACTAAAGTTAAAATTTCCACACACTTGGCCCATAATTTATTACCGTCCTTTACTATCAGTGTTGCCTAGCTTAACTTGGTGGAAGAGAACTATAATTCCATATCTTTTTTGATATGCTGGCATTATTGCACAAACACACATATACACAGATAAACACACACGTGTGCATACACACACACACACACACACACACACACACACACACTCTTCAAGTGTTTATCTGGCTGGCAGACTGGAAAATGACCAAGGTCTTTGCGTTGTAATTCCAAATATCATTGTTTGTGATGGTAATATGCTGGTCTTGTTCAGGGCTTTTCTGCCATGGAAATAACAGTCGTTAACAATAAAATATATTCTCATGCAAATAATCCAAATTTTTTTTTTTTTACCCTTGGATAAATGGTTGAATGAATACCCTGTCAAAAATGAAATAGTGGCTTAAGGCCTCCCAATAGGCAGCTCTCTCTAGTCTTTATTCTGGCCGTCGTTAAGTCTTTAAGTTATTATATTATTACTGAATTTAAAGAATTAAAAGAAATGCCACAGAGTCAGACCCAGTGTCCTTCTTGTACATAGCAATTACAATTGTGACTGATAATTCAAGTGAAATGGAGTCATAGCAAAGAGGACACCAGACCTTGGACTGGGAGTTTTGGGCTCCAGGCAAACAAGGGAGCAGGCTAGTCACACATTACACTGCCATTGTTGGGGGCCTCCTGCCAATCAACGCCGAGGAGTTAACGCTGAATTCTACAGGCTGCTGCCACCAGCCATGAGGCCCACAACAAGGCCGAATCTTTACAATGGCGGTTCTCAAAACGTTTTTGATCTTGAGACCCTTTTACATTCTTAAAATTTATTGAGGACCCCCAAAGAAGAAATATGTGGGTTATATCTATCAATGTTTACCACATTAGAAATTAAAATGTCTTACTATTATTGTGAAAACCATTTTGACCTTGTAGATCTCGTGAAAGTTTCTCCCTGGACTGCATTTTGTATTTTATTTATTTATTTAAAATTTCCTCCACACACAAATTACATTAAAAAAAAAACCAACAACATTTTTTTCACATTTGTTCTTAAAAGTTTTGAGTTCTGGGTTCTCTCTCTTATCCTCGCTCACAATTCTGGACTGCATTTTGAGAAACGTTGCTCTGTGATGTTTTTAGTAGGGAATGGAGAATGGGGCAGTTGGCTCAGTGGGTTCTGTATGAGCTATAATTGAAGACTGAGTTCTAGTGTTAGCACAGTATTCACTTTCAGTCATTTCAGAGCTTCCACATCAGGGGGAATGGAGGAAATACCACTGATATGAGAGTTTGGGGAGATTTGGTTCAAGTTGCCCTGCCACTGACCTCTTCTCTTCTTTGAATCTTAGTTTTACTTTCTCTTGGCCTCAGTTTTCTTAATTGCAAATATTAGGGAAGGGCTTTCCAGATGTTCTTAATCTTTTGGTCCAGGAATAATTTTTAGGAGGAAACGTGGACAGAAGAAAAGATTTCCACTAATCTTTGATGAAAATTTAGCATTTCTTTCATTTATTTTAGAATGTTGTCCTGAGAAGATGACTCCATAGATTGTTAAGAAGAGTCCATGCCACAAACAGTTAAGAGCCCCAGCACCGAGATCATCACTAAGGTCCCTTTCCATCAATAAATAAAGCAAGCAAACAAGCAGACATTTATTAAACACTGTAGGCCCTGGCAATACAAAGCCACATATGTTATGGTTCCTTCCCTCAAAGAGCTTACAGCCTAGCTTAGTTTACATTCGTTCCATTTCAGATGTTCTGTGGCTATCAGCTACTGCCTGTAGAGTCTGAGACCCATTGATATTTAACTTTGGAATGTAGGGGTGGCCCCATCCAGATGCTCACCTGCTTAGTCCCCTTCTGGCCCAACTCAGCTCTCAATGGCTGATACCCTGTTGGGTCAGGATTGTGGGGAAGAAAGGGTCATCAATCAATCAACAGCTGTTTCTTAAGTATAGAAGTCTATCCATAGATTATCTTGACTTCATTGCATTTCAAAGTTCAATTGCTATCAAAGCTTTGCCCTTCTGGATAACGATCCCCTCTCTTCACTCTTCTAACTTTACAGCTCTGGTATCTCTATCCCTTGATTTTCCCGTGGAAGCTGACAGCCTCGTTCCTTTGTTTGCCCACTGTGATCTCGAGTTGCATACCACACATGGAGCGGCAATCTGGGGAAGGAAGTGGGAGCAGGCATGCATTTGTTTTGAAGCTTATCTCCCGTCTTCACTTCATTTGATCATAGAGGCCATATAGCTTAGTGAAAAGAGAACTCATTCCGGGGTCAGAAGAAGGAATGCCGAGTCCTGATGGCCGCTTACTAATTGTGTAAGTGTAGGACGCTACCCTTCCATCCTTTGTGCCTCAGTTTCTCTATCTGTCAAAAGAGGGGCTTGAACTAGTTAACGTCTATGGTTTCTGCCGGCTCCGACGGTCTGTGAACCTAGGAAGACCAGTCCATTTTAGGGTCACGATTGTTAACGTTTCTAAATGACTTCTCTCATGCTATCCTCCACAATTTGGTGCCAGATTCATTTTCTTCTCTGTGTAGGCAATCTTGACATCTGGGCACTAAGTGGATAAAGCACTAATCCTGGAGTCATCCTCATGAGTTCAAATCTGGCCTCAGATACTTATTAGTTATATGAACTCGCGAGTCACTTAACCTCTGTCTGTCTCAGTTTCCTCATCTGTCAAATGGGACTAATGATAGGACCTATCTATTAGGGTCATTGTGAGCATCAAATGAGACTATATTTGTAAAGTGCTTTACAAATTTTAAAATACTGTAAAATGCTTCTTCTTGTTACTTATTTGTAATGCAGACAAGTTAAATGATCTAGTCAGCAACGTGGAGTGATAGAAAGACAGAATTCAAGAACTTGACTTCTAAGCTTTCCTTTGTTAGTTACTACCTGTATGGCCTTTGACAAATCACTTAACTTGTTCTCATAGTATTTGGAGTAGATGACCTTGGAGGTCTCTCCGGGTTCTGAATCTGTGACCCTGCGAAGGTCTAGGGCAAAAGAGGCAAACACCTAACAGTGGAATTCTTTGCTTCAGTCTGATCATCCAGCTGAATGAAAGAATTGGTATGGAATCTTTAAATTGCAGGAGGATGAGAAGAGTCTGTAGCTAAAAAGAGGAGCTTTGTCTTAGCTGCTACACATTTCCAAGGATACATTTTATTTATTTATTTTTAACACACATTGCTTTACAAATCATGTTGGGAGAGAAAAATCAGAGCAAAAGGGAAAGACCATGGGAGAGATTAAAAAAACAAACAAACAAATGAATATAGCATGTGTTGATTTACATTTGGTCTCCTTAGTTCTTTTTCTGAATGCAGATGGCACTTTCTGTCCAAAGTCTTTTGGGATTGCCTTAGATCGTTGAACCACTGAGAAACAACCGAGCCTTTCCTAGTTGATCCTCACATGTTGTTGCTGTTGTTGTGTACAACGTATTCTTGATTCTGCTTGGTTCTCTCAGCATCAGTTCATGTACAAGGATACATTTTAAAAACGGTTTAAATCAGTCAAATGTAAGATCCTTTAGGGAAGGGATTATTTTGGTTTTGCTTATGAATGCCTTCAGACTACCTCTTAGGTAAGAATAGGGTATGTATTTAATAGATGCTTATTAAATGGAATTATTGAAGGTTAATGTGTGAAAAACTTCTGGATCATCCTCTCACACAGGAGTGACAACATCTGGCTGTGGGACATGTAAGGCCGGTGAAATCATTTGCTAAGGTAACTGCAGGTGATGATGAGCTGAAAGCTAGGTAGAATAACCTGCCACTTCTTGAGTTGTATAAATCGATGACAATTTTGTATGGCCCGTGAATGATGTTATAAATATCCAAATGGCCCTTGGCAGAAAAAAAAGGAATCTCATTCCCTAAATTGTGGTGTACATATGCCCTAAGAGACCCAGCTGACCTTTTTCTCCATGGTCAACAGGGATGTGTGATAGGCAGAAGACCAGCCATCTTGGAGGATCTTTTGAAGGCTAAGCAGTACTCACGACTTGGAGAGAAATCTAGGAGGAAAAGAGATTTTGCTATGTTGGCAAACACTTGTTCGTCATGCCCTGGCTACCAGGTTTGCCTGTGAGATGAAGTCTGGTTCTTTACATAAAGGGATGCCAAGTAGTCCAGAAACACGCCACTAAAGCCAGTTCTCAGGAGAACCATGGCTCTATTCTCATCCTAATATTCCTGGGCATAAATCCCTTTTCCTTTGCAAAACTCTGTGATAGTGTTTGTGACTGATATCAGTGCCTAACTGTGAACTGGTAGCCACCAAATGAAGACTTCTGTCAAAATCAGGGGTCCTTAGGATCCACAGACCCAATGGGGAATGTGGATGGATTTCAAGAGGTCTATAAGCTTGACTGTGAAAAATACACACCCTCATTTCAGTATAATTGTTTTGTTTTATAATCCTGTGTGGTTTATTTTGCATAATTATAAACATTGTTCTGAAAGCAGAGAGGTGCTACAGTGGATAGACTACTGGGCCTGGAGTTATAGGAAGAGCAGAATTCAAATATAACTTCTGATGCTTGCTAGCTGTGTAACCCTCGGCCAGTCACTTAATCTCTGTTCATCTAGGTTTCCTTGACTATAAAATAGGACTAAAAATAGCACCTACCTCAAAGGATTGCTGTGAGGATCAAATAGGATAATGTTTGCAAGAGTGCTTAGTGCAGTGCCTCATATATAGTAAGCACTTAATGAATGCTTATTACCTTCCCTTCCCTCCTTAGATGTTTCCATAAAATACTAGAGGGGTACAGAATTCAAAAAAGGCTCAAATTCTCTGGTTTAAATCCCAGTTTCTTAAACTGTAGTGTGTGACCCCATATGGGGTTGTGGAACTTATGGAAAATTATGATTTCGTATAAGTAAAAGTGTGACTTTAGATACCCATATGCCCAGGACTATGTAAAAATTTCTTTGGTGAACGGGGTTCGCGAGTAGAAAAAAGTTTAAGAAACCCTGGTTTAAATGATGCATTTTGCACTTCCTGGTTGTGTGACCATCGTTTCTCCTCTCTGGTCCCTTATTTCCTCATTTATAGCATGATGGGGTTGTACTAAGTCATCTCTTGGATCATGGGATCAGAGCCTATCTAATCTAATCCCCTCATTTTATAGATAAGGCTTTCTTCAAGACCCCATATGGGGCAGCCAGATGGCATCGTGAGGGATAGAGCACCAGCCCTGGAGTCAGGAAGCCCTGAGTTCAAATTTGGCCTCAGACATTTAACACATCTTAGCTATGTGACCCTGAGCAAGTCACTTAACCCCAATAGCCCTAACAACAACAACAAAAGACTCTATAGATTTTAGGAAGTTATGGAAAGAAACAGTGGAAAGAAAAGTGGATTCCTTGCTCTGGAATCCAAGCTTGCTTCAGATCTCACTCTGATGCCTGAGAAAGTTATGTCACTTCCCTGGGCCTCAGTTTCCTCCTCTATAAAATGACATGGTTGGGTTGGATGGCCTCTGAGGCTGGCTTAGATCTAGGATCATATGGTATTGGTATCCGGCAGCAAGGTGGTAAAGTGATTAAAAGTGGTACGGCGTGGAGTCCCGCCTCAGACATTTACTAGCTGGAAATCGTGGCTTCTTAAACTTTTTCCACTTGCAACCCCTTTTCAAAACCCAAGCAATGTTTATGGGACCGGCTGTAGAGGTATATATAAAAGGTATACAAATCAAACATTTACTGATAATCAATCCTCCTTTCAGAATCTGCACATTTAGTTCTGAGATCCCATGTAAGGTCATGACCCACAGGTTAAAAGGCTGAGAGCTGGATAACTAGGGCAAGTCACATGACCTTTTTTGGATTCAGTTTTCTCATCTGTAAAATGGGGATGACAGTATCTCCTTCCTCACAGGAGGAACGTTCTGTCCAAGTGGTATGAAGTAGCACAGGCGGGGCGACTGTCCCCTTATTCTTGTTGGTGGGTCCTCTCTAGCTTTTGTCCGCTACGGTGGACTTTCCAAGAAAAGAAATCCTTTGGGGGGGGGGGTGGTCTATGAAAATACTAGGCCTGTGACTTGGGACTCTCATGTAGCAAAGGTTTTAGCGGGAGCGGGGAGGGGAGAAGCTCATGTGTTATTGTTGTTGCTTTTGATGATAGGGTATTGATTTGACATGCTGAAGTAATTAGCAAAAGCAAACCTCGGCAAAGCCAAAGTGAAGCCTGATGCATAAACTCAGTGATAGTTGGGAGAATTATACACAAGGAGAAAAGCATCCCATCTGTTCTCCACTACCTAGGCACAACTGGGTGCCACTTTAATGGCTCTCCCCATGCACCCCGTTGCTCTTAGGTACTGAATCACATATGGTATGTTTCCCCTTTAACTGTGAATTTCCTTTCTTTTGTCAGTTGGTGTCTCAAGCTTAATGTTTTTTAATGCCGTTCTTGTGGGTGTGAAGCTAGTCCGAAGTTGTTATTAGAGAGGCCATTTTAATAGTATATGCAGATGTTATCTCTTCATTTCCCTTAAATATGGTACAGAAATCTACATACGGTATTTGAACTTTGAAATTGTTAATAAAGGCCCTTGGAGAGTTGCAGAATCATTTTGCTTAGCTTCAAGCTTAGCATGGATGATGAATGACCATTTAGCTGCCAATAGAGCACAATATTTCAATTTCCTGCTTTCCCCACGGTATTTGAAAGGTTGTATGGAGTTCATGCTCACAGTATGTGTTGTCTAGAACTCTCTGATCTCCGACTGGTTAACTTGAACCCAAAGCTTTGCCGTTAACTCAACACATTCCTGCAGAAAGCCAACCCCCACTCCCTTCCCACTCTCCTCCCCCTCCTCCACCCTCAGTAGTGTTCGGATTTGTCCGTGTCGTCCGAGACTGCCCGCGCGATGGCAAAACCCGTCCTTTTGGTGACGTTAAGAAGGGAATGCCGTCGGCGTGACGGATTCTGCCGAAGGACGGAAGTACAATAAAGGAATCTTCCCCCAGAAGAAGCGGCAGCTTGCCTTCTAGAGACAGCCTTTTAATCTACTTCTGCTGGCAAACGGAACAGGGTCCAGGTCGGGCGCCGGAATCACAAGCGCCCAGATTCGCCTTGACGTAAAGGAAATTATACATAGCTAGAATGGGCTAGCTCATTGTCTCTGCCTTGGAGTCCTTGGAGAGAAGAGACTTACTCTGCCTGTGATGGTCCCATTATGCTGACAACCATAATTTGGAATCGGAGTGGTGAGATGCTTTCTAGCATCTATCTATCTACATTGCGGTGCTAATATCATATTTCTTAAAGCAACTGACATTCTGCTCTAGTAATAGGGCATTAGGCTGGTGACAGGATATATGGTTCTCTAGTAAAATAACTTTTAGGAAAGTTATTCTTTGCTGTTGGTTGGGGGCCTCGTAGTAGTTAAACTTGATGGAGGACTGTGAGCTGTAAACTTTCCATTTCAGAAGACGGTAGATTGCATCGGTACCTGTCTAATAATGCTGAAGAGGGGGATGATGGCCTAATTGGTAGTCTGTAGTTCTTCATTATAGTGTCTGAGAATTCTCGTGTAGAATCCTGCACTGTTCCATCAACTGGAAACTATTAAGAAGATATGGGAAATAGATTTAGACGTTAAATAATATAGTAAATATGCGGGCTTAAAACAAAATCTGTATCACAATCTGAACCCACATTTGGCTAATAGCTAATTTTGAAGGGATTGTCTGTAACTTTAGGAGGCAGGACTCGGCTAATGTGAAATCATGGAAGAATGAACACAAATTTTTAATATTATTCCCACTAAAATTTCACCTTTAGAGAGTGACAACTATTATCACTTCAAGTGTGGGAATTATGGCTCGCTAACATGCCCTGAACAGACCCTGTTTATTCTTTGAAAAACATCAGAGAAACGCTTCCACATAATGTTGAAGATTATCCAGGTAATTAAGATATTACCCTAAGTTTGTACTCTAGCTGTCAAATTTCCTATACTTATAGATGTGGAAATAAAAAGCAATAGTGAACTGTTTTCAAATTTTATTGCAGTTTTTACTTCCTAGTGGTCTGGATTTAGTTAGATTCTGAATCTGAGGGTTATTGTATTACAAACTCACACACTAAGTATTTAATGTAATGTATCGATGATAACATGAATTATTTATATGTATAGATGTGTGGTTAATGGGTGGATTCTGGCCCATTCCTCTCCAAGTGAGGCTGTGATTTTCACCTTGAGAGGAACAGGATGGCTGTGGCTGGGTGTTTGCTCTTTCTTTTACTTGTCTCTTAGTGGAGGATTAGGCTAGGTTTCTGTCTTTGTTTCCTCTAGAAATCCTGGTCTGGGGGCATGATTTTTGGAAGTTCAAGTAAAAGGCACTTCCACAGTCCCTCTGAAGGTGCGGGGTCATCCTTCAGCTTATACTAAACACTATATTAACTCCTTCCCGCCAAAGGCTGGATACACAGACAACCAATACAAATAGCAAATATTGAGTAAACTACAAATATGAGTAAAATGCAAATAGGGAATGAACCAACTGAGAATTGGAAATCTGGAAAACTTCTACATATTAGAATATACCAGAAAATACACAAGAGTCAGTGGGTTCTTTAGCTGAGAATACAGTGAGATCTCAGACTAAGAAGAGGGCTTGATCTTAACCATTGGAAGGTCTTGGAAGTCTCTGAGGAGGCAAGCTAGAAAACACAAACATGGTGAAGACCTGGTTTCCCACATCTATGCCTGCAGCTTCCAAACCCTTTCTCTCCCTTTCTCTCCATGTGCCTTTCCTTAAGAGTCTCTTGAATTACAAGTGTTTTTCTCCCAAGTTCTGATGCCAACTCTACCCCTTATGCAAACAGGCAGCAGGCTGCCTCAGGATTCTCTCTACCAATCGCAGCTCCTTCCATATGATGGCAGAATGCAAATAATCCCCACCTCCCATACTTTCATTGAAAGTCTCATTACACATGAGTAAATAAAGAACAGACACACACACACACACACACACACACACACACCTCTCTATATTGTGTACAACTTGGGGGGAAGCATTCATATGGTATGTAAACATCCTAGCTAGAAAGAACTGTAGTTTTAAATGCTTGTCCTTCCATCTATTGAACGCTATTTTAAAACCAACTTTGTATGAATAACCGTTTTTTCCCTAATGGTTTGGGACTATATTCATTGCACAACATTAACAACATGAAAGGATAAACATGAAGGAGCTCATAAAACTTTGTTACTTACCATTCTGCTCATTATATTTCATCATCTCATCTCGTCATTAAACAGTTACTGAATATTTACTATATGCAAGTCCAATACTGAACATGTGGGGAATACAGAGATAACAAAGGCATAATCCTTGCATACAGGAAACTTACAGACTACTAGTAGACTGTACACAGATGAATATATACATATATATTCATTTAAGTGTCATATCACCCATTATTATCCTCATCTTACACATATGGAGGTAAAGAGAGATTAAACAATTTGCCCATATACTTCACAAAGGAAGCTTTTGACATCTATTTATTCTTCTTTTCACTCTGTTGTGCTAATGAGAATTGTTAATAATACCCAAGGTGATTCCTTTAAGGAAGAATTTGGTTTTTCCGTATCTGGTATGATGTCATGGTTTTTCTCCTGTATTTGTGGTGTTTATAAGCTAGTGAGAGCCCTCTGAACAAATGTAGAATATCAGATCTGCTTTCAGACGTGGTCAGAGTAGTTCTGCTCAACTGTTTTTTTTCCCTTTTCAAAAATTTGTATTAAAAGGGATGACTCACTGGTCTGGGAGAGAGAGGGGAGAAATTAAAATGTGATCAATAAAAAAAATCAATAAAATATTTAAAGAATAATAGATGCAATCAGAGTAGTACTAGAGAATTCATTTTTAGCTTCTGAATGTATGGGATAGAATAAAAATCAGTTGATTTAATAAGGCAATAATTTCTTAAAAAGATGTCAGATTCTCTCTCACCTCTCAATTATCTAATGAGACATTTCTATGTTGGGAGTCCCTATGCCCATTAAAAATGATCTGAGATTCTTGGGAGGTTTCCCTTCCTTTTCCTGCTCTTAAACCCTGCTGATAAATTATGGAACTCTGTAAAGTTGAGAGATGGATGTTAAAGGAGCAACTCATACGCACTGAGTTGCAGCATTCAGTCTTTTTCAGTCATGTATGACTCTTTGTGACCTTATTTGCAGTTTTCTTACTAGAGATACTGGGTGGTTTGTCATTTCCTTCTCCAATTCACTCTTCGGTAAGGAAACTGAGGCAAACAGGGTGAAGTGACTTGCTTACAGTCATACAGTGAGTGTTTGAGGCCATATTTGAACTCGGGAAAATGAATCTTCCCGAATCCAGGCCTGTGCTCTATCCCTTGTTCCCCCAACTGCCCTTTGGGTTGCAATAGGCAGGAAGGAAGGGATTTCCCTTTTGACTCAGCCTCCTGACTGTAAGGATTAAAGGGTAGTTTCTAAACTCCTTTCATAAAGATTGCCGCAGAGGGGCAAATTTTATTGTGACAACTTCCCTATTGGAGATAGGGAAGTTTCAAGATCCTTGAGCTGAAATTGCCCTCGGAGTAGTCTGGCTTTGTTCATGTCACTGCGTAGTATGTGGTGTATTGAATGATTTCTAAGTTGCCTCTTAGCATTTTTAACAAGTGTACTCCTTGTAGTAGAGACTTTCTTGGCATAGAAAACCCAGGCACATTCTGTGTATCACAACTCTTTGTTTCTTTAGGTTCTGAGCCCCTATCTGGAAAATTTGGGGCACTGTTTATGGTGCTCTCTGATAAACTAACACTGATTCCCACTTGTAAGCACTTGATTCATGGTCATACAAAGGAACATTTTATTAAAAGGGAAGAAGACTGTGCAGAAATTTGAGATTGACAGATATGAGCCACAGAGAGATATGTAAGCTCCAAGATTGTTATTTATTTGCTCTTTAAGAGCCTTCCCTTCATGACTTGTCCTATTGCTTCCTGTCCCTAAAAGGGAGGAATATTTCTCTTCCTTGCTCTTTCCCTCCCTCTGCTACTTCTTGTGGCCAGTTAGAGCCAGCTAATGTGTTAATGCCACCTTCTTGACTCCGGACGAAGGTAAAGAAAAGGAATAATATTCTTCCCAAGCCCTTCTTGTTTCTTAATTTTCTGCAACTTTATATCACAGGATATTAGATCTAGATCTAGAAGGAACCTCAGAAGTCATTTAGCCCTAGGCATCTCATTTTCTAGGTTAGGAAACTGAGGACCAAAGAAGTGACATTACTTACCTGTAGTCACACATAAGATATTAGGGACCCCTTGAATCTAACTTTTGGGAGGTAAACTGATTTGTCCACGGTCACATATATGATTCTAGATTTAAAACAGAGTTACTTCACCTGTATAGATTTCAGAAGACCCGTAAACTTAGGGTGGAAAAAATTCAATTTTTATTTTCACTAATCTTTAGTTGAAATTTAACATTTCCTTCAATTATGGTCTTTTAATAAATGTTCAGAGAAGGGATTTGAGGGCTTTACCCAATTGCCAGAGATGTCCATGACACAAAAGGCATTAAAAAGGTGTGATCTATAACAAGAAACCCCTCACAGGACATCCAGTCCATCCCCTCCTTCTCTAGAGAAAGAAAAGGCCCAGGAAGTGGAAAGGGTTTATCTATGATCACACATAGGATCCTACATCTAGAGCCGAAAGGGACCTCAAAAGCCATTGGATCAACTCTAATGTTTTCCAGTTGCAGAAATGGGGACAAAAGACGTGCTAAGTTAGCAAATGGACCAGGTGAGGGGAATGAACCCCGGTCTTCCTGTTACAAGTCTAGCCCTCTATCCACTACCTATGTCTTGCGATCATTAACTAATTAAGCTTAATTCCACTAGGTCTTTCTTTACTACCCTCTTTAGTTTTATTCCTTATGGTGGGTATACTTTATTTCTCCCCGTCACTCAAGAAAGAAAAAGAGAAGGAAGGGGAAAATACCCTAACACATACTACCTTGGGAATGCAAGTAGAGCCTTCAAGGTCTATTGATTCTTGGATGTGGGACTTATTGTAAATCACAGAGGGATATGGCACTTGGAAATACTCTCGTAGGCAATAGTAGGGTGTCAGGATAGTAGATCCAGGCAGTAAGGGTCTAAGTTAGGAGTCGTCTGAATTTAAGTGGAAATTCTAACTAGAGAATCATGGATTCACTTGAGCATTTCTGGACTTATCCATCATTTTGGCTAGCTGGGTATCAATTAACTGAGGTCACAGAAGCTGAGAATTTGTGCTAGTCCTTGTCCTTTATCTGCCATTGATGTTTACCCTGGGTTCATTGCTCTAGGGTTTCCTGATCTCTCAAAAGGAGAGATTCCTCAGTGTTTCATTTTACGTATCACTTTGGATTCCCAAGGAATAAATTCAAATTTGGAAAAAGTAATAACAGTAGCTAGCATTCATAGTTATACTGCACGTAAAGGTTGTGGGATACTTTACAGATATTATCCTTTTTATCCTGATGATGACCGTAGGAGGTAGGTGTGATCGTTTTTTCTATTTTACAGATGGGGAAACTGAGACAGACAAAAGTGAAGTGACAAAAGTGAACAAAACTGGAGTTGCATAGTTATTAAGTTTCTGAGGTTGGATTTGATCTCAGGTCTTCTTGTCTCTGAGCCCAGACAGTTAGCTATGGGGTTTCCTCATCTTCAAAGAGAGAAATTACGTACATACCCACTATATACCATGAATTGGACATTGAACGAGACTTGTACCCATACAGAAACATTACCTGTAGAAAACACAACTCCCATTACAAATGACTAGAACCCACTTCATTAACCTGATATATCTCTACTGGTACTATCACGTGTGAGACCTCCTTGGAACATGAATAGTGTTTGCAAGGCTGGTAATTAGCCATTTTACATTTCACCTCCGTGCTGATATTGTCTGTTCAAACAGCAGACGAGATCTTCCGGTGATCCTTCTCTACTGGCGACTTTTGCCCCTGCGGCCCGTCTCCTTGTGCTCCTGTCACAACTGGATTGGGAACCACTACCCTAGTGTGTAGCCTGCTTCTGTGATGCTTAAGGATTCTCTGCACCCTGCTGCTCAGGTGATGGTGAAGGGAGGGAAGAGGGCTGTTCACTTTTCTGATCTCATCGGGCTAATGGCAAAGGAAGGATGTCACAAAAAAGAAGTGGTTCCGTCCCAGGCAGGGTGTAGGCTCATGACTTGAGGCCAGCTGGAAGAATCAAATGGAGCTGTCTTCTTCCCTCCCGATTCCCAGACAGTCCAAATTTATTTTCACACTTTGAAGTTCTCAGGAGGAGTAGTCCTGAGGTTGTGTGTGACCGTCTTAGTATATCCATGCAATGCCAGCTCATTAGGCAATTCAGAGACTCCTTCATCATATAGTACAACCTCTGAGTCATCATGACCAATAGAAAGCAGTCAAAAGCTGTCTGCGTATGTTCTGCAGTGGGGGGGGGGGAGTAGAACGGGACGGGGTGGAGGAGGGAAATTGTGCTTGATCAGAATGCCAGCTGAGCATGCTCTAAGGGGAACACAATTAGGAGGTGCTACTCTCAGCTCGTGTTTTAATTTGCCATACTTCTTGTCATATTTTAGCAGGTCACAGCAAAGGCTTTTTAAAAAAAAGTGTTTAGATGAAGCCTACTGCGTCAGAGAGATTCATATCAAACACTAAGACGAGCTTCCCTGAGAATTCTGTCCACAGTGGGTCTATGAAGTGTTTATGAACCTGGGGAATGAAGATGGGAAATCAGCTAGGAATCTTGCTGGCTGCCTCTCTGATGAGATTTCCAGGACTTCCTGCATCCATCGGGATGCTGAACTGACTGCATTCTTTCAATACTGTGATAATTCTGCTTTGGGTCTTGTCCATAGTAGGGAGGGTAGGGACTAGTGAAGTTTAGGGACACCGATTAACACATGTTCAGCATCCAGCCTGTGGTGGAAGTCAGTATTTATAGGAGCTGTGGTTTTATTGGCGTGGGAGTTCTTTCACTGGGCACCAGCCACACTGCCCTTCTAGATTTGGAAAACCATCTTGAGGAGTTGTCACTGAAAAATTACTCATCTTTTTTTTAATCAAATGAAATGAGTTCTCTGACCCTGGCTTGGACATATTTTGAAAGATAGTGGAGGATAGATAGGACAGTCTGCAGGCCATGCTATGGCCCATGGAAAGTCAGACACGATTAGATGACTGAACAACAAAGACTGATTCATTTCCAGCAGACAGTGAGCCTAACATGGGGCCCTTTCCAGTTTGATAGAGTTTGCCATGACTTGCACTGAATTGGCACATCTCAAAAACTCCGAAGTCACCTCCACGCCCCAGTAAGCCAATGGAAGAGGAATCCATTGAACTCCTTTAAATTCAATAGTCAGAGCTGATATTTCAGACAGAATCACTAAATCTCTCATTTTGAAGGGGTTATAGAGGGCATCGAATTCAGTAGAGAGCTGAGCAGGAGTACCTCTGCCATGGACCCATTGAGTAGGCCTTTGCTTGGATGCTTTTAGTAAGGAGGAACCAATTCCCTCCTGAGGTGGCCCATTCCAACACTAGAACAGATCTGCATTGTGAGAAAATTTCTTCTGATGTCAGGTTTGCTTCTCTAAATCTTTTCTCATGGCTCTTTGTCCTGCCCTCAGGGACCAATCTGCACAAGTCTACTTTTTCTCGATATGTAGTCATCTTTCAGATACTTGGAAAGCTCTCATGTTCTCCATGAGACCTGTTTTAGAAGATGAAAGTCCCCAGTTCCTTCAAGGGCATTTGTCATCCTAATTATGCTCTGCTAGATGCTCTCTGGCATATCAAAGTATTTCCCCAAAGTTGGAACCTCCAATTGAATGCAATACTCTGGATGTGATCTGATAGGAGCAGAGTCCAGTGGGATTATCTGTTCTCTGCTCATGAACACTTTGCCCCTCCTAATTGAATAGCAGATAGAATGTTGACTTCAGATCAAGAAGACCCACGTTCAAAAAATGTCTCTTAAACTTACTAATTTCCTGAGCATGGGCAGTCACAATCTCTCTTGAAACTCAGTTTTATCTTATATAATAAATTGGATCAACTAATATTTGTATCACGTACTATTCTAAACCATAGGATTCTACAAGTAGGGCGAGGATATATCATCGGTTCCAATCTTCTATTTTTCCAGATGAGGAATCTGAGACCCAGAGAAGTTAAATGATTTGCCTAAGATCACACAGGGCAGCTAGATGGTGCTGTAGTGGATAGAATGCTGGGCTTGGTATCAGGGAGAATCCTCTTCTAGAGTTCAAATCTGGCCTCAGACCCCTTACTAGCTGTATGACCGTAGGAAAATCACTTAACCCTGTTTGCCTCCATTTCTTCATATGTAAAATGAACTGGGGAAGGAAATGGCTAAGCACTCTAGTATCTCTGCCAAGAAACCTCCAGTGAGGTCACCAGGAGTTTGAAGCGACTGAACAACAAGGTCACACAGCTAGTAAGTGGCAGAGCTCAAATTTGAATTGAGGCTCCCTGCCTTCAAATCTGTCTGAAGCTCTTCTGCTGCATCATAAGGGTCTGTATTAGTCTTGAAGAAAGTGGAATTAGCTTTTTTGAGAGAAACTAACCCCTCAGTCAGTTAACCAACATTCAATAGGTTTTTACTGTGTGTTAGATGCAGTGCCAGGTCCTAGGGACCGAAATCTAAAGACTGAAAGAATTCCTGCTTCCAAGAAGCTTTCAGTCAAAAGGGAGAAATAGCAAGTATCTATAAAAATTTTAAGAACAGCGATACAAAGTTAAAAAATATAAATATATAAGATACTTACGAAAAAGATAATTTCTGGAGGAAGGCACTGACAATTGGGGCAATTAGGAATGATAATATTTAGCTTTATCTTACAGAAAGGGAAGGATGCTATAAGGCAGAAAGAGGAGCGATTATGTTCTGGGCATATCAGAGAATTGGTGCAAAGGCATGGAGATGGGAAATGTCTGAGGAATGGAGGCAAGGTAGTTTGGTTCAGTTACAAAGTTTTGAACAGATTGTGAAGGGTTTCAAAAAATTAAACAGAGGTGTTTGTATTTTATCCTAGAGGCATCAGGGAGCTGGTGGAGTTGTTTGAGGAAGGTAAGTTGATCACGTGATCAGATGTGTGCTTAAGGAAAGCTACTTTGGACCTAGTTTGTAGGATGAACTGGGATGAGGACACTCAGATTAAGGAGGGCAATTAAGAAACTATTGCAATAATGTAGGCAAGAGCCGATGTGGGCCTGAACTAAGGTGGTGGCTCATGAATGGAGATGAGTTGGAGGCAAGAGATGTGGAGGAAGAAAGGGTAAAATATGGTGTTTGCCTGGATACATGAAGTGAGGGCAAGTGAGGAAAGAAGGGTGGCACAGAGGTTTTAAGTCTGAGAGACTGGAAGGATGGTGATGCCTTTGATATAGGAAAGGAAATTTAGACATTGGAAGGGTTAAAAGTGAGCAGAATAGATAATGAATTAGATTTTGGACGTGCTGAATGGGAGATGTCACCTTTTAAATGGACTAGGCAGTTGGTAAGGTGGGACTGAAACTCAGGGGAGAGATGGGGGCTGTGGATATGTGTATGTTTGTGCTTGTGCCTATGTGTGCATATTTGAGAGTCATCTGTATAGAGATGGTAATTAGACCCATGGATGCTGATGAGGTTTCCAAGGAGTACGGTATGTAGCCAATAGGGCAGGGACTTTCTGGTCTTGCATATTGCTCCTACCTCAGTATTCATTCATTGACTGACATTTCTTCACCTGGGAAATTTTATCCTCAGGACACTCAGTTCTAATCTCTGATCTGTGTTTTTGTTTCAGAGGGTTCTAGTTCTAGAGCTCTTAGAAGGGAGTTATCTAGAAGTTAATCTAGTCCAACACCTTTATTTTGCTGATGAGGAAACTGAGGCCCCAGGAAAATGATATATCACACTCATGGAATAATTACGGTCATGTAATAAGTATCGGGTGGGATTTTAAGTGAGATCCTCTGACTCCAGAGCCAGCTCTTTCCAATGGACTGTGGTAATGGTGATCATATGGAGTTCTCACGTACCCTTACCCTGATGAAGCTGTTGTGTTGTTTCAGGGATTGCGTGTGGGTAAGGGAGAAATTTTCTCTAGAACATAGTTAATGTTAATATGTGGTTTTCTAAATCAATATGTGCCTGGCAGGAATCCTTATTATGGTTTAGTGGCCCCCGTTTATGTTTGAATTAGACCCGACTGTTACAGACTATACAGGGGAGCAATTCTTCTGACAAAAGTCAATCTTTCTCACTCCCAGTCAGCTATTCATCTTGGAATTGGCCCTAATACTTGGGAAACAATGAAGACTTGCGTATTTTCCTCTCAGTAAGGCAATAATGAGTATACCAAGACTTTCCATGGGGCGGTACCTTGGACACCTCCAAATAAAGGCCTATACCATGCAATTGTTTGGAGAGCACCTCAAACTTGGCAAACACTCCCTGATTAACCTCTCTTAGACTATTTCTTTATATTCATCTAAGAGAATCATTTCTGATATGTGCTATAACATTCTCTTGAATTTATTTATACCTGTTAAGACCTCCCCTAAATGTTTAAAGGTAGAAACAAACCTCTTTCACTCTTCATCATTGACTTTGTAAATATAAACGTTGCATGTAACACATGGTGTTTTGCCAAAAAAAAAACTGCAATAAGATAAATTTAGACTATAGTTTGAACATGTAATTATAGCATGTCATGAAATAAAGACGGAGTTAAAAATACCAAGCTAAGTCTATAGCAATAAATATTGTACCAGATTCTTGTTTCATCGTGGAATTCCAAAAAATTTTTCGTTTTTCCCTCAGTTTTTCCATGTAGAGTCAAATTGAATTGTGCTTCCAAATGGTACGTTTTCAAACTAAAATTATTAGCAGTTGGGGAAATTAGGTAGCTAACTTTTGAAATGAACATGGAGGCTTTTTAATACTTTAGTTCAGGGAAAAAGTTTATCTTCAGCCAATGAGGGCTGATTGTTGTGATCACCTGAAAATCACATAACTTTCAGGGAAATATGTTATTATTTCAAGTCTTGTTGTTATTAAGAGTCATCACAATCACTACTTTTGATTGGAAGATTTGCCAAAAAATTGGATAGGAAGCATCTGAGGTTGAGCAATAAACACACACACACACACACACACACACACACACACACATATCCAGGTTTTAAATTGAGGGATAAAAATATGGAGACTCAAGGACCCTCAGAGTCCTTGTCCCTGAAACAGATCTAATATATGAGTTCACCTTAAGCACTGGCAATCAAAAGTATATACCAGATATCAAGAAGGGAGTCATTTCTAATGAGACATGAGGGAGAGAACCCTGCCAATGAATAGAAAGGAAGTGGTCTTAATAGAAAAAAGTCATGCACCATTAGAATCCTGCTATTGACTCATATTAAAATTTTATGCCCCTCATCAGGAAACAGCTGAGCACCCATGAGGTATAGGGCATATCCCTCAACTTTCTGAAGAAGGTATGTGGACTTGAGCCTGACCAAGTGCGTTGCTTGGTCAAGGAGAAGCACGGGCCTGGGAGGCAGACGAGGGATTCTGGGCCCAACTGCCATCAAGTAGTTGTGTGCCCTTGACCCTTATGGCTCCGGATGCTTCTGTGATTCTTTGCCCACAAATAACTTATCTGTGTGATCTCTAAGGAGATTAAGGCTAAAAAAAAAGTGAGCAAAGGATTGAAGGTGATCCTTTGAATTGATTAATATTTTTTGTTGTACCATTTTGAGGAGCATCTTTTCTTGGGGGGTAGTGGCAAATTTGGTGGCGGTTGATCAAGTTGAAGGACCATGAACTTCCAATGAATTCCCTATTAATTTAACAGGGCTCTGTTTTCACCAGTGTGGAGGACTCCCAGTATGAGAAGTCCCTCCTCCAATAAAGATGGCACACATTCTCATCTATGAACACTCATACGTAGACACTTTCAACCTGTCATTGTTGTTATGGTCATTCTATACATTGAGGGTTGTTATGAGATAATCTCCGATGGGTCTCTCCCCTAGGGTTTGGTAGATAATTCCCATGGAGTAGCTTGAGATTCACAAAGAGGGGTTGATTGAGTGAATTCTCCAGGGTAACAAAGCTAGTGACTCTCGGAGGTAGAATTTGAACTCAGGCCATTCTGATTCCCAGTCCAGAATTCTGTCTTAGTTGTAGAACTCTAAAGATTTTAGTCCAACTGTAGAAGCAAGTGGCCATTCAGTCTCTGTTTAAAGACTTCCAGTTATGGGAATGAGCTTACTATCTCTTATGGAAGAGGCCTATTATTACACCTTCATAACCTTAGGAAATGTGCCTCTTCAAACTTCTAGCCATTTCTTTCAGGCCAAGGAGAATGTCTACCTACCCCTGTCCCCTATATGTCTGCCTTTCCATGAAGGAAATTAGCATGACACCGCTATACCTTTCTTCTGTTTTCTCACCTATGCTTGCCTAGTTTCTTGAACTGATCTTGTCTGTAGCTTACGTGATAGAACAAAGACCACTGACTTGTTTTCCTGATCTGTTTCTTTTTGTTACAAGAGAGGGGTCTATCACGGTGAGGGCTATTGCAAATCGTTAGATCTGTAGAGCAGTAAGTTTAGGCTCAATTTAAGGAGAGATTTCCCAACAGTTAGAATTGTCTACAAGTAGGATGAAGGACCTCAGGAGGCAGTGTGCTTCTCCTTAATTGAGGCCTCCAAGAACATGTTGGATGACTACTACACGTTGAGGACCTTATAGAGAGGAGTCCCACTGGGGTGTGGATTGTACTAGCCAGCTTCAGAGAGCCTTTCTAGTTCTTGCAAGGACCTGGGCCAACCTGACATGAGTACATTTATAAAAAAGCCACTCATATCTCTGAATGAGTATACTTTCAATCTCTTCCTACTCCCAGAGTGGTTTGGGAAATCAACCCATCCAGATAAGTCACAACTTTTTCTAAAGCCAAATCTCTATCTCTATCTCTAGAACATAGTTAATGTTAATATGTGATTTATCAAACTGTCTGTGCAGCCGAAATGAGGGCTCTGATGCTTTTGTTGTGGATGGTTTTGGCATCATTACTTGAAAATGGCTTCTTTTGATGTCTGCTCTCCACTCACAGTCACCAATCTGTTTCTCACTTGGGCTTGCCTTATTCTCAGCAGCAATCATCTAATTCCATGATGCTGGCCTTTTCCCTGTCTTTTCTTTTCCCTTCTTTCCACTTTCCTTTCCCTTTGTCTTTCCTTTCCCTTTTCTTTTTGGCTTTCCTTTCCCCTTGCATTTCCTTTTCCCCTTTCTTTTTCCTTTCCTTTCTCCTTTCCAATTTCTCCTTTGCTTTTCCTTTTTCCCCTTTGCTCCTTTCTGCTTGCGTTTTCTTTCCCCTTTGCCCCTTGCCATTCTCCTTTTGTCCTTTCCCCCTGTCTTTTCATCTTTGCCTTTTCCACTTTACCCTTTCTCCCTTGCCCTTTGCCCTTTCCCCCTTTCCCTTTTGCCCCTTGCCATTTGTTCTTTGCCCTTTTGTCTTTTCCTTTTGACTTTGCCATTTACCCTATCCACTTTGCTCCCTTACCCTTTGCACTTTGCTCTTTGCCTTTTGCCCTTTGTCCCATTCCCCCTTGAAGTTTGCCTCATCCCCTTGCCCTTTACCCCTTGCCTTTCCTCCCTGTCTTTTCTGTTACCGTTTCATTTGCCTTTCCTTTTCCATTTTCCTTTTCTTTTCCTTTTCCCCTTTCCATTCCTTTCCTCTTTTTCAATTGCCCTTCCTTTTTGACTTTACCCTTTACCCCTTGGCATTTTGGCTTTGCCCTTTCTACTTTACCCTTTCCCCCTTCCCCTTTGCCTCTTGCCCTATCCTCCTTGGACCTTGCTCATTTCCCTTTGCCTTGTCATTTTATATTTGTTATTTTCTCCTTGGACTTTCAACTTTGCCATTTGACCTTGCTACTGTACTCTGTCCTCCTTGCTTTTTTCCCCTTTGACTGCACTTTCCCTTTTGCCCCTTATCTTTTAGTCTTTGCCTTTTCCACTTTACCCATTGCTGCTTACTCTCTTTTCCTTGGACTTTGCCATTTCCCCTTGTTCCTTGCCATTCCCTCTTTGCCCTTTGTACCTTGACCTTTGACTTCTTCTCTTTCCCCTTGCTCATTCTTTTTTACTTTGCCCTTGCCCCTTGCCCTTTACCCTTTGCCCTTGACTCATTGGTGAAATGGCTTTGCCCTTTCCCTTTTCACTTTCTCCTTGCCCTCTCTCCCTTGGACTTTACCCATATCAATTCCCCCCTTGCAATTTCCTGTTTCTCCTTTCCCCCTTGGCCTTTACCCTTTGACCTTTCAACTTTACCCACCCCCCCTTGGTATTTGGCCTTTGCTCTCTTCCACCTTGGACTCTGTCCTTTCCCTTTTCCCCTTTCCCCCTTGGCCTTTTGACCTTGCCCCTTGACTTTTCAACTTTATCCTTTTCCTTTTTTCCCCTTACCCTTTCCTTTTTGACGTCACCCTTTCCACTTTGCCCCTTCCATTTCCCTTTTACTCTTGGCTTTTTGACTTTGCTCTTTCCTCTTTGCCCTTTCCCCGTTGCTTTTTTCCTTGCCCTTTGCCTTTTCTTCTTTGGTTTTTCAGCTTTGCCCTTTGGCCTTTCAACTTTATTTTTTGTTCCTTGCCCTTTGCCCTATGCCCTTTCTCACTTGGACTTCACCCTTTTCACTTTGCCCCTTGCAATTTCTTGTCTGCCCTTTTTGCCTTTGCCCTTTGACCTTTCCATTATACACTCCCCCCCTTATTTGTTTTTGGACTTTGCCCTTTGATCCTTGCCCTTTCCTTTCCTCTTTGCCCTTTTGCTTTTGCTTTGAACTTTCTACCTTGCCCCTTGTCCTTTTTTTCCCTTGCTCATTTGTTTTTCGCCCTTTGCCCATTGCGCTTTGCTCTTTGCCATTTCCCCTTTAAGTGTTCACCTTTGGCCTTTTGACTTTGGCTTTTTATCTTTCCACTTTAGACTTTTTTCCATTACTCATTTGTTTTTTGACTTTGCCCTTCACCCCTCTGCTCCTTGCCCTTTCACCTTTAATTTTTGACTTTGTCCTTTGACCTTTCCACTTCATTTTCCCTTTTTTCAGCTACTTATCCATTTTTGACTTTGCCCCTTAACCATTGCCCTCTCATCCTTGCTGTTCACCTTTGGCCTTTTAACCTTTGACCTTTCCACTGCACCCTTCTCCTTTTTTTTCCATTACTCTTTCATTTTTTTTTAACTTTGCCCTTTGCTCCTTGCTCTTTCCCCTTTGGCACTTTGATTTTGCCCTTTGAACTTTCCACTGTACCCTTTTTTGTGTTGCTCATTAGTTTTTTTTTTTTTTTTTTTTAACTTTGCCCTTTTTTCTTTGCTCCTTGCCATTTCCCCTTCCCCATTTGGCCATTTGACTTTGGCCTTCGACTTTTCCACTTTAACCTCTTTCTTTTTTCTGTTATCCATTCATTTTTTTACTTTGCCCTTTGCCCCTTGACCTTGGCCCTGCATTCTTTGCCCTTTCATTTTTTTTTGCCTTTTTCGATTTGACCTTTGCTCCTTGCCCTTTTGCCTTTGGCCTTTTGACTTTGCTTTTTGCCCTTTCCACTTTAACCTTTTTTCTGTTACTTATTTGGTTGTTTTTTTTTTTTTTTTTTTTACTTTCCCCTTTCCGTTTGCTCCTTGTTCTTTCACCTTTCGCCTTCAGATTTACTATTTTTCTGTTACTCATCCATTTTTGACTATGCCCTTTGCTCCTTGCCCTTTCTCCTCTCTGTCTGAACTTGACCTCTGACCTTTGCTTCTTGTCCTCTCACCTTTGGCCTTTTCGCTTTGCCCTTCGCCCTTCCAACTTCACCTTTTCCTTCATTTTCTATTAGTTTTCTGTTTTTGACTTTGCCCTTTGCCCTTTACCTTTTCCCCTTGTTCCTTTTTCACCTTTGGCCTTTTCACTTTGCCCCTTTCCCCTTGCCCTTTCACCTTTGACTTCTTGATTTTGACCTTTGATCTTTGCACGGCATCTTTCCTCCATTGCTCATCAGCTTCTTGATTTTGCCCTTTGCCCCTTGCCATTTTCTCTTTGCCCTTCTTTGTTTTTTTTTTTTTTTATTTTGGCCTTCGACCTTTCTTTCTTGCTTTTTTCCCCTTTGACTTTGCCCTTTCCACTTTTCAATCTTCCCGTTTGCCCTTTCCCTTTTGCCCCTTCCATTTTGCCCCTTCCATTACTTCTTTGTTCTTTCTCCCTTGGCCTTTTGACTTTGCCCTTTGAACTTTTCCCTTGCCTTTTCTTTTCCCTTTCCACTTGCTTTTCCCCTTTCCCACTTCCATTCCTTTTCCCCCTTCCCCTTGCCTTTTCCACTTTGCTCTTTTTCCTTTGCCCTTTCCCCTTGCCTTTCCTCTTTACTCTTGGCTTTCCTTTTTCCTCTTGTCTTTCCCCTTCCCCTTTTCCTGTTTTTCCTTTGCCCCTTTTCCTTTTCCCTTTGCCTTTCATTTTTCCTTTTTCTCTTCCTTTCCCCTTTTTATTCCTTTCCTTTTCCCTTTGCCCCTTGCCCTTTCTCCTTTATTTTTTTCTTTTGCCCCTTCCCCTTTCTTCTATCCCCTTGCCTTCTCCCTTTCTCCTTGCCTTTCCTTTATCCTTTCCCCTTTCTTCTTGCTTTTCCTCTTTCCCTTGCCTTTCTCCTCGCCATTTTCCTAATTTCTCTTTGGCCCTTTTCCTTTTCCCCTTGCCTTTCATTTTTCATTTTCCCCTTCCTTTCCCCTTTCCATTTCTTTCCTATCCCCTTTGACCTTAGCCATTTGCCCTTTCCCTTTCCCTTTTCTCTTCCCCTTTCTCATTTCCCTTCTGCTTTCCTTTTTCTCATTGCTTTTCTCCTTTCCCCTCTCCCCTTTCCCTTTTCCCATTTCCCTTTTCACCTTTCCTCTTGCCTTTTCTTCTCCCCATGTCCCTTCCTTTCCTTTCTTTTCCCTTCCTTTTTCCCTTCCCCTTTCCCTTTCTCCTTCTTTTTCCTTTTCCTTTTCCTTTTCTCCTTCTTCTTCCCATTCCCCTTCCCTTTCTCTTCCCTTCCCTTTTTCCCTTTCCCTGTTCCCCTTTTCCCATTTCCCCTTGCCTTTTCCATTTCCCTTGCTTTCCCTTTCTCTTTCCCCTTTCCCCCTTGCTTTTCCCCTTTCCCCTTTCAATTTTCCCATTTCTTTTTTCCCTTTGCCTCTTTCCCCTTTCCCCTCTCCTTTCCTTTCCCTTGCCTTTTACTTTTTGCCCCTTCCACTTTTCCTTTTGCCACTTGCCAGTTCCCCTTTCTCCTTTCCTTTTCCGTTTCCTTTCTTCCCTTTTCTTCCCCCTCTTTCCCTTTCCCATCTCTCTTCTTTCCTTTTCCCCCTTTCCCTTTCTCTTTGCCTTTCCTCTTACCTTTTGCCTTTCCCTTTTCCTCTTTTTCCCCATTTCCCCTTTCCTTTTGCCTTGCCTTTCTCATTTTTCCCTTTCCTTCCTTCCCTCCCTCCCTCCCTCCTTCCCTCCCTCCTTCTCTCCCTCCTTCCTTCCCCCTCCTCCTTCCCTCCTTCCCTCCCTCCCTCCTTCCCTCCTTCCCTCCCTCCCTCCTTCCCTCCTTCCCTCCCTCCCTCCTTCCCTCCTTCCCTCCCTCCCTCCTTTGTTCATTACTCCCTTCCTCCCTCCCTCCCTTCATTCTTTTTTTCCTTTCTCTCTCCCTCTGTCTCCTCTTTTCTCCCCTCTTTTTTCTCTTTCTCTGACTCCTTTTCTTCCATGTCTCCTTCCTTTCCTTCTCTTCCTCTGTCCTTTTCTACTGCCCTCCAGTCCTCCTTTCCTATTCTATGCTCAGCAGTACCTAGATTATAATTGCATGTATTTTTCCAAAGAGAAATATGGCCCACAGCAGTGTGCTTTGGACCTATTTAAAAGTCACTTGGTGTCCCTTGTTTTTATATGAAACGCAAATGCTACCTCTTTCCCACAGCTCCACCATGACAAGGGTTCGGCATTGGCAAAATAGTTTAATGTACTCCATCTTGCCTTCCTTCTAGAGAAAGAAAAATGTATTTAGTCGAAGCAAATCTTTATTTAATTAGCCCCGGTGTGAAGGTTTCTTGTCTTTTGCAGTTCCACAGCCTTAAGAGAATGCCCAGTACCTGAAGGGCAGCTCCCACTGGGACTAATTGAGTCCAGACAGCTCCAAGTATGTTCATTAAGGCCTGATTAGGTTTCCCACAGGTGGGGAAGGTTAGGAGGCACAGATAGAGAATGGCAGTGATTGTGTTAAGCATAAAACACCATCTGTTTCACAAGCAAGGAAAGGAACCGGCCCAACGACACTCTTTGAGTGATCCCAGCCCACTGCCAAAGTCAGCTTTCCCTCTTGCTTTTGAGCTCCATTTAAAAGACCCCAAAGCAGATAACAAACATTGAGAAAGCACGGGATGATCAAGCTAAGGGCTGTTGAAAAGATGCTAAAATTGAAAACCGTGCTCCCAGACTTAGCCAAAGGAGTGGGGGGACTTCTTCCCTTGCCCTCTTAATGTAAGCATTGTTTGCAAGTCTGAAAATAGACTACTGATGAAATCCTTTTCTCTCTAAAGATCTCATACTTTTCGGGCAGGCAGCCTTCCCTGGTAGAACTGCTCTGTGTCCTAACACATGGCTCTGGTTTTATAGGAGATAGAATGACGGGACAGAACAGTGGAGCTGGGAAGGACTTTAGTGAGTACGAGTTCCAACCTCTCCCTTTGCAGAGGAGGGTGCCGAGGCCCAGAGATGGAAAGGCCCGCACAGCAAGCAAGTAACAGAGGCACAATTCAAAGGACGGTCTTCTTAGCCCAAGGCTATTGCGCCACATTGCCACACAGAACAGTGCAAGTGAGCTGATGTGTAAGTCCCTTTCTCCCCTTTACCTTGAAAAGAAGTAGGAGCATGGTACCACCTGAGGTTGGAAGATCCAGCCCAGACATTGAGAGAGCGCCTAGTTCAGTTGCCTCTGACACTCGGGGGTCTTAACCTTTCATTGTGTCCTGGAACTCTTGGACAGACAAGCTGATGGCCCCTTTCTCAGAATCATGTTTTTAAATACATAACATATGGTTACAAAGGAAACCAGCTATAGTGAAAAGGTAATCAAAATATCTTAGAGAAAACAAGCTCATGGACCACCAGTTCACAACCCCCATGTCAGAGACTCCCAGCTTGCCAGATTTGGATCTGTACAAACAGGATACCCCAGATTGTTTAGACAGTGGACATGAGAGAAGCCAGAGGAGGAGCAGTAGAAAGAGTACTGGAGTGCAAATCGGAGCTCCTAATTTCAGTCTCAGGACTCCTGTTTACCAGCTACATGAGGCAAATTATTTAACCTCTTTGGGTTAAAGAACTGAGGCTCAGTTCTTCCTTTGTACCACACTGGGGTCATGCTAGATGACCTCCAAGGTCTTTCCCCCAAAAATTTGTAATCCTATGATTGTACCTCATATATTTGTTATGAGGAAATCTAAAAAGCGATCTATAATTGGGCAGCTAGATGATGCATTGGATAGAGTACCAGGTTTGGAGTCATAAAGACCAGAGTACAAATCCTGCTTTAGATATTTACTATTGAGGTGACGCTGGACAAGTCACTTAACCACCATGTAGCTCAGTTTGCTCATTTGTAAAATGGGAACAGTAATGATACCTATGTCCCAAAGTTGTGAGGATCAAATGAGATAACATAAAGTACTTTGTAAAGCTTAAAGTACTATGTAAATGGTAACTACTATAAGTAATAATATATATATGTGTGTGTGTGTGTATATATATATATACATACACCATTATTCTTTACTTCCACCCCTAGCAACCTTGGACTCCTTCTTTTGTTCCAGGAGCACCCTCGTACTACTTTCTAGTCATTTCTATATATACTATTGTCTTCTTCCATTTAAATGCAAACCCCTTGGGACATGGATCGTCTGACTTGCTAGTATTTATATCTTCAATACCTAGCATAACGCCTAGGACATAATAAATATTTTATAAATGTATATATTTATTATGTGTGTGTATATATATACATGAACATAAATATTGAAAATATATGAACATATATATGTGTGTATCTTATGTTTAGTGGATTTGCAAATTCTCTCTCACACACACTCTCTCACTCTTTCTCTCTCTCTCTCTCCTCCTAAATGTAAATTTTTGCTGTCAGATCAATACAGTGATGAAAACGATCAGGTTATGGTAGGCCGTATAGGTGGGGAGGAGGGAGCCTCGGAAGCTCCTGTCTTAGCACTTTCTGTTGACTTATTTTTGAGCCTGCCCAAGCCAAATGCTCAGAGTAGAACATTTCAAGAGCGTCTGCAAGGACATTGCCTTCAAGGTGAGTGAGAGCAGTTTGTACCCTCTACTTGCTCTCTTAGGACTGACAAGAGCCTCCTCTTTTTTGTCACCTCCATCATGTTTGTCCATTTTCCTTTCTCTTTCTTTCTTGATTTTTCACAGGTAGCTCTTAAAATGGGTACAAAGGAAACAAGACTAATTTGAAGCCATTCAAGAACAGAAAAAATCCCTTGGCCCACAATTTCATAATTTTTAAAATCAAGATCCCGTCTATTCTGTAGCATCGTGTCAAAAATCAAGATACCACATGGAATTTTGCATTGTTGAGGTTCTGACACTAATTCTGAAATATGTGAGCCAGAATCAGCACAAGCAAAAGAAAAGAGAGATTTGGCTTCTCTGGGCCTGGGAATTCCCATTCCTCTCTGAGCTGCCTCTCTAATTGCTATGAAAACTCCCCCCACCGCCTCCCCCAGAGCAGGAAACCTGTTGATTATCCTTAGAAATGGATGACAAGGCAACAGAGAGAAAAGAAACCTTGAGAGAATCCCTAAATCGCATTTGAGCCACCTTGCCCCCCTAATCTTTTCCCAGCAAGTTGCTAACAAGTAGCCTTGAGTTTCCTCTCTTTTGAATTCCTGGGGCTCCCCAGCCTCTCTGTGGAGGTGCTAATGAGCAGTAAACCGGCCAAAAGGCAGGCCCAAACAAAGGGGCCAGGATCAGTCACAGGATGGCTCCCTGGCCCAGGCAGAAGTAGGAACTGACCGCCTGAGTTTCCCAGGAGGATTGTCTTCCTCTGGGCTCTTTAAAAGGACAAGCCTTTTAGAGATGAGAGTCCAGGGGTACACTAGCTGCAAAATTGAGCAAAACAGCCTCTGTTCAGTCCCCTGAGACTAGAATACAGAAATTTATAGTAGGGCGGAAATGGGCATGAAGGTATTGGGAATTGACTAACATAGGCACACGTTAAGGATATTCCAAGGAGAAGAAACAGGAGGGGCTGTGTGTGTGTGTGTGTGGGTGTATGTGTGGGTGGGTGGGTGTGTATGAGAGAGACAGAGACAGACAGATAGAGAAGATGAGAATGTGTGAAAGATGTAGTTTTCATTGTGGGCTATCCCCTTATTGAGCTGGTAAATTAGTTCTTTTTTCCTTGGGGTTTGGGAAGGGAATCCCATATTTAGGAGAAATGTTTTAAGAAAGCAAAAATAGAAATTGATGTTTTATATGAGCAGAGCTAGATACACTTGTGAAAAAAACACCAATGTGAGAGAGAGGTGATCACAAAAAATAACAAAAGATCTCATTTTCATGGAACTTTAAAACTTTTGTATTATCAAAATAATACGACTAGGATAAGAAATGATGTGATTGGGGGGGGGAATCTATGTAGGAAATATCTCTGACAAGAGTCTACTATCCAAGATATATTGGAAACTAACACAAACATATAAGGCCTTAAATCATTCCCAATGGATACATGGTCAAAGTATGGTGAACTGTTTTCAGTAGAATTTCAGAGTATTAACTCTTAGAAAGATTGTTCCAGATCTCTAATAAATAAGAGAAAAGCAGAACAGAACAACTCTGAGGATTTTATCTCACAACCATCCAATTTGTAAGGATGTCACAAATAAGAATAATGAAGATAAAAATGTTGGAGGAATTGCGGAAAGACGGATATGCTAATATGTTGCTAGTAAAACTGATAATTGGTCTCACCATTTTGAAATTATACTAAGAAAGTGTCTAAAATGTTTACTCTTTAACCCAGAAATCCCAGTGCTAGACATTTACATATACTTTCTCAAAGTGAGAAAGAAAGGACCTTAGACATGAGAATATTCCTAGCAGTGCTATACATACATATACATATACTATATACGCGTATATATATATATATGGAAAGGGTTGAAATTGTAGCATGTGAAGGTAGTAGAATATTGATATGCTCTATAAGAAGAGAAATATGAAGACTAAAGAGAAACTTAGGAAGACTCATATAGAGAAAAGAATGTATAACCAGGAAAAGATAGCCATAATAACTACAACAAGAAAAAAACAACACTAGCAACAACCATTGAAAAGAAATGTCATAAAAGTAAATGAATGAATGAACAAACTAATGTGTTGTGTATATATATATATATATATATATATATATATATATATATGTGTGTGTGTGTGTGTGTGTGTGTGTGTGTGTGTGTGTATGTATGACATGGAAATATCAGGACCAAGCTTGGTACCCAAATGAAGATACAAGAATGTCTCTCTCTCTCCTCTTCTTGGAAGAGGTTGAGATGATGTAGGAAGAACATATCACAGACTATCAGATTGGACTGATATGTTATTTGGTTTTGATAAACTTTATTTTTCTCTTTCATCACAAGGAATGATTTTCTGAGGAAGGAATGGTGAAACAAAGATAATGTCAAAACAAAAGATTATTAAAAGAGGCCAATTTGTTTGGACTACAGAGTACAGGAAGCTGTTTAATATGACTTTCAATTCCAAATAGAGAAGTTTATATTTAATGGTAAAGACACCAGTGGCCCACTAGAATTTATACTTATTCTTGTGCTTCAGAAGGAAAGAGGAGCTGAAAATGACATTTACAAAGATAAGGACAGGAAGAACAAAAAAGTAGCAGAAAAGACATTAGACACCATTAGGGTGTTTTGTTTTCCTTAATGCATGTATACACAGTAGGCACTTCATGAAAATATGAGGGAAAACCTGTCATACCAATGGAAGGTAAGCCTTAAAGGAAGGCATAGTTCACTTTTGATTTGTGTCCACAGTGTCTGACCCATAGCAGGTGCTTCATAAAGGCTTATTGATGAATGGAACATGTGCTTGTTGAATTGAATTGAATGTGTGACTGGAAAAAGGAGCTAGGTCAGCAGTCTAACAAGAGCAGGAATTCCCTGTATCTCTCTGTTCCAGGTATTTTTTCTGGAACATGTTTGGAATGCTCTCGCACCTCAGCTTCACCTACTGACTTCTCTGGTTTTCTCCAAGTCGCAATTAAAATCCCATTTTTACAGGAGCTTTTTAACAAACCCTTCTTAATTCTGTTGGCATCTCTCTGTTAATTGTTTCTCATTTAGCTTGTATATAGCTTGTTTGTACATATTTGTTTGCTTGTTGTCTCCCCCGTTAAATTGTGAGTTCCTTGTAAGCAGGGATTATCTTTAGCTCTTTGTATTCCAAGCACTTAGCACAGTGCCTGTCATATTGGAGAGCTTGAGCCATGCTTATCAATTAATTGATTAATAACCAGTGTCATAGGGAAGGTCTCCAGTACATTTCATAGGGCTCCTATGGAAGATTAAGAACAGGACAAGCACAGTATTCGCCCAGGATGGGCAGGTACAGAGTGGCCGTGATCTACACAGACTAAGGGAAGAGACATGCCCATATGGATGGGATCCCAAATCCGTCGATGTTCTAGAATGAGTGGTCAAACATTGAGACAGAGAAAGATAAAGGACAGGCTATTTATAATTAGTAGGTTGTCTCTTTCTGCTCGTCTTTTTGGCTGTGTGCTCTGGGAGCGAGAGGGGGATGGTTTTTGTACATAGTTTTAGCCAATGTACCTGTTATTCTTTTTTTTTTTCATAGCTTTTTATTTACAAGTTATATGCATGGATAATTTTACAGCATTGACAATTGCCAAATCTTTTGTTCCAATTTTTCCCTTCCTTCCCCCCAACCCCTTCCCTAGATGGCAGGATGACCAGTAGATGTTAAATATATTAAAGTATAAATTAGATCCACAATTAGTATACATGGCCAAACCGTTATTTTGCTGTGTACCTATTCTTCTAATATCATTTAGCTGATTGTGTCTCACTTCATGGAAGTGATATTTTTATTTGTAGTTTTCATATTTGTCATGTCCTGAAGAGCAGCAAAATTCTGTCCATACATTGTAGTCATTCAGCTGTTCCCCAGTCATTGAGTATATGAATTGCTTTCATTTTCATCTACTATTTGTATAGCTACAATAAATAATTTGGATTGGAGTAGTCATTTTCTCTTTTTAATAACATTCTTAGGGTCTAGCAGTAGTAGAGGACAGCTTCATTGAAGGGTAAGAACAGAAATGTTCTCCCTCCCCCTCCTAGAGAAAGATATCCCTCATAACAAATAATTAAAATTGGGAGGGCCAACTAGATGGTGCTATGGATAGAGCACCATCCCTGGAGTCACCAGAACCTGAAATCAAATGTCGCCGAAGACACGTAACACTTCCTAGCTGTGTGACCCTGGGAAAGTCACTTAACCCTAATTGCCTATAAAACAAAAATGGGGAAAAATGCAAAACACATAAAATTGGAGGTGGAGAGAACAGAGAAGGAAAACAGTTCAACTATTAATAAAATGATGAAAAGTGCTGACAATTCTAAAGTATTCTATAACCATAGTACCCCATTTATACAAAGAAGTAGGGAGCCTTGAAATCAGGGGGACCTGAGGTCAAAATCTGGCCTCAGACACTTAATACTTCCTATCTGGGTCACCCTGGGCAAGTCACTTAACCCCAGTTGCCTCAGGGAAAAAAAAGAAGTAGGGAGAAGTGTGCGCTCTCGCTCTCTCTCTCTCTCTCTCTCTCTCTCTCTCTCATTTTTCTTTCTCATTCTCTCTGTGTCTCTCTCTTCTATCTCTTTCTGTCTGTCTCTCATTTTTTCTCTCCCTCTCTTTATTTCTGTCTTTCATTTTCTCCATCGCTCTCCTTCTTTTTCCTCTCTCTCCCTCTCTCTCTACCTCTCTACCTCTACACCTCTCTCTCTCTCCCTCTCTCATCTCCATCAGTTTAATTTTGGTGTGATTTAATTTGTTGATTTTTTTTTTGTTGTTTGTGTTATTGTCGTTATTGTGTATACATCAGTTTATATAAGTTTCTCCATGCTTCTCTGTATTCATAATTTCTTTTGACACAGTAATATTCTTTAACTGTGTACAACAGTTTGTTACCCTTTCCCCAGTCAATGAGTTTCTATTTTGTTTCCAGGTCTTTGCAACTACAAAAAGTGTTGTTACACATATTTTGGTGCTGTGGGGCCTTTCTTTTCTTCACTGATCTCTTTGGGGTATATTGATTAATAATGGACATCCATTTATTTTCACTAAATATTTGTGAGAAACTCAGTGACAGGATCATGCTCTTAAGCAAATTGGCAAATTCTGAAAAATATATGCTCTAGAATAGATATTATCATTGCTTTTTGTTGATTTGGGGGGCAGAATTAGATACTGTGGATCAACACCCTTGAGGAAAGGGGAGGGGGTAAGGCAAAGACTTGGCCAAGTCATTTTGGTAGAGTAGTAGCAATGGAAGTTAGATTAAAATGAGTTTAAAAGTGAGTGGTTGGTATGGAACCAAGTAAATAAGTACAGATTACATCTCCTAGAAATTTATCAGGGAAATGGGAAAGAGAGAGTAATAGCATAGAGAGATAGATGTAGAGAAGTGGAGATAAGAGTTGTTTTTCCTTCTGCTAGAAGAGACAGTAAATTGAGAGATTAAAGATGAGAGGAAGGAAAGATAATCAGTGGAGTAGAAGGAAGGGAATGGGATCTAGGACACAAATAGAGGGTGTAGCTTTGGCAGGGAGGAAGACTACCTTATTTTCGCAGACTAGAAGAAAGGATGCGAGGAAGGGTGAAAACACAGAGAGGCTTTGAGCCATGTGGAGGAAGGAAGTTTCAGGATTTCTGAATGGATGACCTCAAATTTCTCAGTAAACTTGGCTGGTGGGGTCATGTGCTCAGAGAAAAGGAAGATGGATTGGGGCATGGAGCTAGGGGCTTGAGAAGGAGAGAAAGGTTTAGAACATTCACTGTGGGGAGGAACAGGAAGTCAAGACCAGATGACCAAAAGTATTATCACGTGGCAGTGAGGGCCAAGCTGAGGTTAGAGAGCACAGTTTGCTGATCTCAAGGAATAATGGTAGGAGGTCAGGCTAATGTATTTCAAACATAGATCAACTCAGTTGATCAGTCAATTAATCGATTGATTCATAGATCTAAAGCTGGATATTTTTTTCCATTTTTCACTTGAAGAAATTGAGTCCCAAGGAGGTGAAATAAATTAGGCAAGACCATAATAAGATCATAGATTTAGGTCTGGAAAGGACCTTAGATATCTAATCCAACTCTCATTTTACAGAAAGGGCAACTGTCACCCAGAAAAGTGGAATAACTTGCCCAAGATTACACAGAGAGAAAATGTAAGAGACAGGACTTGAACACAGATCCTCTAACTACAGCTGCTTCAGTTCAATTCAACAAGCATTTATGAAGTGCTTATTACAGCATGCGCCAAGCACTGTACTAGAAAATGGGTTTATAAAGAAAAAAACAGTCCCTGCCCTCAAGAAGTTGACATTCTATGAGAAGGCCAATAATGGAAGTTATTTGGGGTTGGGCATTAGGCTGGAAGGAACAAATGGTAGAGGAGCTCAGGACTCAAGAATTGAGAAGGCATTGTTGATTTGTTGACTAGAGGTTTTCAACAGTGAAGGGAGCTATTGAGATTGCAAAGAGTACCTGGAGTAGTTGCATATTTAAGGACTATAGGGGTGTTGTTGTAGATTTATGTTTTAGCTGTGGGAGTCCAAGAAGGCTGTTGGGTGCTAGAGGAAACTGTGTGGCTGACTTGAAAATCTTTCCAGTTGAGGATGAGAAGGTAAGCTTTAATTCTAATATCTCTCTAGAGAGGGGCCACTGTTACCTTCATGATTAGAAGCCCATCAGGATGACCTATCCTTTAATTATTTGGAACTCGTGTTCCCTCTCCCTTTTGTCTTCCCCTCCCCAGTTCCGGTCCATTGTAACCCAGAATCTGTAGAACCTATGGAATTAAGACAAGGTCCAGGAGATAGGAAGATGTTAGAGAAAGCAAAGAAGAAAAGGGGTGAGTAAAAGGTTTTTTGGGAATGAAGGTTATTTCAAAGTAATAAGAGAATAGTGTTGGGAACAAAGGGAAATTGAGCACCAGACTTAGAGTGTTAGCTCCTGGTCAGAGGTCAGATCTCTCAGCTTTGTCTTAAGACCTCTGCCAAGAAAACCAAGGAAATCCCAAGAAAGTTTGGTGAACTGGCCAGTGGGCTGGTTGCGGTAGACTACAGATGTGATAGCTGATTCCTCTTAAGCAACACAGACAGTAGAAGTTCTTGCCTAGGCCACTATTTAATTGTGTTACTCCCTCTAGTAGAGTCTTATTCAGTTTTTCACAGCAGCCCATCTAAGCCTTTACAAATGAAAAATCTTTGCCAAGAACTAGTATTCTAAGCCACTCTGTATCCCATGAGCTGCTTTCTTGGGCCATGTTCTCAGAAGCCAATTCATTTTTTCCATCTGGTATTCTTCTGTACTTATAACCAATATAAACAGTCAGAGCTTAGGTTAATATGAGAAAACATACTCAGACCAGCAAACTACTCAAGCAAAAAAAAATACACCAGCTCTCCTGATGAATGAGAAGAGCACTGGGATGGATTGAGTCATGGCTCTGACACTTTCTGACTAAGTGAGCTGAGGAGTATCACTTCTCCTTGTTGGACTTCAGTTTCTTCTGCAAAATCATGAGTTTGGACTAGAGGAGCCTCCATTCTATGATCCTGAGGGAGTCTGAGTTGAAAGAGGCAATGTTGGGTTTGTGGAGGGACTCATTTTCTTTGAGAATGCACCCAAGCCTTGTCCTGAACTGATGTTAATTCTAGAATATATAGGTGGGCCTCTGGGAAATGAAAGAGAGACAGATTTGGGCTGAATTTTAATGCCTTCTATTTTCCAGTGGTTGGAAGAAAATCCCTCCTTGCAAAACTGAGCTATTGACTTACTTGTTAATTCAAGACTAAGCTAAAAATATGGCGGCCATGAAGGCGCTCACCAAGTGCTGCATAGTGCCTCCAAGGGAGAGTCGGAGTTGCCTGTAAATGCTAGAGGAGACGATCGTCGCTCTGGAAAAACCCCTTAGAGGTAAGGCCAGCTTTTGGAAGTCTTCTTGTACGCTTTCTACTTTGTATAGTTGTTCTTCTAACCCTATACTCTTTCCTCTTGCACAAATAAGATGCTAATATCAATCTGGGCAATATTAATTTAAATCCCCTAACTGCTTAAAGCCATGGGCATCAGACCTAGCAGCCAAGAGTATGTGTCCATAATAGTATCAATGTAGCAGACCCCCACTGTGACAAGACATAGTGAAGAATTTTTAGCCGGTATACTTCTGGGATCACTAATGATTAATTAGTGTGTATCATAATGTAAAGCAAATGGCACCCTAGCTACCTGGGGTTGCTGTCATCTGAAAGTAGCAATGATTTCCAGGTGATCACCATGTTTAAAAGGAAAACTGCATCATAGTCTGCCATCTTGTGGAAGCTGGTGGGTAGCTCATGCCCCAAGAAGAGTGAGGGAGCTGTTTTCAAAGCCTCTTCATGCCCATTGATTTGTGGATCCTCATGGGTCTCCAGTCTCTTCTTGAGCATGATGGATGGGTTTGAAGCTTGAACAGGCCTGTCTCAAAGTTAAACCCATGCAATTGATGTTTCTTCTCCTAGAATGTCTCTCAGCCAAATTTCCGAGTCTAATGGTCAAATGCCAGCGTTCAGCAGTCTTTGGTAAGATGCCACCAGGTTGACCACTGGTTCAATCGCTCTCACTTCTTTTCCCTTGGCGAGATGTTATTATTAATAGCGTGTTTCTGCTTAGAGGCGTCACAAAGGCCATTGGGATAGTCAACCCAACCTCAGGCTGAAAGTTTATGGGATGTCAGACTGGAGGACCCTTGGAGCACTCAGAAATTTGATTGGTTCTCTGCACCCTTCAGATGCCAGACCAGAATTTGGCCAGTCCTTTAATGTGCCTGCCTCTAAGCCATGCATTTTACTTTAGTCAGATCATCCAGTCTTATTCTGAGAAGGGTCCCAGAAAGCTACCTGATCTGCCTCCTGCTTGATCTGGAATAGTGTTCAGTACATATTAGCCTGTGATCACCCCTCTTCCATTTGAAGCTCTCTAGTAAGTGGCAACTTATTCTACTCTGAGGCAGCCCATTCCATTTTGGGATAGCTTGAATTGTCAGGAAGGTTTTCCTGATGTCAGGCTGAAAACTATCCCTCCATGTCTTCTACTCATTGCTTTTTGTTTCTGCCTTCTGAGTCCAAGTAGAACAAGCTTCATGTCTTCTACATGGTGGCCCTTCAGATACTTAAAGATAGCTCTGATGATTCCCTGCCCCTATCCTGAGCTTTCCATACTCCTGGTTAAACAGTTTTCGTTCCTTCAACTACTCCTAAGATGGCGTAGTCTTGAGTTCCTTTGTCATCTTGGTGGTCTTTCCCTGGACCTGTTCCAATTAGACAACATCTCTTCAAAAAACATGGAGAGAGTTTTGTCCAACCAGGATAGAGTACATATAGCAAAATAGTCATCTTTCTTAGTTGGGCACTATGCCTTTCTTAATGAAGCCGAAGATCCCATTTGCGTATTTTGGTCACCATGTCCTACTTGAGCTGACTTGAGCTTCCTGCCTAACCTTCAAGTACTTGTTTGTGAAATTTTTTGTAGTTGTGCCTACTTCATCCTGTCTTTGTGCAGGCAATTTTTTGAATCCCAGTATCTGTTATGTTTCTCTATCATATTTCATCTTTTGCATCTCCTTTCTGATATTTTCCCCTCCTCTCTTCCTTCAGATTTGTATCATCTATAAATTGGATTAACAAATGATCTTTCTATTTACCCATTGTTAATTAAAAAAACAACCCAAAAAAAGCAAACAAAAAAACCCAACCAAACAAACAAAAAAAACAATCCATGCAGAACTAAGGATTGCAAACATTGAAAACAATTCCTAGTTTCTAATTTCCTCAAAACAAATTAGTACAAAAATTCATTTAGTTTCCATCGCTATTATTTTTAAAAAATAACTTTTCATTTTACAGTTTTAAAAGCTCTTTTATATATGCATTCTTTCTTTTTTTTTGGCTATGTAAACTTGGCCAGGCAAGTCAAGTCACAACTAAGGTGGGATAACCAAGACTTTCTCCTAGGTGCCAATGTTTTAAAGACAGTGGAGGCAATGTCTCTGGGCTGTACATCCTGTACCCAGAACTGTACTCCTTGTACTTAGCCTCAGTCTCTGCAATGACAGCTTGATGCTGGGGCATTTCTTTTTCCCCCCAGGGGCTATTGCCCTGACCCCCCAGCCCTCCAGCAGGATAGAAACCTTACTGTTTTCTAGAGCACCCGTTCCCGGCACCTTTTTGCCCCCAAAGCAAAAATTCTGAGGCGCAGCATTATTGTCCCCATTTTACAGATGAGTAAACTGAAGAAATTCAAGTTGCTTGCCCATGAGGAGGCGATCCCCTTAAACAACAGATACTGTACATTTGCTGTTGCATGATAACTAAGCTTTCTTCATAGGCACACACAATCATGTGTTACTATGCAGCCTGCATTTAAATTGTCTGGGACCCGTTCAGCATAATCAGAGCAGGCCATTATCCTATTGCGCTGAAATTACTCAAAAGGAAAGGAACCAAAGATTCTCTATTTCAACCAACTGATGACAGATCTATTTAGCTAATCACCCTCCAGGCCTTCCCCCCCTCGCCATTCCTTATTTGTCAGAATAATTTTTTTAAAAGTTGTTTTTAAAATGTCCCAGATGGTGCTATCATAGATTCATATAAATGCATTATTAACTTAGGAACCGTCCTCACAATTCCTGTAACCTCTGGCAACATTTGGAAATTTTGCTTTCTTGGTCATCCCTTACAGATAAAACATTGCAAGAGCATCCCTGTTGTGTTGCTCCTTGTTTGAATGTGTATCATAAGAACTTGATGATTGATACTCCCGCAATGAGTGCTGCCTTCAAATACCCATGTGCATGTTTTAGTAAAAGTGATTTTTGAAAGAAATTCATTTTCAAGGCTACTTCATCAGAGGCTAAATATATGGACAGAGTCCACTTTTCATCTCAAATACTAAATCTTGAAAGGACTAGTTATTAGAATGTCTTCTTGTTGTTGTTGTTGTTTAATGTTCCTGGAATTGAGAAAATCATGGGCATTTGGGAAATTGCAATTAGAATGTTTTCCAGCTGAGATAAAGCTCATTGAAGGATGAAATTTATGTTCTGTCCAAAAGGTACAGTGGGGAGAATAAGTCAACGAAATTGCTTTTCAATTGGGGTAACAGAGTTGAGTGTTTTAGTTTGATTGTTCAAAACTGGCCCCAGGTTCTGGTCTCTCCAAATGGTGCATGCTTCCCTTCTCTTCCTCTTATAGCCGATGATAAGCATCATTTAATGAGCAAGTTCATTAACTGTTTTCCAGTTCATAATTTCAGGCTGCCTGTGATGGACAGAACATTGTTATAATAAGAAGGGGGGGGTTGTAAGGATGAAGCAATTCGGGGTTTTGTGCTCATTGAGAATGACTGAGCAGCTCACTTAGGGTTATTCTCCCCAACCCCCTCCCAGCATGGCTATTAAATGCCTAACTCCTGGAAATATTCTATTAGATCTGAAACTCTGATGTGTTTCAGCTGTTTATTAAAATAATGTTTCAAACGACACGTTGGTCGCCGACCACATCACGCACCTGCCACGAGAGCAGCACGCTTCTTTATATGAAGGATTAAAAATGGTAACAAATCAATCTGCAATTTAAATTCTTTTCTCTGTAGGTATTAAGCCAGGTCCCCTTTGTGCTATTTCTTCCTTTTCTCGTTTTTTCCTTTGTGTCAGGGCTGGCCTGTGCAATATGAAGTCTGTGCTCCTGTCTAAGGCGCCTGAGTTAAGGGTGGTCCTCCTTACTACAGAAGCGTCATCTTTTCCCTCCTCTCCATGGGTCTTTGTAGGATGGGGGGGGGTTTCATTTGGTGGGCATTGTTTGGCTTAAGCAGGGAGCAGTTTGGAAAGTCGATGGAAATGCTCCATTCACTGATTGGGAATTGAAAAAAAAATTAATTACCCCCTAAAAGCAGACAGGCACATGTTTGGTGGCTCAAAAACAAACAAACAAACAAACAAAAAAACCCCAACCTCCCCCCCCCAAATTTCAGCCCTGATTAGAAAAAGAAATCTCTGGGGGCCCATTCGGCTGCATGGGGAACTGTGGGAGCATGAATGGCTGGAGGATTTAAGGTGGAGCGTTTCCAAATGTAAAAGCCAACATCTGGGTCCCAGAGAGAGAGGTCAATATTTGCAGGCTATAAAAAAGCCATCAGAGGTGACAAAGAATCTCTGACTTGAGAAAAAGACGGTAATTTAGGAGTAGAAATCCTAGTCAACAAGTAATTTGCATATATGGTAACAAGTGGTTTGTCCATCCTCTAGCCCTACTTTGACAGAATGAGAAGAAAAATAGCTTGTCATTCCTTTGCGTGTTCTGTCTCTCTGGTCTGGGGAATAGAATTATGGCTGTGGGTCCCAGAACCCAAAGGAAAGGGGCCATTTGGACCATTTTGTCCAAGCATTCAGGTAACTGAGCGGGGAAAACAGTGACAGTAACCTCCAGGCAACCCAGTTATTTGATGAGCTCCTACTCTGACCTATCTCTTGAGGCGATACAGTCAGCCCTGGAACGCCGTGTAGACATAGCTTGACTAGGACCCAAGTAGGGCACACAGCATGAGAGTGAGAAGATGGAATCATGTGTGTGACAGTATGGCATGAGGAATCAGGGGTGAGGAATAAATGGAGGAATTACAGACTCTAGAATCGAACCTTAGTTTTTCTCTGCCTTTGTCCCTTGTGATTTCTTTGTCTTTCCATATAAAATGTTTCTTCACTTCCCAGGGACCTACTAATTAAGGCTTTGAAAAAGATCCCAGGTTATATACACAACATCTTTGGGCTATACTTCACATCAAATTGCTACAGGGACACCTGACTATGAAATCCAGAGAGAGAGACTTGAGGCTTCCGGCACAGAGCGCCGGGAGACTCAGATTCCAATGCAGCTTTTACTGCTTACTATGTGACCCTGCCTAAGTCAGCTGGCCTTCCCAAACCTCAGCTTCCTTAAAATTAAGTCCTGTAGAATGTCTCCTAAAGGGTCATTGTGCAGCTAAAATGATATCTTCTTTAAAGAACTCTGGAGATTGTGCTAGGACTGAAAGAGCCCTGGTTCTGGAGTCTGGGAGCTTGGGCTCTGACCCTGCCTTTGTCGTTTACTGCCTCTGTGACCTGGCACAAGTCAGTTACTCCATCCTGGCCCCAGTACTTTTCTCAGTAGAAGAGGGCCACCGGGATGGCATGGTCTCCAAGATCCCTTTCAGTTTTAGATGGAGGTTCCTGTGAACTTAAAATGCTTTATTTGTCAGCTCTTCCTTCTGTCATCTGGCAAAACGACTGGCTTCCTCTCAGTTCTATTGCAGTAAATGTAGGGAGAAGAAAATTTCCTAGCACACCTGCCTTTTTGCCCATGAGGAGAGAACAAAGCAGGGGGTTTCTTTTTTAGACCCAAAAGGTCTTACCTGCCTTCATGATTCTCTTGACTGTCTCAAAAAGAAGACATTGGTTCTCGGGCAGTTTGAAGTACTGTGACAGTCCTCACTGACTTATGCAATGTAGAGAATGGGGCCAGTCTCCCGTGGCATTCTTGATGGTGGGTTTTCACTGGCCATGGAGCAGCCCAGTTTTCCAATGGGATTCTTAGATTTCAGTCAATATCACAAAGCTCTTTAACCTGAGTCGTTCTATGTCAGTAGAGTCATCTTTCATCAAGCAAAAAACCATGCTCCTCTCTGTCTGCTGACCACCATCAGACACAGACACACACACAGACACACACACGCATGCATGCATGCGTGCGCCCGCGCCTTCCACCACCTCCATGGATATTTTGAAGTCTCTGAGGCTTTTTCTGATGGTCACCTCCCTTCTACAAACTCCTGCCATGCAACAAGTAATGTGCCTTCTGGGGCCATCTTCCCCGCCCCTTTTCTGACCAGCAGTCACCTCTGCAATATCCCAGACAAGTGATCATCCAGCCTTTACTCCTCTTGGCTCCCCAACTAGATTGTGATTATTCTGAGAGCAGAATCTAAACCACTGTATCCATAGTCACTCGACAAGCATGTATTAATAAGTTAGCACTCACGGTGCTAGTGGTCGAGTCTAAAAAGAGAAAGACAAACCAGTCTGTGTGCTCGAAGAGATCACGTTCTAACAGGGGAGACAACAAGCACATCCAGAATAGATATGAGACAACTGGAGGAACCTGGAAGCAATGGTTTATAAAGGCATTCATTAAACAAAATTGGCTAGAACACTTTTGATGTCTGAGGCATGGTCATGGTAGACATAACACCAAAAAGGGAAATCTGGGAGCAGTGTGGCATAATGGATAGAGCACTGGATTTGAAGACAAGAGAGCCTAGTTTCAGATCTCACTTCTGACACTAGCAGTTTGGTCCTGGGGAAGGTAGGATTTTAATGGCTTTGAACCTCTGTTTTCTCATCTGTGAAATAGGGAGGATGAGACCCATCATATTGCTATGATACAACCCATGGGGTTCTTGCAAGGCTAAAAAGAAACATTCTAAAAGAAACAAAACATTTGTGAATGACAGTTAAACTTTCTGGATAAAGTAAGTGACAGGGTACCTGTTTCAAATAGCAAATTGTCTTCCACTGTGTTAATTTATACTGCTTAAGTCAATGTTTTAGCTCTGTTGAAGCTGCAGGAGGAGAGCTTTTCCAGATCCTAACCCATGTGGGGATAAGCTGGAGGGGGCAGTTGCTGAGTTAGAAAAGGCAGAGCTGAATCTACAGGGCAGGGTCGATAAGTACAGAGAATGGAGGAGCAAAAGAATGGAGTTGGCACAAACCCACTGCCGTCACCCCAGACTCCCCACCAATCCTAATTGATCATCTCCATGGCCATAGACCCCAGGAGGAAAGTGGAGGACTCTCTCAGACCTAACTTTGATTTGTTGATCGATTGTAACAAAATGTACTTAACTTCGCCACCATGCTTTAGCTATCCAAATCCTGGGGAGAGGGAGACAGTGTGGGGTAGTTGACAGAGGGACAGCCCTCGAGGCAGAAACACAAGTCCCTCTTCTGACACATAGTTCTGTATGACTGTGGGTAAGAATATGAACTTTCCTGTGTTCCCAGTCAACTCCAGAAGGGAAGGGAAGGGAAAGGAAGGGAAGGGAAAGGAAAAGAAGGAAAGGAGCCTTTATATAGTGTCTGCTCTGGGCCACTATGCTTTGACAAAGATCATCTCATTGGATCTAAGTCTAATGCTATGATATGGAGGAATTGCGGATCCACACCAGTGTAGGGAGTTTTCTTACTAGGAGAGACGTCCAGCTACCACTCTGCCCCACATTCCTAAATGGACAACATGGTCAAGAGAAGTTATGGGGTATGGTGGCTAGAGAGCCAACCTTGGGATCAGGAAGATGGAAGCAAGTCTCGCCTTTGACACAGACTAACTGTGTGACTGTGGGCAAGGCATTTATTTCAGGCTCTTGGGTGGCACAGTAGACAGAGCACTGGGTCCAGAGTCAGGAAGACAGGCCCAAGTTCAGATTTAGCATAGCTCTGTGATCCTTGGCAAATCGCTTAACCTCAGTTTTATTCAGTTTCCTCATCTGTAAAATGGGAATAATAATAGCACTTACATCCCAGGGTTTTTGTGAGGATCAATTAAAATGATATTTATAAAACACTTAGCCCAGTGCCTGGCACACAGTAGACAGTATAAAAATGTTACTTATTATCAGCATCATTATTACTACCTCCCGGGGCAGATGAACATCATTTGAAATAATATTTGTAAGCCTCTTGGCAAAACTTATGAATCCATATTTGTGCTAGTTTTTAGTAATATTATTATTTCTGTGCTGTAAGAAATCGAAGGTTGGGAGTTAAGTAGGTTTGTAAGTTTTCAGGATTTGTCGATCAGTCGCTTGGGAGGTTTCTTTTGAAATCTGCTATGTGCTAGTGTGGTAAGGGCCACAAGAGAGCATAAAACAGAGGCTTTGCCCTCTGCTGGTTTTGATAGTCTGTTTTAGGAGTCAGGGCTGGGGCTTTTGTTTCTCCCAGGTTCAAATTCTGTCCTTCCCAGCCTTGGGTTCTTAAGTGACTCAGTTCTCTGCTCTGGGCTTTTTTTTTTTTCTTACCTATAAAATGGAGGCAAGAAGCCTCCCATTGTTTAACTTGGTTTGGGAAAAGTGCTTTCTAAACTTTTTCATGTTCAGTGAATGGGAACCGTTTGAGAAAAATAAAATACAGAGGCTAACTCAAAACTGTTTTGTAGTACAGATCAACCTAAGTAAATTCTACAGAAAGCTGTGGGGGAAAGGGGACAGTATTGAGGACAATCAAGCAGGAGAGTGGGCGCAGCCCCGGCATAGAGGTCATTCTCAGCAAGGGCCAGTTGGACTACAAGGCAAAAGCTGGTCTCCCAGAGGTTCCTGTGCCTTGTGTTTTTGACAGCTATCAAATGAAGCCCAAAGTTGACCAGAGAACTATATAGAACTATATTTTCTTGGGAAAATGTTGGCACTCCCGGACAAAGCCCCTTTTCTACAGTATCAGTTGTAGCTCTGGTACAGACAAGTTAACATATAGCATAGAGAGGAGTGAATGAGGGCCATAAGACTTAAGCCACAAGGGCTGGGAAGGACAGAGTTTGAATGCAGGAGTAACAGAAGCGCCAGCATCATGTGGGCCAGTGGAAGGGGTGTCTCCTGAACTAGACTATAACGAGTTAATACGTAGAGGAGAGTCGGTGAGGGCCGTGAGGAGTTAAGAGGTCTCTCCTTTCTGCTTCTCCACCTCCACCTATCTTCCTGTGTTCTCTTTTGGAAAGAGCTACAGTTAGTCAACAACCAGAGAATTTTGTCTTACTAGCAGTGTGATATTTGAATCCCAAATCAAGACTTGGAAGATCCCTTAGAAGCTAAACAAGCCAGTCTCTTTATCATTTTATTGTTTATTTTTATTTATTTTATTTTATCATTTATTATTATTATATAATAATATATATATATTATCATTTATTATTATATCATTTTTTATTGTTACAATTTGATTATTTTATATATTATGCAATATTTATTTATATTAACTGTTTTGTTATTGTTACAATGTGATTTTTAACCCCTTTATTTTACAAATGAGGAAACTGAGGCACACCAAGGAGAAGGGGCTTTTGCAAAATCACACCACTAGTAAATGGCAGAGCCACCAATTGGGATTGGGTCTTTGAACGTTGAATCTATTGCTCTTTGCACCGCCTGTTCAAACCTCCGTTTCCTCAGATGGAAAATGGGGGAAAGGAGAAGAAAAAAAATAAAATGTGTGAGTTGGACTAGATGACCTTGGAGGTCTTTCTCTTTACTCCATTATTGAATGCCTGTGGCTTGGTTTTCTAATCTGTAAAATGGGGGTGCTTATATTTGTGCTGCCCACCTTGCAAGACTATTGTTAAGACCCATTGCATATATAGTGGCCTTTTGCCACTCTTTTTTGCTTTGTCTTGTGTTGAGATGATGCAATAACTTTTTTTTCTTTCTTTCTTTTTTTTTTTGCTGAGGTAATTGGGGTCAAGTGACTTGCCCAGGGTCACACAGCCAGGAAGTGTCAAGTGTGTCTGAGGTCAGATTTGAACTCGGGTCCTCCTGACTTCAGGGCTGGTACTCTAGCCACTGCGCCGCCTAGCTGCCCAGATGTGACAACTTTGAAAGCACTTTGAAGCCTCAAAGCTACAGGAATTATTATTATCAGTTAATAATTTATGAAGAGAAGCTGGAAGCAGCAGAAAAGTTCTTAGACTCCTCGAGCTGGAGCCTCTCCCTCCAATTCAACAAAAGTTCATTAAGCCTTTGCCCTGTCCAATAGAACACAAATTCTGTGAAGGCAGGGACAGTGACTGTGACTTTCGACTTTCTGTCTGTTGTGCTCAGCCTAGTACATAGCAGTGGGAAGGGCTGGACATGATCACTTCTCTCTAGATTTATGAATTGTGTCTGACCCAGAGGAAATATTGAACAAATGTTTATTGAACTGACTTGAAGGCACTGTGTTAGGAACCAGGGACACACACACACACATACACACACACGCACACACACACACACACAAGAGAATTCAGAATCAGAACAAGGAGTGTTTCATTTCTAGTCTCTTTTTCCCATCTTCTCCCCCAGTCTCATGGCGTTGAAGGTGGCTAGAGAGTGATATGAGAAGGGGAGGGTTAAATTGAAGGGATGCAGGCTTGGAGCTGGGTCTCTGGCATGAGTGTGCAGCCACGTGCATATAGATGTGTGCATTTGCGTGTCTGTCTTTCTTCTTCGGGCCCCTTTAATACTATATAGCTAATTGGGCCATTTTAATAATAAGTGCCTCTTCACATAGGCTCATAGCATAAGGTGCTATTTTCTGAGCCACAAACTGGGCTCCCAATAAAATTGCATTTGCTCTGTGCGCTGAGCAAATTGCATTTCTTGCTCCAAACTGAGCACAGTTCTGATTAGAGAAGAGGAGGAGGAGGAGGAGGAGGAGGAGGAGGAGGAGGAGGAGGAGGAGGAGGAAAAATAGCCCTCTGGAGCAGAGGCATGTCAGAAAAAGATGTATTCATTGGTGATTTTGATATTTAAAAATATAGCAGATTGTTAAAATGCAGATTACAGCATGGCTATGGTGTTAAAATTGCTTTTACCATTATGAAGATAAAAATAGCTCTTGGTTCAAATTTCCTGCTGCTTCTTTCTAAATGAAGGAGTTAAATACTGAAAGGCAGGTGGATGGTGAAACTCCTTTAGAAAGCAATGAATAGGGTTGATGGCTAGAACTCCAGGGAATCTATTGAGGGTGCGAAGGCATATGCTGCCCTTCCTACACACCCAGTTCAAAGTGGGGTGAAGCTGCCTGCGTAATTGGCTATGAAATCGCAAACCTCTGGGAGAAAATGGTTCTCGGACTTAATTGCTCATGTGCAGGGCAATGAACAGCCACCTGGTTGATTAGTGACCTTACCTATATTTACAACCACCCAAGTTTAAGTGCACAGGCAATTGTTAGCACCAGACTGCTAAGTTCAATCAGGGAAAGGCTGATTAAATGAGATCTGACCACCAAAGCTCAGAGATCCCCCCCCAACTCCCCAGACCTAAAGGGAATCCCACAGGGTCCACACCGCGGGGCCACAGGCCATCCAGATGATGAAATAAGCATGTGTCCTGTACTTTGTAAAAGAAACCTGGCTTCTCTGGAGGTGGAGGCAAAATATAATCAAGCTAAGTGACTGTGGAAAGAACCCTGGCCTGCAAATCCCAGCGTGGCCACTTATTAGCCGAGTAGTCCCAGGTAAGACCCCTCTCCTCTCTGCCCCTTCCTAAATCTATGAGTTGGAGACAGATGAGTTGTTAATATCCCTTTGACCACAGTGAAGACACACAGGAAGTATTTCTCTGAGTGGGGCTGCAGAACTCTTGGATTTCTCCAGTGGGAGTTCAACTGAATTCATTCTATTTAAGAAAGTGACTTAAGCGCCTCCTCTGTATTAGAAAATGGTAGCTCCTAGAGTGAAGATTTGTTTTGTTTTGAGTTTTGTTTTGAGATAACCATCACTTAGCACAGCTTTCTGTCTCGGTGGTTTGGGGCAAGTCACTTGCGCTCCAATGGATCTCACTTTCTTCCTCTAAAAAATGAAGAGGGCCTCTGAGGCCTTTACCCCTTTAGACTTAGGATGACAGGATGCTAGGTGGACGAGTGTTGTCTTCTCTAAAGGGATTCGGATCACGATAAGCCTCTGGCTATTGGGAAACCAGTTTTCCCACTCATGCACATAGCTTGTGACAAGCTGCAGTATCTGGTCGATCGGTTGGATTGAGTTTTGGACACTAAGCTTGATCTGCTCACAATGATTCCTCACCATTGAATTCAATCTTCCATCCCATAGAGACAGTTTTGGGATATCCCTAGTGGTCTTACCTCTAGCACACAGTTTCTCCTACCTCTGTTTGAATTGGGTGGTCCAGAGACATCAAATTCAAATAGAAAAGCGAGCCCATTATATAAGAATCTCTGTAGTCACTATATCAAAAACCCCCACATTAACATTATCCATATTCTATTTAAAAATTTTCCCATTACATTTTAATCTGGGTTAGGCAGCATCAAGGGTGTTGTGACATGTAGCCCATAGACCAGGTATTTCATACCACTGCCATAGTTCCTTGTATGATTCCATCCCAGAGAGAAAGGAACATCCCCAAATCAGACCATGTTAGAGTTGGGAGGGGTTTTGGAGAGCATCCTGTCCAACCTCATGTTTCAGAATAGGATTTTGGGACCCAGATTGGGGAAGGGATTTGCCCAGGAAATAAGGAGCAGTGATGGTATTCAAACCCAAGTCACTTGACCCCAGACCCATCAAAATGATCATCGTAGTCACCACCACCATCATTATTATTGTCATCATCTGCAAGGGGGGGAATTATGCAGCATATCCTGTTGGTTACAAAAATTTAGCATCTACTAGTTAGAAGGACATGATCACATAGCTGCAGTTACATACCAGAATCTTGCTATATTTGGTAAACTTAGACATAACAAACTCCCAGTTGGCAGCATAGACTCCAAAGTGTTCTTGAGAATTCAGCAAAGATAGGAAAGTGGAACCAGGCCTTCATTTTGGACAAAAGCTGTCCATAACATTGATCCATCAAAATTTATGAATGACATTTTAAATAAATGTCACCACCCTGAATACTTGGAATCTTTAAAGTACATGTTGGAAAAACTTTCAAAACATAAAGACCTAATAGAAGGTTTCTTTCCTATCACAATGATAGGAAAACAGGGTGAAATATACATTATTCATGGCCTCCAGCCCTGGAAATGACCCCACAGAAGCTGAGCTTATGTGCCAATATTCTGGGGTATTCAACTTGTTGTCAAGAAGACCTCGGTTCAGGAAAAGGACTCATGTACAAAGTGTTTGAAGCAGCCCTTTCTATAGTGGCAAGAAACTGGAAACCGAGTGGATGCCCATCAGTTGGAGAACGGCTGAATAAATTATGGTATATGTATGTTATGGAATATTATTGTTCTATAAGAAATGAGCAGCTGGCTGATTTCAGAGAAGCCTTCCAAGAACCGACATTAAGTGAAGTGAGTAATGACAACTCATTATTCTCATCTTTCATTCTGTCCCTTCACGAATCTATGAGTTGTAGGCAGATGAGTTGTTATTATCCATTTGACAACTGTGAAGAGAGAACAGAAGTATCTCTCTGAGTGGAGCTGTGGAAATCTTTGATTTATCCAGTAAAAACTGAGCTGAATTCACTCCACTTAAGAAAGCAACTTAAGCACCAACTCTGGATTAGCTCCTAGAGGGAAGGGACAGTAACACCAAGATTATGTGAAGATCAGCTGTAATGGACTTGACTCTTCTCAACAATGTGGTGATTCGAGGCAATTCCAATAGACTTGGGAAGGAAAATGCCATCCACATCCAGAAAGAGAAGAACTATGGAGACTGAATGTGGATCAAGGCATAGTGTTTTCAGTTTTGTTATTGTTGTCTTGGTTTATTTGCCTGGATTTTTTCTTTTTTATTTATTACTTTTACCTTTTGACCTGATTTTTCTTAGGCAGTATGGTAAATGTGGAAATATATTTAGGAGAATTGGGCATGTTTAACCTATGTCAGATTGCTTCTTATCTAGGAGAGGGAGAAAAATTTGGAACACAAGCTTTTGCAAACATCACTGTTGAAAGCTATCTTTGCCTGTATTTGGAAAAAATAAAAAAGCATTAAAATTGTTTTTTTAAGACCTTGATTCAAATTCTACCTCAGTTATGTGATAGTTACATAACCTTTGGTTTATCACCTAATCTGCATGTATCTTCATTTCCTCATCTATAAAATGAGAGCATTGGCCTTCTTTATAGTCTGCAAAGTTTCTTCTAACCCAAGTTGTATGATTCCGTGATTTACAAAAAGTAGCCATTTATCCATTTGCATATCATCCACATAACATTAAGGATAACTGAGCAGTAAGTAGACTGGTGACTTTTCTAGAACTATTTCTATCTCAGCTCCTCTGGTAAAAAAAAATATGAAAATAATGATTTGAGATTGATAATAATAGCTCATATTTTTGTTTTCTTGATGACACAATTATTGAATGAAGTTAGTTGTATGTTCTTTTTTTTTGGTGGCATCCAGGGAATTAAGTGATTCACAGCTCGTAAGTTGGCATAGCTAGTGCATTTTCCAAGTGTGGACTGTGGCCCAGTCCCTCTGCCTCTGAACCCACTAGGCCTTACTGCTACAACCAGTCTTAAACCCCTGAAGATACTGGGAACATAGGCAGTGCCTTCAAGTCAAGAAAGAAGTTCCAAATGATTGTATCCTTAGCATGGGACCCCTGTCATATGGGAACCTCATCATTGAACTTGGAAGGAACCTCAGAAATCAATTAATTCAATCTTAGAGACTCTTAAAATTCTGTAGTTGGAAGAGAACATAGAGGTTATCTGTTATAACCCTTAACTGAAGTGCTTTTTCAGTCAGTGTTTAAGGACCCCTGGAGATAAGGAACTCTTTCCATCATTGCCACCAGAGTCAGGTTATTTCATGTCCAAGTAACTGTATTAGTAACCTGTTATTTATCACATCTTTATTTCTTCTTTGCTTACACAGCCTCTATCCTAGTCCACGGCCTCTTCACCTCTTGCCTAGGTGATTGCAGTAACCTCCTAATTTGTCTCCCTGTTTCGTCTTTTGCTCATCAATCCATCCTCCACACAGCTCCCCAAAAGATACTTGTAAAACTCACATCTGACTTTCCTATTGCTTCAGGATAAAATGCAATATCCTCAGCTTGGCGTTTAAGGCTCCCTTCCACCCCTCATTTTCCACTCTTATTTAAGTGACTAGCTTTTGTGTCTTCCTGATGAAAGTCAAATTGACTTGCTCCTGTGCCTTCCCAAAAGGCATTGTTCACCCCCTTACCTTCAACTCATTTGATTCCTAATTTCTTTCTGCAATCAGCCAATGTGCACTTGATAGTATTATAATATCATAGATTTGGGGTAGAAGGGACATCAGAGGTCCAACCTCCTCATTTTACAGAGGAGGAAACCGAGGCTCAGAGAGGAGAAGGGATATGTTTAAGGTCATGCAGGCAATAACTGGACAGTCTAACATTTTTTGTATCATCAAACCCTTGGGCAGTTTGGGCAACCCTTCTCAGGATGTAGCTACAGAGAAACTCAGTTATACTGCAAAGAGAAATAAGTTCAGGGACCCCAGTTTAAGAACTGGTTCTTTCCCCTGCCCTATGCTTCCTTTCCTCCTTGAAATTAACCTATGTTATTATATGCATACTTTGTGCTACCTGTGAATCGTGCATGCCTCCCAATGCTCAGTAAAATAAGAATATGCATCTCTAAAATGGAGCAGCCTCCAAGGTCCCTTCCACTTCAAAATCTGTGATCCTTTCATTCAGTCTCCTGAGGCCTTGATTTCCTCATGTGTCAGATGAGGGAACTGAACTAAAGGACCTACAGAGTCTTTTCTAGTGTCCTTTCATCCCAAGTACGTTGTATATAGTAGGCACTTAAATAATCGTTGAGTTGAATTAAATTCTGTTCTCTGAGACAATCCATTCCACCTCCTACTAGGCAGCTCTCCTGTTTTTTAGAATCAGCTATCATGTCGTTTTGCCTAAATCTTCCCTTCTCCAGCCTGTGGTGGGAAAGGAAATGACTTCTCCATAAATGACTTATTTGGCCATAACTTATGTGATCTTGATTTCCTTAGTTTGGTGGCTGTACCAAGGTCTCTTTTCAGCATCATTGTCTCTAGACCATTTTTTCCTATCAGTAGGAACAAGTAAACAAGAGTTAGCTCCAACTCGACTCCTTTCCCCCCTCCCTCTCAGCTTTCCCCTTTGGTCCCATTCATTTCCTCAGCAGCCACTGCAAATGGAATTCTGGTTCGTGAGGATGAGATTAACAACGGTTCCATTGTGCCACTTCTCACATCCAGGGAGGTTTTCTCTCGTTTAGGAGCTTCTGAAACTCATTGGAGCTGAGGGCTCCAGTTGGGTCATTGACTCAGTGGGTTTCAGGTTTCCTCTAAGGCAGTAGAAAGAGATTGAAAAGAGAGAACGGATCTAGTTATTCTGGTGCCTTACCAATCCAAGAAGAGGATAACATAGCAAAATGTTCTTTTATCTAGCTTGGGACTTCTTCCATTTAAGTCGTTTGTTCACATGTATATTTCAAGATAGTTGTATACATAATATGTGTTGCTTTATTTGAGGACGTGCCTTCATCTTTGACAATCAGTAAATGTCAAATCTAATGGGCCCCATAATCCACTGCATTCATCTCTACTTCCCCAGGAGAGAGTGCCTGATGGGGAAAAAAAAAACCTTAAGAGCCAGGGTCCTACTAGGGGTTTGGAACTTGAGGAACCAGAGTCAGGCCCCCCTCTGCAGCCGAGTCTCAGACCCACTGATATTTCGTTTCTTTATCCGCATGGTAAGATATCAGAAGGACAGAGTAGTAACAGCAGCCCTTCTGGTCACTGGGTGGCCAACCTTTTTCTCACATACTTCCTATTCCCCAAGGCCTACTCTTCCTTTTTGGGGCAACTCCGATGATTAGAAATTAGACCTTAAGCCTATGTTTGCATGGTGGGGGGCATCCCCCAGTTTCCTCCCGTTCTGTCCTCTGGGCACTTCTTTCCTCATGGCAGCCTTTCACATGTTTGATGATTGTTCTTGTTGTACAACCAAATATTTGGTTGTATCCTCACCTTCCAAAGGCTTCTCTTTTTCCAGCTAAACAGCACCAGTTTCTTCAGTTTCCCCCCATGGCATAGATTCAAGGCTCTTCACGATCTGTTGTCCTCCTCTTGTGCTCTGGCTTAGAGACATCCAACACTGAAGACAAAGCTGCATAGAAGAGTGAAAGGAAACTCTCCCTTCATTGTGGACTCTAAACCTCTCTTCATGTAACTCACGGTCATACGTTGCCACTTCACAGATGACCCAGTACTCCTGAGCTTGTCATCCATTAAAATCTCCCTACTCGGTTTTCAGACAGACTGCCAATATGAGGAAACAACATATTACAGTGCAAAGAGCTCTACTCATGGAGTCAGAGGTCTCTCTTTACTGGGCTTCAGCTTTCTTTTCTATATCAAATGAGGGGGTTGAACTCTGCTAAATCTAGAGTATGAGTGTAACTTTGGGCAAGTCACTTTACCTCACAGGGACTCAATTTCCTCATCTGTAAGACAAGAAGAGTTAGATTCTGTGCTGTTGTAGCCAGTCTCCCTCATCTTACACTTTGCAGGGTGATTTGGACTCGAGCGTAAGCCTGAACGGTTTTCCCTTAGTAATTTTTATCTTGTTAGATTTGACCTGGCTCTAGCTTATTGAGATATTTTGGATCCTGATGCTGGAATCTGATGTAGCCGTCTTTGCGACCTTTCATCTGAATATTTGATAAGGATGCCACCTGTGTTTTTATCCAGCTCATTGATTAAAACGTCAAGGGCCAAGTATTGGCCACTGAAGACCGCCTTCCAAGTTGACGTGATGCCATTAAGGAGTTTTGCTCAAGTCCCCAGGCAAATAGGAAGATAGTAAGAGTTTATCATCTGTCTTTCATGTGCTCGAGTTACCAGACCAGGATGAACTACTGCCAGAGAACTGGCAGATGGGACTGTGGTCTGTAAAATGGCAGGTAGAATAATGTTTGTACTATCTGCCTCACAGAGTTATTGTGAAGTCCAGATGAGGAACACATGTGCGCCCATAAAGTGCTATGGAAATGTGAGCAATTACTGGTAGGAATTTCTGTTCCCCATGTGGATTTTTTTCCATTTTGTTATTTTCAACTCACTTAGTATTCATTAACTGCCTACTATGTGCAAGGTACTCTGTTGAATTCTGAATTTAAGATTGGTTCTGGCCTTTGTCATAACGAATAAAATGAAACTAGACGAACATCTCCTTTTCACTACCGCAAGAATGAATTAAAATGATCAAACCCCTAGTCAAGTGAATATTGCTTAAATACCTGTGAGGCCTAGGAAGAATAATAATTATTATTTATATAGTGCTGTGAGGTCTACAAAATGCTTTTAAAATTATCTCACTTTCGCCCTTACAACACTGGGAGGTTCTATTATTCTTCTTATTTTACAGATGGGAAAACTGAAACAGATTAAATTTAAGTGATTTGCCCAGGGTTACACAGCTAGTAAATGTCTGAGGCTGGATTTGAATGTGGGTCTTTTTGACTCCATATCTAATACTATCTAGTGTGCGACCTGTCTACCTCTTTGTGATCCTAAAGAATTGGAAGAGCCACTATTTGTTACCAAGGGTTTCAAGAAGAAATGGGAAAGGAGACATATGACAGAGAAAGCATTAACTCCAGAATCAGAGGATCTGTTTTCCCATCTCACCTCTACCGGTGTGATCTTGGGTAAAACACTAAGACTCCCAGGGTATCCAACTGAAGAGTTTTCATTCCACAAGGAAGTTGGACTAGGTGGCCTCTAGCTGAGGGCCATTCTAGGTTTAGATCTGTGTGCTTATGATATGACTCCATCTTTAAAAGAGAAAAGAGGATGACAATGAAAATTAGAAAACAAGAAAGCACCCTGCACTTGGACTTAGTCACATGAAAATCAAACAGCAGAGTTGAGAGGGTTCTCCGAGACCATCTAGACTGTTTTTATATTACTAATGAGGGAACTGAGCTTGAAAGAGGTGAAGTCACTTGAGATCATGGGATCCTGTGTTTAGAACTGAAATGGACTTTAGAGGCCATCTTATCTATCTGCTTCATTTTATAGTTCTTGTCCTGGGGTTCAAACCCTGCCTCTACTACTTAACCACCTGTGTTGTAGAGAGCCACAGACAGCGGGGGAACTCTCGGTGAGGTATAAGACCCTTCAGCCCAGAGGGAACCTGCTGCCAGTGTCTGGCTTGGCTCTCATCTCCCTTTGGGGCATTTACATATTAATAGAAGGGTGCTTATAGATAGCACATGCTCAGTGTGCTGTAGTGATATAATTGTACTGAAGTGTTTAGGGCTGAGAGGATTGAAATAAATGGACTCCATCTTTGACCATCCCCACGCGTCCCCTGCCTCATCACTCTTCCCCTAAGACCAAGGACTTGGGCTGGTCCTGAGATCCTCCAGAGAGCTAGTCTGGGCAGTATATTTTGGCACCCCAGTGAGGGGGCTTAAAAAGCACAGTACATTGTATCACTTGAGGAAATCAATTCATTTCTCAGGATCTGTTTTCATATCTGTGAAATGAGGATAATATAAGATTTCTCTGCTTCTCAAGGATTTTAGAAAGTTGAAAGATAGAAGGGTTGGATCTGATGCGTTCTGAGGGTACTTGTGGGTGTAACATTCTGTGATTTTGTGATCAGAGGCTTAGATCATCTAGGCCCACCTCTCACCCAGGGCAGTAGGCCTTTCTGCATAGAGTCAAAAAAGTATTCAGTGTCTTGTATGTGAACGATTATGGGTTGCTTGGGGTTTTGGATACTAAAATGGGAAATGACATAGCTCTGCCCTCAGGGAGGGCAGTTCTAAAAAAAAAAAAAAAAAAAAAAGGCAGAAGCCATGTACCTTCAAGTCAGGGTGCAACAGGTATGTCGAAGATTGAGAAAGATAAGAAGCTTGAACAGGGATGGTCCCACTTCTATCTGAGAGGATCAGATCATGATAGAGGAAGCAGAGGTTCTGGGTCATGGACCCCCTCTTCTGTCAGTCTGGGGAAGCCTATATATTCCTTCTCAGAATCATATTTTTAAATGCATATATACATAGACTATAAAGGAAATCAGTGGCATTGAAATAGTTATTAAATTATTTAAAAAGAAGATCCATGAATGCCCAAGTTAGAAGGAACTTAAGTAGATATGTAGAGGGTAAAAAGAAGGATTCATTCCAGACATGGAGGATGAAATGGGCAAATTTCCAAAGTAGGAAGAAAGTTTGAGAGGTAGGTTTGAACAAGATTCTGGATTGAGCACTAAGCTGAGGAGATTGTGTTGTCTTTTAGATAAGAAATGGGGGACCACAGAAGGTTTTGAAGTAAAGGAATGATGTGGTGATTTTTATACATTAAGAAAGTTATTTGGACCATGATAGGCAAGTGTCACTCATGATGAACAAGAATGAATTGCTCTCTGCATCGTTGGAGACAAGTCTCAAATCAGAAATTTCCCAGCTCCAATGGAGTATTTTTTGAGTTTTTGAAAGTAAAAGGTAGATAGAGACAGGAAGAAGGGTGAGAAGTTGGAAGAGAGGTGGTGAGGTACCTGAAACAAGAGTGGTGGCCATGTGAGTGGATGTGAAAATGGAACAGAATGAATGAATGAATGAATGACTAAAAATTGAATGAATGAATAAAAAGGCATTTATTAAGTACTCACCTATGTGCCAATCATCGTGCTAAGCACTGGAGATAAAAGTAGAAATGTAAGACAGTCTGCCCTTTCACATTTTATATTCTAATTAATGGAGACAACATATATAGGAGATTTAAGCTACAGGGCAGATGGCAAGGCCTAGATGTTCTTAGGATATATTGATAAATGAACTGGCAATGAACTGACAATGTGTGAGGTTCTAAAGGATATGATGGTAGGGCATATGGTAAGCATTGGTGGACCTGGGAGCACGGTGACATTTATCAGAAGAATTGTAGCAGATGATTCTTTTTTCTTAATTTAATTTTTTATTTACAAAGCATATGCATGAGTAATTTTTCCATCACTGATCCTTTCAAAATTTTTGTTCCAAATTTTTCCCTTCTTTCTCCTACTCCCTCCCCTAGCTGGCAGGTAGTCCGATATATGTTAAATATGTTAAAATACATGTTAAATCCAATATATGTATACATATTTATAAAGTTAGTTTGCTGCACAAGAAAAATCAGATCAAGAAGGAAGAAAAAGAAAAACTGAGAAAGAAAAAAAATGCAGGTAAATAACAACAGAGAGAGTGAGAATGCTATGCTGTGTTCCACACTCTGTTTCCACTGTTCTCTCTCTGGGTAAAAATGGCTCTCTTCATCACTGAACAGTTGGAACTGGTTTGAATCATTTCATTGTTGAAGAGAGCCACGTCCATCAGAATCAATCCTCATAGAGTATTGTTGTTGCCGTGTATAATGATCTCCTGGTCCTGCTCGTTTCACTCAGCATCAGTTTGTGTAAGTCTCTCCAGGCCTTTCTGAAATCATGCTGTTGGTCATTTCTTACAGAATAATAATATTCCATAACATTCATGTACCACAATTTATTCAGCCATTCTCCAATTGATGGGCAGCCACTCAGTTTCCAGTTTCTGGCCACTACAAAGAGGGCTGCCACAAATATTTTGGCACATGTGGGTCCCTTTCCCTCCTTTAAAATCTCTTTGGGATATAAGCCCAGTAGTAGCACTGCTGGCCAACTGACAACTTTTTGAACATAGTTCCAAACTGCTCTCCAGAATGGTTGGATCAGTTCACAGTTCCACCAGCAATGCATCAATGTCCCCGTTTTCCCACATCCCCTCCACTGTCATTTTTTTTCCTGTCATTTTAGCCTATCTGAGAGATGTGTAGTGGTACTTGCATTTCTCTGATCAATAGTGATTTGGAACACCTTTTCATGTGACTACAAATAGTTTCAATTTCTTCATCTGAAAATTATCTGTTTATATCCTTTGACCATTTATCAATTGGAGAATGTCTTGAACTAGTATAAATTTGAGTCAGTTCTCTCTATATTTTAGAAATGAGGCCTTTATCAGATGTTTTGGATGTAAAAATGTTTTCCCAATTTATTGCTTCCCTTCTAATCTTGTCTGCATCAGTTTTGTTTGTACCAAAACTTTTAAACTTAATATAGTCATAATTTTCTATTTTGTGATCAATAATGATCTCTAGTTCTTCTTTGGTCACAAATCCCTTCCTCCTCCACAGATCTGAGAGGTAAACTATCTTATGTTCTTCTCATTTGTTTATAATATCATTTTTTATGTCTAGATCATGAACTCATTTGGACCTTATCTTGGTATATGGTTTTAGCTGTGGATCTATGCCTTCTTTCTGCCATATTAGTTTCTAATTTTTTCCAGCAGTTTTTGTCAAATAGTGAATTCTTATCCCCAAAGCTAGAGTTTTTAGGTTTGTCAAATACTAGTTTGCTATAGTCATTGACTGTTTCGTCCTGTGAACCTAGCCTGTAGCACTCATTGACTAGTCTATTTCTTAGCCAGTACCAAATGGATAACCGCTGCTTTATAATATAGTTTTCAAACTGGTACAGCTAGGCCACCTTCATTTGTAGCAGATGATTCTTTGATCATTCCAATAGTATTGTGATTGGTTTTATCTATCTTGTGGGGAGTGTATTAATGGACCTGGCCCACTACTATGAGGAATGATTGAGTGGATTGAAGTTTGAGTTCCCTCTTAGGGGGGTGGGGAAAGGGAATCAGAGTCCAGCTAAGAGGGAAAAAGAGGAAGGGTGCCTTGGGAGGATGTATGGGGGAGGAGGCAGTAATAGAGGAAGGGCTCCTTGTAGTACTTGCTCCTGCTGTGTCTTCTGGCATCCAGATGGGGTCTGAGTTGGAGGTGTTTATGCTGGAATGGAAGAGGGGAAGTGCACCTTGTGGAGAACATGAATTTGAGAGGTATTGCTGTGAAGTGATAGGACTTGGCAACTTCTTCAGAATCTCTGATCGGGTAGTTTGCTGGTCCCAGCCGGAATACCTTTACAAACAAAAAACTCACAACTTTGCAAAGTAAAAAATTTCCTCTTTACAGCACTCTAAGTGTAAAAAAAAAAACCCAAAAGCCTTTCTCCTGGCCTTCAATTTGGGGGAAAAATCATAGAATGAAGAACAAAGGAGTGTACAAGAGACTAAAGAACTGGCTTTTTAAAGGACCGCTTTCCAGAACCCCAGAATGTCAGAATTAAGAGAACCCTCTGGTATTTACTGAGAGTTGAACAAGGTTCCCTTCTATAGCCATGATCATCCAGCCTCTTCTAGAAGACCTCCAAGGATAGGGAGCCTCCCCATCTAAGGCTGCACATTCTAGCCTGGCTCACCTTTGTTAGCATTTCTACAAATGAATGTCCATCTGTGTGAGTGCCATGAGCCTTCAAGACAACAGGGAAGCAATAAAGACAAACTATCTGGAGTTCACTAAAATTGTATAAGGTATTCTCATCAATGAGCCAGGTGGATCTCATTCATAGGGTAGGCAAAAACTTAGAGTTGGGAAGACTCTTAGAGAAGATTGAATTTAATACCCTTTACATGTGCTTGTTAAATAGAAACACTTAAAAAGTTTTTTCATTCATTTACATTTCATTGATATCGTTTGTCTTGATATTTCAGTCATTTCTGTTGGGGGGAGCAAGAATGGTAGATCTTTCCTTCCCATATTGGACCTTCCTTTGTAGCAAAGAAACATAATTAAACACAACACTATTAAATAAAAAATAGACCTTATCTGCTGTGTTTTCATTTGTGCTCTCGCTCTCTCTCTATTTCTCTCTCTCTTGCGCGCACGCTCTCTCACTGTCTCTCTCTCTCTCCCCTCTTTCTTCTCTCCCTGCTCTCTCTCTTCCCCACCTCTCTCCTCTGCCCCCCTCTTTCATTTTGTCCCTTACTTTTCTGCCACAAGGAAGAAAGTATGTTTCTTTATTGTTCTCTAGGACTGTCACTGGTTTTTCAGTGACTCAGAGTTCAGTTTTCTCATGGTGATCCTTTCTTTTTTTGCTGTTGCTTTTGTGTGTAATGTTTTTTGCGCCTGCTTACTTCACTCTGTATCATTTAATATTAGTATTCCCAGGTTTTATCTGAATTCCTTATGTGTTTTATTTCATGCTGTACAATAATCTATTATGTTAATAATGCAGAAGTTACTTCTGAAACCTAGGCAAATAGTATTCAGTAATGCTTTGATGTCGACTTGATTTATCAAGTGGTTTCCCAAAGAGGCTAGTCCTTGAGATATGGTCATTCTGGTGAAGAATATAGGTCTAGTTGCTTTGGGGGGGGCAAAAATATTAGACAAGTAGATCAGGAAATCAGTGCAGATACTGTTTGCCAAGATCTTAGCAAAACATATAACAAAGTCTGTCATTCTATCCTTGGGGATAAGATGGAAAGATATGGGTAAATAATTGAATGACTGGCCCCAGAGAGTAGTCATTAATTGTTCAATATCTGCTTTGAAGGCTGTCTCCCATGGAATGCCTCAGGGATCTGTCCTTAGTGTTAAGATGTGTTTCTTAATGATTCAGATCAAAGGTGTCAAACTCCTAAGGGATGCAAGAGGGAGGGCGCTCCCAAGTGGGACCAGAACCTGTTTAAAATATCACTGGGAAATGTTTAAAATAAATCAAAAAACACTACAACATGGATAATCTTAATGTGTGGTTTTCTAAATCAATGAGCCAAGGCAAGGATCCATTTCTATTTTAGATTGTTAGTCTTGAGTCTCATATGCATGGCAAGTTTATCAAACTTGCAAGTTACACAAAGCCATGGTAGCTAAAGTATTGAATGATAGCCGGGATTCAGAAATGCCTCAGTAGCCTAGAATGTTGAAGAATAATAAGAAAAACCACAATGAAGAAAATTGTCAAGTCTCACGCTTAGATCCAAAAAAATCAATTTCATAAGTACACGATAAGCCTGCTAGTACTTCATTTGAAAAAAGTCTGAAAGTTTTAGTGGAATATGAGCTCAGTTTCAGTCAGCAGCATGGTGGGAGAGCTGAAAAGGTAAAGTGGTGTTGGACTGTCTTGAGGGAGGGATGGTATACGGGCCTGATGGTTTCTGTTCTGATCATGTCCACAGTGTCCTCATTTCTGAGCACCAGAGTTTAAGAAAGCCAGCGGGTAGCCAGAGGAAGGCACTGCAGATGGTGAAGGGCCTTGAGTCTGTGCAGTAAGAGGAGTGGTTGAAGGGAACTTAGGTTTTAAATAGAGGACTGAAGGGTGGCCAGTGGGACAGGATAACTGCCTCCAAGAGTTGAAAGCGCTAGACTTGTTCCGCTCGGTCCAAGTGGGCAGAATCATGAGCAGTGGGTGGAAGTCCTTGCTCAGTGACAGATTTCAGCTTGATGTCAGGAAATACTTCCTGGGAGGGGTCGTGGGTTTTCTCTCAAGCAAGGGTAAAAGCCAAGGTAGGCTGGACTTTTGCTAGGGATGTTGCAGAGGTGATTGCAATTGAGACCAGACCTGGCCTACCTGGTTTTTGCTCTGAAGTCTCTTCTGATTCCCAGAAACTGAGATGCTGTGATTCTTCTAGGAACTTGAGCAGCTTTCCTGGGCCATGGTTGGGTTTGGAGCCTTCATCTTCTAAGTATTGTTTGGATTATTATTCATTACCTTCTGGTTGTTCAAGCTAAAGTCCATATGCCAATTTCCTTCCTATTTGAACAGCCTCTGGAGGATTTGTGGCAATTTATCACTATAAGCAGGGATGTCAGGTCCCCACCCCCCACAGGGATAAGGGAGTAGGCCTAATGTCTGCCAGTGATTAGGGGCAATTAACGGGCCTGGAGGGAGGGACTTGCCTATAGGGAAATGGGATGTGGCTCAACCCTGTTTTATGAAAGAAAGAGTAAACAGAATTCAGTGTCCCAATATCAAGGTCAAAGCCAGAGGGCTAGGGAAGGAGTTGATAGCATCATGCTCTAAAGGGAATGCCTAGGGAGAGTTGAGCAGGCCTTTGAAATGGAGGAAGGCCAAGAAAACTCCTCCAAGTGACCTGAAGCCCTCAGTATTGGGGAGTGACAGTTTGTCTCAACAATCTTAGATTGGGCAGTACTTTTCTATGGGCCACCCTCCTGACTCAGCTGACCTGGGGCCTGTGGGTTATTTGATGGTGAAGAGCAACATCTGGTTATTGATTCATTTTACTGGGCATTTCTACTACATGAGTTATAGAAATATTCAGTAAAAAGCCCTAAATGGATCCCCTTTGTGCCTCTTCCTTCTATAGCATCGTCTTGTATCACATTTGGCACTCACGATGTCTGTGGATGTATATGATGTTGTGGGATTTATTGGCAGAGCCCTGGTCCTGGAGACCTAGGTTTGTTATCCTGCTTTTGTTCAATCATTTTTCATTCTTGTCTGACTCTTGATGATGTTGGAGTTGTTTACTGTTTCCTTCTCCGGCTCATTTAATAGCTGAGGAAACTGAGGCAAACAGTTCAATGACTTTCCCAAGGTCGACAGCTCGTAAGAATCTGAGGCTAGATTTGAACTCAAGAAGATGAATCTCCCTGACTCCAGGCCTGGTGCTCTCTCCACTGCAGAGCTACATGGGTGTCCGTGTATCCTGGTTTAGGAATTTATTAATTGTGGAACAGTCTGGTACAGTGAAAATACTGCAAAACTTGGAGACACAGAATCCCAGTTCAAATCCCAGTTCTGGCATCATTTGTCTGTTTGACCTTAGAAAAATCCTTTAATCTCACTGGGTCTCAGTTTATTCTTCTATAAAATGAGCAGATTGGGATGTATAGCCTCTGAGGTTCCATCCGGATCTAGAGCTGTGACCAGTTTTTGTTATTCCTATTCAGGATTTCTATACGAGATTACTGATTCTTGACAAAACTCACAACCTTTCTGGGTCTCGGGTTCCCTTATGTGAAATGGGGGTGTTGAACTAGATAAGGGATCTTTAATCCTGTTTGTATCACAGACCCCTTTGGTTGGCTAGTGAAATCTATGAAGTCCTCCGAATAATAGTGGCACCGAGGTGGCCTGCAGTCGGGAAGCCCTCAGTTTAAACCTGGCATCGGACACTTAACTTCTGTGTGCCTTGGTTCCCTTCCCTGTAGAATGGGATAATAATAATATCACCAACATTTCAGGCTTGCTATGAAGATAATGAGATAATAATTGAAGGGCACGTTGTAGATCTTAAGATACTATATAAATGCTAGCAATTTTATTACTGTTTCAAAATGCATAAAATAAAATACATACGATTATAGAGAAAACCAATTGTCAAATGTATGGGACTTGGGTTAGAGGAAACATTTTTTAGAAGAAGGAAACAAGCATTTATTAAGCACCTACTGTGCACTAGGTGCTATGCTAATGAGCCACAGACTTCAAATTAACAATTGAATTAGATAACCTTTAAGTCCTTTCCTCCTCTATTCTACCTAGTAACCTACTAAGGTAAGGATTATTCTCATTATTATTATTCCGGTTTTACAAATGAAGAAACTGAGGTTCATAATTCTTAAATAACTTGTCATCACTTAAACCTTGTTGTTCTTCTGCCCAGGCCAGACCAGCATTCTTTCTACTACATATTGTATCTCTTGTTCACTCAGCCTCAGTTTTCTCATCACAAAATGGGGTAAACAACAGTTTCACTCTTTTCTCGCAGCATTGTCCTTGGTGGTGGTAGTGGTGATGGTGGTGGTGGTGGTGGTGTGTGTGTGTGTGTGTGTGTAGAAAGGGAGTGGGGGTAGGGTGGGATGGAGGTACTGGGGAGAAGGCTGTGTAAACCTTCAAGTGCTATAGAAGTGAGAGTTATTATCATACTAATTTTCCTCCAATCATTTATTACAGGCATAGAATCTAGTCAGCTACAGGGGAGCAGCCCAATTACGTGAAGAGATCATTGTGTAGCTAGGAATGGCGGGGAGACTTTTTGTTTCTGTTTATGAAGGCAAAAAAGAAGGCCCTCTTCGGACATTGGGGCTGCTCTTCTTGCCCCATCCCATGCTTGTTCATCCACCGGTCTGAATTTGAATTGGTGACAGCAGACAATAAACACAGTATACAGAGGTGGAATCTCAGAGAAAGATGATGTTAACAGTAATTTCCAACTCTATAGGAAAGTGCATAAATTCATGGGCTGGCAAGGAAAATTGTCTCCCCTGACTCTTTTGTGGTATAATGAGGACCGTCTAAGTATTTTTTTTTAAACGAAGCCTTTATAAGCTAGCAACCTAAAAGGATCATTGGTATTTTTAAGAATGGATGTTTTAAATCATTTGACCAAGTTGTGGGTGCTTTTAATATTCCTCTGGCTTCATTTTTTTTCTTCCAGTTTCCTTCGGAGATATTCTATTCTTCGTGAATTAAAGGAAGGTATAGAAATGCAAATCCTGCAGATTGTAAAATTGTTGTACAAAGGACCTGCCTGCTAAATTGATTTCAAGGCTGCACGGGACATTGTCAGTAGGTTGAGACAAAAGGGAATTGCATGTGAAGGGGAAAAAAAGGAGAGATTTAGGTAAAGAATTTAATGCAGGGGAGTAGGGATCGATGCATAGCTTAATTAAAATGAATTTGGGCAGAAATCACTCACTGAACTTTTTCATTAAATCCCATACCATTATGATTCTCTTGAATCACACCAGATATATCCAATGGCTTTCTCGCTGCAAATGTAAGGCAGAAAGGAAGATACACATGTAAGCTGGAGTAGAGGAGGGTGTAGATACTGTATTCAAAGCAAACACCATCCTCAGCCTGCTGCTTAACGTGGTTTGAGAGTTGGAGCGATATGAATTGAATCTCCATTCCTAGAATTGGGAAAACAGAGGAGGATATTGGAAGACTTTTCAGCGCTAATGTATCAAAGGGGAGAAGAGCTGACTGATCTCATGGGAAAGCACTGGGAGGGGGTCCTGGGATCATTGACCTCAAAGGTCATCTAGTTCCCCTTCGATTTACAGAGAAATAAGGGACTCGGGGGAGGGGGGGGTCCTAGTTACACAGGTATTAAAATGGCAGAGCTGGGATTCAAAACAAAGTCCTTTGTGGATTTCTCCCATGGGTTTCAGGAGATTCGGGGTCAGTTGCAGATCGTGAAGGGTTTTCAGAATCCAACGGAAGAATTACATTTTATTCTAAGAGCAATAGGAAGTCCTTGGACATCCTGCAGCCAGGCAGTGACATGAAGTATGTTTTAAGAATTCCAGTTTGATGACTGTAGGCAGAGCAGATTGGAGTGGAGAGAGACTGGATGTAGGGAGACCAAATAGGAGGCCAATGTAATAGTCCATATGAGAACCTACAAGGGCCTGAACTAGGGTAGTGATTATCTGAATGGAGAGCAGGGGTTATAGGATGGTAGATTTAGAGCTAGAAAGAACAGTAGACACTAGCTCCTTCATTTACAAATGAACAAACTGAGGCCCTAGAAGGTAAAATGAGAGGGTTGGTCCAGACACTCTCAAAGGTCTCTCCCATTCTGGAATTGGTGGTCTATGACACCAAGGGGATTTAAAAAGGAACACTGATTGTGAAGGCCCCTAAGAAAGCTTGCAAGGAAAAGCAGTAGAAATGGCCTAGAGCCAGAAGCCCTCTCTCAAAACCACTTGGGTGGTTGGCTCCAGGCGTCCCCAGAGCAAATAGTTTTCCTTTGAGGAGTTTTCATATGAGATTACAAATGGGGATCAACAGAGATGACTTTCTGCTGTCAGCCTACCTGCTTTGGGGGTGACTGACAGCTCTACCCCTAGTGGGAATGGGGAGAGGGAGAACTGGAGCTCATCTCTCTCTCTGGTATTTTGGCCCCTAATTTTCTCTTTGTCACCTTAGTGGAGGTTGTCTACACTGAGCACCTGCAACTCATCGTTTGCCTTCATCCACTCTACTGGTTCCTACCTCCTAGCTGCTGCTTTGCCTCTTTTCTCCCCTCACTGACCAGTGTTCATTTCCTGTTGCTACTCATTCACCAGATCCCTGTGATTGTCTTTATAAACAGACTCTCTGTCCCCTCTTCCTACCATCCACTGGACAGAGGGCACAGGGAGATAGCTTCTCTGCTGATCTGTTTGTAGTAGGTAAAACTACCTGGAATTGGGAAGACCTAAATTCACATCCCACCTCTGACATTTTCTGGTTCTGTGACCATAAACAAGTCTCTTTGTCTCTTTTAGCTTTCGTTTCCTCATTTGTAAAATGAGTAGGATGATAGGATTATGGTGAGGATCCAGTCACAGAATGGAAAGGATTTTGCAAGTTGGAAAGGACTAGAGCACTGTTGTGGTGGTGGATTGGTTAAAGAAAAGCATATAAAGGCACTTGAAAGTGACATAAACCTATGAGACCCCGGCCCACAAGTTCCAGGAAGGATTTGAAACTGGGATACTATCAGGGTTATTTACTTGGTTCTCAGAAATGCTAATGAGCAGCCTGCCTAGGCCGTATGGACAGACACAATCTGGCCTTGTTTGGGGGTGACGAGGCGGTATAGAATGTGCAATCTGTTGGCATTTGGTGTTGGGGGACAAAAGCAGTATGTTTGGGGGTGACAAAGGCAGGCACAATCTGTTTGTTTCTGAGGTGATATGGACAGAATAAACAGACAAAAATCTGGCGTTGTATTTTGGGAAGTGATACTTGGCTTAATCCTATCTTTGAAATGAACTTGCTAATGACCCTGGGCAAATGAGTTTATTTCTCTGGGCCCACCTTTAAAATGGGTTAATTTTGCCCACTTGTAACATATTGCTTTTACGTGAAAAGTCTCTGAAAAGTGGGTACATACAAAGAATCTCTTGGCTAAGGAAGAATTTCTAAAAATTAAATATTCCCTGCATTACTGAAGTATTCTCTACTCCATAAAGCCTTCCATGGGCCAATCTTATGCAACAAGCATTTTTGAATGGTAAAATTAGCTGGTCAAATTATTGAGTCATTTTCTTGTCAAGAGCGGTATCTCTAAAGCAGAAGGAACCATTTTTAATCCATCCCTCTTTTGATGCTTATAGTTGTGTGATCTTGGGTAAGGCACTTCAGCTACATGGGGGACTCAGTTTCTTCCTCTAAAATGATGGGGCCGTAGAAGATGGTCTTTTAAGATCCTTTCTAGTTGTCGATTTCTCATCCGTGAGCCTTTGACTGCTTTGGAAGAACGATTATGGGTGACAGAGCTCTCTTGTTGAATTTTCCTTCTTCTCCCTTCCATGAATTTGGAATCACTTGCCCAGTTCTAAATTCCTAGCCGAAGACCCGGGACTTCGTTTTGCCTATAGCCCAATTTTTGTCCCTGTGATGGCCAGCAATGGGAGTGGTACAGGGACAGGGCTCTCAGTGGTATTTGAACCTACCACTCCTGTGGGGTCAAATTTAATAGGAGGCTCAACAATTCCTCTCTCAGGAACATGCAGAATGTGCTGCAGGCATCCACTACATTAGCTAATGGACCATAAATATGGTTGATGATGCCCGTTTTTAGGGACAGTATTAACAGCTCAATCAAGCGATTAACTGAAAGGATCAGTGCTAGAATGGGTGACATTATCGAAACTTTCCGGCACCCTACGTTTCGAGACCATCTTTCCTAATGAGTGAGGTGTCAGACGGTAATAGTGTGAGTTGGCCTGACAAATGCATTAGCTGGTTGGTTGCGCTGTGGTAGAAATGAAGTAGTTAAAAAGGTTGTCAATTTAAAGGTCCCTGATTAGGGGTCAGAAATGACAACTTGCTTTGGGGTGATAGGCCTGTCTCTGGTTACTCAAACAAGAAACCCATTAGCTTCCATTGTACCTCTTCCATTCAGCCCATGTGTGACATAACTTCAATTTTGAAAAACAGAGAAGGAATAATAGATTTCAAAGGGATCACGGTCAATCTCTTGGGGTTTTGTCCCTCTTTTGTGGTGGATTTCTATTATTTGTCAATGAGTTTGGATGCAGTTAACCCCAGATTTTCACAATTGCTTAAGTTTTTCTAGCTCATATCTGAAAAAAAATTTTTTTAGGAAATCTAATAGCACAGGCACCCTTTAGCACCACTGTTCTGGTGATGTTCTAAGGTAGGAGGCTCAAACTCCAGTGAAAACTAGGGCCACTATATCATACATGAGAATTCTTTGGGTGACATATTCACTTAAAAAACCACAGAAGTTTATATTTTCCTTTTTCTATTAATACATCAACACTTTAAAACCAGATAGGAACTAAATTTCAATCTGGTTTGGGTCTTGCTGAGGTACTTCTTATTCCATACATCTCTCCATGGACCAATAGCGCTTCTGGAAGGACATGGATAGGAATTTTACAGAATGGGAAGTTGTGCTAAGTGCAACAGTGGAGGCAGTTGCATTTAATTAGGAAGTACACAGCGCAAGGTGAGTAAATTAGCTTAGTATTCTCCAGGGTAGACATTTTTTTGCCATGTGACCAAAAGTGATGACCTGGAAACGTCCTTAAAAAGCGCCTTGGCCATCTGGCCCCCTGCTTGGCTTTCTTTTGTCCACTCACTACAACATCCCCTTCTTTCCAGAAGTGTGTGTAAGGAGACCCTCCTCTATGATAAACTAGTGGTTGGTCTGAGAACTTAGGCACTGAATTGAAAAGATGAAGGAAGTCCTTTCAGACCTGTGCAGGCCCCTAGCTTGAAATCTGTAGACTCGGACAAGAAGTTCTGCTCTTTGGGGTAGGCCTAAAGCACTGAATTTGTTTATTTGTTTTTACTGAGGCAATTGGGGTTTAAGTGAGTTGCCCAGGGTCATACAGCCAGGAAGTGTTAAGTGTCTAAGACCAGATTTGAACTGGGGTCCTTCTGACTTCAGGGCTTGTGCTCTACCCACTGCACCACCTAGCTGCCCCATGGTAAATCATAACACCCTTCCATGATAGTGCAGTCTTGGTCCTGTTTCCATTTGAATCTAGCAGTCAGATGTTGGCATCCACAAAGCATACATAGAATTAACATATATGTTGTCCCTTCCATATCACGACTTTCTTCATTTGTGGTTTTGATATATTGCAGGTTGGCAGAAGAAATTAATAAATGGGAGTTTTGTAGAAGCAGCAGATGACACAAAAACATTTAGAAACTCAGAAATGCTTCAAATATATGTATAGTATTCCATAATATCAGCATATTTTTATCTTCTGATGCCATAATAATTCAGACTTCTCTGGCACAAAGGGCCCAAAAATTGTACATGGCTTTGGCAGAATGTGGGATGCCATGTCCCTAAGTTCTGGGATGTCGAAGGGAGAAGTAATTGTATTATTAGTTTCCAGTCATTAGAAGGAGATTGCAGTTGTCTGGCAAGCAGTACAGAATAGGGCCACAACTAGTAATAATTTTACCTGGTGGATGAATTGAGGTAGATGTCAAGGACAGGTTAAGAGTGTGTGTAGTCATGTCAGAAGAGGGAGTTAGCAGACTGTCATCCCCTCCGAGGGATGTTGAGACACAGATGAGAGTATTGGGCCAACAGAAGTTTGCCCCCCGCAACGTAGGTCTGAGGGGGAAAGTCCTGTTTGCCCTGTCTCGGTTCTGGCCCTGTAATAGAACCATATTTTTTAGCAATGGTATCTCTAGATAATGAGGTCCCTCATTTGTGAGTTTCCTAAGATATTGTGAAAGAGATGGTCACCACTAAAGATCACCCATTGTGCTTAACTCCAGGCAAGGTAGTAGGAAGAGGATATATGGAGAAGATATCCAAGCCCTGGTTTCTTCCCTCAAGGAGAATATAATCTCAATTCATTCTCTAGCTCTCTGGGCCCAAGACTGCATTTTGACTAGGAGCTGATTTGGAGAAGAGTACTGGAAGTGTGATGGGGAAGGAAGAGCTGAACAGATGGAATAGCCAGTTCTTCCATGGGAAAGGCGTGAAGGCCCTGCTCCCTGATCTGGATCAATCACAGAACTGATTCCAGTTTGCTAGCCATGTTGTAAAGAGGAGCCCTTCTGATTGGCTATAGAGCATTTAAAAAGCAAAGGTGACCTTCTTGACTTTGACTTTTTCCTCAATGACTGGCCTTCAGGCTAGGAGAATGAGTTCCTGAGGGCCCCTAAGTGGGGAAAAAGCTTCACATCCTCTCTCCCAGGAGCAAACACAAAGCTGAGTATGACCCTCTTCTCACTTAGGGCTCTGTTTTGCTCGTTTTTCTTGCCTTTAAGTTAAGGATATTAAAAATGACTCTAGGCTTGTGAACTTCAAAATTTTAGGAAAATTAACTACCCGAAGTCTAGTAGCCAGAGTCTGTGATTCTGAAAAGTGAAGTCCCAAGGGGTTTTGTTTTTATTCAGCCAGTAGTAGCAGAAGTAATGACTCATGAATCCGTTGGTGGTGCCATATTGATAAGTGAACATAGTATGTGCTATATAGCAAATGGATAAATTCAGAACCATTTTCCTCAGAGAAGGAGGTAGTCTGAGAAGAGTAAGCCCCTGCTTGTTTGGGGGAAGTGTTTGTAACTTCTGTTCTTGGTGTATCTTTGTAGCAAATATTCCTTTCTAAATAGATTCATTTTAATCATTAATGTAAATTGATTGATTTTTAACTGATTGTTACTTAACGTTAATTGTCTAAATCAAACTGGGTGTTAATTACTGGTGTTTAACAGGGCAGAGAAACACATGAGAATGGGGCTTGAGTCAGTATCACAAAAGAAGGATACTCTCTCCTTCAGGGACAAGTTGTAACCCCGATAGAGAGATTTCTGTACTCTTGCTCCTTGAGAGGGAGTCCAGAGAGTATTGCTACAGTAACTCGTAGCGTCTCTGCCGTGTTTCATTGTGAACATTTGTACTTGTGGTCATAATTGATCGTTTTCAAATTTCTGATTGACAATTCTGCTTCTCCACTTTTGAAAGTGAATCTTGGAAATGAACTCTTAGCCTCCTGCTCCCCACTGGAGTAATCCACAGAGAAGTTAGATTCAAATTTTGGCTTTGCCTGTGTAACATGGAGTAATTATTTAACATCTCTGGGCCTTAGGTTGGATTAACCTGTCTTTTGGGTCCTTCCTAGCTTTGTATCTGTGATTCTGTGTGCATCCTTTTCTCTCCTCTCCTCTTTTTTTCTCTCTTGCTCCCCCACCTCTCTCTCCTAATCCTTGTCTTCTCTCTTCCCCTCTCCCTCCTCCCCTTCCCGCCTCCCTCTCCCTTCAATCTTCATATAGAAAAAAAAATAAGGGAAGACTTAAGCAATAAGCCAAGGGAACCCCAGATATAGTGATGCAAATGAGTTAATCAGCTGGAGCCAATGCTAATGAGCACAACTCAGTAATAGGAGCAAATGTTTTCTATTTTTCAAGGAAGTTGGATTTCAGGAATCCAATGAAGTGATTTCTTTTTAAAACACAAACGAGATGTACCACGTAGGAAAAATTTGTCTTCCAGTATCATTCCTCACGCCACTTTTTTCCTTACCTTCATTACTAATTGCTATGCTCTAATAAAATTAAAAGACAGAATAAATAATACTTATTATGGATTCACTACCACTGGCATCCGAGCATCCTCAGTAATAGCAATAAACTAGGTTTGGTTTAGGAGGTAAATGTGTGTGTTTACTGCTTTTCTGTATAGGCTATGGCTTTGTTTTCCTAGGATGCCCATTAGGCCTTGCCTTGATTGACTCCCAGTGTAAATGGGACCCTTCGGAAATGGTAACTTTTCAGAAGAGCCAGATTGACGGCTATTGGCCGGGGTCTGTAGAGTCTGCTGGACCGTTGCTTAGATTTTGTAGCTTGGGGATTTGGGGGAGTAGGGAAAATCATAGATCTGTAGTCAGAAGGGACCTCATGAGCCATCTAGTCTAACACTTCCATTTAAAAGTGAAGACCCTTGGGTCCGAGCGGGCAAGGGACTTACCCAAATTTTCATAGAAAGCGAGAGCAAAAGGTGAGATTTGAACTTGACTCCTCTGACTCAGAGCTTGTGCTTGTCCCACTATAGCCTAGAGGAAAGAGAGGTTCCATGGGTGTTATTTTCTTTTGCCTACTCATAGACAGCTGGTGTATACCAGGTGCCAAGGCACTTTTCACATGGCATCCCATGAGCCAGCTTCTGCACTCCAAACCCCTGAACCTGAGCAAAAAGGGGATGTCTTAATGGTAAAAAAAAAACCCATAAGAGGAAACCCAGCATGTGTTTGGGCCAATCAAGGGCAACTTGGGAAGAGTCTACTGACTTGTTCAGTGAAGCGCGGCAGATGTGCGGCAGATGTGCAGCAAATATGCAGCGAATGCCCACTGGTGGACAGACTCTCTCCCTCCGGCTACAATCAAACCGAATTTGGCTTTGCCTATGAATTTTTGCAGCTACCATTAAAAGCAATACCATAGTGAGTGTTATATCAGACCCAATTACTCCAGTGAGCTGCTTCTATTTTTTTCATTCTTTCATGCTGTGGCATTTCCTTTGCCCTGCAAACACTCTTTCACTCAGTCTAGCAATTAACTGCTTGAACAGTGTAATAAGGAAGCAATTAAGAGGTGACAGAGAAAAATTAACACTCCATTTCACATTAAAGGCCAAGTGAGTATCCTTGCCATTGTGAGTTAAATGTGTCTTTGAAAACCTGTAGTTTGGATGTATTTTCCTTTTGAATAAGAAGCCCTTCCTCCATGTTTTTTTGTCTAGCATCCCAATCTGAAAATGGATGATAACTAATTGGGTGCTGTCTGCTTCAGCGGGCTATATTAATTGCAGTTTGTTCTCCTGGAAGTGTCAAGGAAAACAAAATCTTTGTAAGGTGGAGGCACAATGGGGGCCCCAGCTTCACTTGCACATGCAGGCCATGTAGCAGTGTGAGCCAGTGAAGCAAGCCCACTTGGAGAAGGCTGTTCCACAATGTTGCCATGGCAGGAGGTATTTGCATAATAAATAACAGCTATCATGAGACTTTCTTTATGAAGTTCTCTGTTGTGTTGTCAGCTGGAAGGGCAGCCAATAAAACAGCCAATATTGAGGAAGTAGCGGGTGTTTGGTTTGCCAATGCAACACCCAACTGGAGTAGCTGTCAAGGAGCCATTATTTTCTCGTGTGTGGCTGGCAAGGTGAATTGGATTGTGCTCAGTACAGACGTGGGCTGAACATTGGCTTGCATAAACATATCCCCGGGATGACGTCAGGAACTCGGCTTCACTTGGAAATGTTCCGTTCGGCTAATCCCATAATTAGCTCGGTCCTCATTGGACCGAGTTATTTTCAAGTAACGGCAGTGGCGTCGGCCAAGTAGATAAGAGGGCTGGACTTGACGTTTGGAAGGACCCGGGTTTTAAAGTTCCAATTCTGATATATACTGAGTGTGTGACCCTGAGCAAGGCCCTTAACTTCTCTGTGCCTCATTTTCCTTGATTATAAAATGACAGCCTTGGATGTGATAAACTCCTAAGTTTCCTTGTTCTTCTTAAGTTGTGAACCTCTGACCCTTTGCCTCCATTTGGAGACCTTCCTTAATGCCTTGTGGTGGCTGATAGGAGTTCTCAAAGGCAAAGCCAGTAGAATGCATGTCCTAGCTTGTCTTACTGTGCCAGCACGGGCCTAGTAACCATGCCCATGTGCCGCCTCCAAAAGATGTGGCTAGCTAAATGGAGAGAGAGACTCATCATGAGAAACGTGGCCACAAAATGTTAACTTTTTTGCCCATAACAACCCATGAAGGCTATGTAGGGAAGACCTGCGAGAAATGAAAAGGTCGGGGTCTGCTGAAGTATAGGGAATCCACATGCTTAAAAAGTCAAAGATCCAAGCTTCCTCTGACTGCTACCTGGCCTGATTGTGCAAGTGGAGCCAGAATCCTCATTGTGCCTTATAAAGGTTGAATGAGAATCTCCTCTGTGACATACCGACGAGTGCTCGTCCAGTCCTATTTGGGGCCTGCACCGAAAGCACTGGCAAAGCGTATTCCATTTAAATTATTGGGAAGATTCTCCTTATGTCAAACTTGAATCTGCTTCTCTGCAAAATTTTACCCTTTGTTCCTCTTCTATGAGATAGATGGACTTTCAGGTCTTGAATTATCCCCACTAAGTCTTTTCTAGCGGCTAGGACGTCTCGGGCTTCTTTGCTCAGTTCTCATATGGCATAGACTCAACGTTCTTCGCAATGGCTGCTCCCCTCTGGGCAATCTCTACCTTGTCATTGTCAATTCACAAATGCAATTCTCCTGATGTGATTACACAAGAGATGAGTACAGCAGGACTGGCACCTCCCTGTTCCTTCACTTTGGGAAGCCTGAGATCTTTTACAGTTTGTATCATCACCCATCATCCTACTTAGAATCATAGAATATTGGACCAAGAAGGGACAATTGCGTGCATCTAAATCAACCTCCGTTTTCTGTAGAAAACTGAGGCCTGGGAAAATGGAGGGCACCCTATGTACTAATGGAAAAAGGCAAAACTTAAACTTGGTTGTTTGATATCCCAATCCAGGGCCTTTCCCATGTGATGTAATCATCACACGACCTCCCTAGAACATGTAAGGGACCTCCTCTTATTTCATGTAATAGAAGTTGACATAAAAATTTTCAAGTCATGTTCCTCTTGTTCTTAATACTGAAATTTGTCTTTTCTTGGGAGATTGCTCTTTTACATGAATCTCAAGCCAGTGAGAGATCCCAGAATGGCCCAACCTTTTCCCTGGGGACCACAGCTTGAAGCATGGACAACAACTAAACTCGGGCTCTTTTTAGACAGGAACCAAGAAGGGTCAGAGAGCAAGAGGACTTGTAGTAGTCTGTGTGTAGTGGCTTTGTTCAACAGAGAGCAAGTATGTGAGATGGGGCAAGGAGTGGTGGGACAAATGTCAGCTCTCTGCGGCTCAACAAGCCCTGAATTGCTAAAGAAGAGACTGGGATTTTGCTGATTTGCTCACTGAGTGCCAGAATCATGGAGTCACAAAATCTCAGAGCTGGGAGATCCTGATCTCAGAGACTATCTAGTACATTGAGCAATTATTTTCTCTACAGTGTCTTCAGCAAACAGTTACCTAGCCTCTGAATGATGATCTCTTCTGATGAGGATATCATTCTTTCTGGGAACAGCCCATTTCATGTAGGGCAGCTTTCATTCTTTCTAAGTCTGGCCTTATGTTGATCCTAAATCTATCCCTTAACAGTTTCTACCAATTATTCTGCCCTCTGAGGCCAAGAAGAATAATCACAACCACCATAGTTCAAGGGTGCCTCATCAAAAATGGCAGGATGCAAAAATCGGCCTCTAGAAACCCCCCTTTGGTATCATTGTGGGAAATTAGTCTGTGTCTGCTATCGACACATCTTCTTCAAAGTCCTGAAGAAGCAGAAATGGAAAGGTTTGGAATAAAAAAACAAAACAAAAACAAAAACAACTTGGTTTGCATACTGGTTCTGCTGCCTATTTCCTGTATGAGTTAGTGCAAATTAGTTTTTTGAACCATAAAGTAAAGATTTTGTGACTAAGAGAATACTTTTAGCACAAAGAGGTTATGAGTAAAGAGGAAGCAAAGTATGGTGGGTAATGGAAGTGTGGTACATATCTAGAGTGCCCAGATGGTATTTCTCCATGTGGAGAGATTGAAGCTGCTTCTAGGAGACTCACAGTGATGGGGAATAGAATTCTGTGGAAGTCTCCACTGGAATTGGGAGTCTGTGGAGCATGTGTAATTGATTGTGGCCCACTAACTACACAATTAGGAGAAGCCTTTTTAGGATTGGCTGTATAGACAGAATTAAGGGGACCTTGATCAGCTTTAGACGTGTTCACTTCACCTCAGCCTTTTATGCTTCTCTGCCCTTCTTTGTCCACAGTGGAAGACAGTGCTCGAAGTGGGGAGGCCTTAGGCCTTCTCTCCATCCGGAGCATTGTGGCCATGTAAATATAGTCCTGGATGCTTGGTTTTCTGTGTATTTCTTCTTTTGTTTTAGTTGATGATAGAGCAGAGTCCCAGCATCTCGGTAGCCAGGATTTATTGCCAGATCAGTCTCGATGCCCTGGGTGACCCTTAGGAAGGGACCTTTTGGACCCAGCCTCATTCCAGCTGAACGGAGCTAAGCTGAGGACTGATCTAGAAGTCGTGCCGTATCTACAGTTGAGCTCAGTGATGCCAGTGTTATTTAGAAATTGTGCTAAGATTGTGGCTGTGCTCCCCAGAGATCAAGTCTGAGTCCATAAGAGTATATATGTATCCCTGAAGTGTTCTTGGCAAATGTTTGTATGCTGCTTCTTGCTACATTAGGAAATTAAATATCCTTTGGTAAAAAAAAGTTAGTGTTAAGTAGTTAAATGAAACATGAGTGTTAGTCACTGGCATATGATAAACGGTAGAGGGAAATTGGGACTTGCTTTTTTGGCAATAGAGAAGAGACGCTCTAAAACCTCCTGGTAACCTAGAACCCTGAGGAGCTGGTGGAGCCAGTCTAGCCCTAGGAGAGTGCGCCAGAGTACATTCACTCCATGAACACAGGGTACTAGATTTGGATGTGGGAGACCTGGATTTGAATAAGGCTCAGCTATGCACTAACCGTGTACATAAGACAGTGAAGCTCCCAGTGCCCACACAACTCTCTTAGACTCTAAATTAGACACAGTGCCTTCTCTTCTCTCTTCCCCCAAATAATCTAGATAAATGAAAACAATATATTTGGGAAACAATCTTAAGAAGATCTGGGATTCTAACACTAGCTGTGTGACTTGGGCAAATAACTTCTCTGCACCCAGGCAATTACTTGAAAGTTAGCTCCGAAGTCTCAGGTGTCCTAGATCTGCAGAACTACAATAGAGAAGGAAAACCAAAAGACAATTCTTCATCGCCTCTGGAAAGTACTAAGGGCTCTAAGTTGAGAATACCTGGTGAACTCTCCGAATTCCCACTGGGTGAATTTAGAAAGGACCTTCATCATTCCATCTGATTTAATCTCGGCCCAGTCACTTCCTTTCTTCGGACATGAGGCTGCTGGACTAGGTCAATGGATTGCGACCCCATATGGGATCTTCTAACTGAATGTGGGGGTTACAAAAGGATGATTTATTATTAGTAAATGTTTGATTTGTCTACCTACTTTATATAGCTATATCCCCAAGGTCATGTACACATTTCTCAGGTGACAAGGGGTTGCCTTGTTCTGTGGGCTAGCCAGAGTCAGGCCCAGCCTAGAACAACTCCAGAGCCAGGGTTCTTAACACGATTTTGTGTTCTGGCGAAGCCTACGGAGCCCATTTCAGAAGAATGTTTTCTAATATTTGAAGGAGATCCTAAAATTCAGTTACACGATAATGAAGATAAAGATGAATTTTTTTTCCCCATCCAGATTTCACACACACCCTGAAATCCATCCATGGGTATCCGAAGGTATCTGTTGCAGCGGGGGTCTGTAGAACCAAGGCTAATAACCTATGCTCTAAAGATAGTGTTGTTGCCTTCCCTTTCCTTTCCCCACAGGGAAGATTCATGCTTTTGCTAAGAAGATGAGTCAGTGGCAAGTAGAGATTAATTCCCTTTGATGGGGGAGGATATAGACTCCAGGTTTCCTTGGCTCACCTCTGTTTGCTGCCATTTTGGAAGGGCATCTTTCAGCAGAAGTAGCATTGATTATTAGAGATTCAATAGAATTTTTATTTAGAGGAACTAGCATTAGTCTTGGCCCTTGGAATGGAAAGACCCAGCAGCCTCAGAGTCCGGGGAGCCATACCTCTTCTCATTTGGATTTGGGGAAACAAAGTAGCTAGGAAAAATGGCTGCCCACAACGGAGGACTAATGCAGCTACTTTCAAGTTACAAAACAACATCCAAACCTTGACAACTCATTTTCAAGTTTTCAGAGTATCAGAATTGTAACGCAGGCTATTTCTGTTCATGGTTTTCGGTCATTTTCGTGACAAAAGTTTTCCCTCCTCCCGGGAATACTTGCTGTTCAGACATCCTACAGAGCAATTTCCGATGGCCAAGTTACCCATCTTCTTATAATGGATTATAATGGAAATTGGGCCAGCAGTTTTAAAGGACAGAGTGCCATTAGAATATGCTGGCTTGAGACAAATAAACAGTCGGGGATATAGACTTTCCAGCCTTTAAAAGCCAGGCTCCCACCCAGCAGACGCGGTAATAATATTTAATAATAGCAAGAAAAGTGGAACAAATGACCAAACAACCAGAGAATGTCAAAATGCTTTGGGGCTGGCATTTTGGGGATTTCCATAATTCTTCTAAAGTTTTGGAATCAGAGTTTTCTTATTTTTGCCTGATGGGATTTCTTCAGGAGATGGATGTGGGCTTTGGAGGGGGAGGACCATAATGGTGCCACGTCCTCCTTAATGAACACATTTCTGAAATCAGAGGGATTTCTGATCCCACTGAGGCATTCTTAATGACTGGCTCGTTTAATGCATTCTGATGCATTAAACATAAAATTCAAATTCAATAAGCATCTAGTAAATACCTACCAAGGACAAGGTACTGCTTTAGCTACTTTCTGAAAAAGTCAAACCTTTTAGAGAATCACAGAAACTCTAAGTGAGTCCCCCCTGCCTGGGTGACCTTTGACAAGTCTCTTTCTCCCACTGGGCCTCAGTTTTCTCCACTGTAAAAAGAGGGGGGTTGGACCAATACCCTCAGAATGTCCTTCCATCTCTAAATCTACACCCTCTAGATCTACTTGTGTGTCAACTCATTAAAACCTTATCATCTGTCATTGAATTAACCAAGTTGGGGAAGGAGGGCCAAACCATTCCCTCCTTCCCCCTTTACACTGTGGTTCTGTGAAAAGTCAGCTTCAGTGACCCCATGATTTTAGGCATGTGTGCAGCCTGCCAGTGGTGGGCCAGAAATGCCCTTGTGCATGTGGGCTCAGACATTGGGGAAAACTGAGGTGACACATGACCCTGTCTCCTCATGAGACGTGTACCAATCAGCGTGCTTTTGCCTTTATCTGGAAGTTGTTTACTACTGTATAAAAGGCTTGTGTGGTCTGAATTTGGGACAGCCACACTCCAACTGCTTGCTGTGTTGGTGTGCGAATAGAATATTTTGCCTGTTTTTTCTGACTTTGCCTCATTGACCAGGGTGAGACCTGAACCAAGATCATCACATTACTGCTGCTGCTGCTGCTACTGCTACTGCTACTGCTGCTGCTGCTGCTGCTGCTACTACTACTACTACTACTACCACCACCACTATTACTACTACTACTACTACTACTACTACTACTACTACTATTTTTACAATCCTGTGATCTGAGAGTCAGAAGGGTCCTCATGGGAGCCAGTATACCTAATTCATACCTGAAAAAGTCTCCCCTCTATAACGCACTGGAGAAGTAGTCAGCTAGTCTTTGGTTGAGGTTTCCCAGTGACAAGGATCCCATTTCCTCCTGTGGCAGCACATTCCATGTCTGGGAGTAGCCATTACAGGAATCTCTTTGGATACTTGAAGACAGTTGGGTGGCTCAATGGAGAGAGCATTAGAGGCAGAAAGACAGTTCAAACTCGGCAGCAGACATTTACTAGTGCTGTTACTCTGGCCAAGTCATTTCATCTCTCTGCTTCAGTTTGCTCATCTGTGGAAGGGGGATAATGATTGCAGCCCCCTCCCAGGATAATCATTGTAAAGGCTTCACAAAACCTTAAATGCTAGCTATTCGCAATCTTCTCTCTGCCAAATTAAATCGTCTCCTTTCTTTTCTATTATCGTAGAAGAAAATTTTGTGGAAAACACAAAAATCTCTTTTCTCCTTGGTGATTTAAACCTTTCTGCCATTTGATATCCATGTTTATCATCACTTCCTACCTTCATAAGTATGAGGAAGTAACATCTTCCCCTATATGATGCAATGTTCATATCCTAGCACAACCACATAGAGACATGGGGTTTTCATGAAAATGTATGATTTAGGGGTAGCAGATAGGGTTCAAATCCAGACTTGGCTATTTATTATCAATGTCAATTTGATTGTCATTTAACATTTTTTCTCCTTGGTTCCTCTTTTGGAAAATGCAAGGGTTGAAAACATCCCCCCATCCTTTCTATTTCTAGCCCTATATTCCTATGCTCTTGAGTCACTTAACTCCTCAAAACCTCAGTTTCCTCTTTTTGAAAATGAAAGTGTTGTATTAGTTGACCTTTGCTGTTGCTCCCAGTTCTAAATCTAGCAGCCAGTGAGCATTTTTAAAGGGCGTGATAAGAAACCTATTTGTCTTAATGTATACTGTTCTTGGCTGGGGAGCCCTGAGAAACATTTACCATCGCAAGCTTATAGATTTAGAGCTGGGAGGAACTCTGAAAACCATCATTTTACAGTTGAAGGTCAAGTTGTTGTTTGTCCTTCATTCTCAAAGAGAACCATGACATCAGAGAGCTGGTGCCATTGCAGGTGAGTAAATTGGATTGAAGTGAGGGAGGCTGGGCAAGGTCACCCACCTCACTTTCCCCTTCAGAGCCATCTGGGGGCAGTGACAAGATCTAGGTCAGGAAGACTGCAGATGGCCCTGGATGCAAATTAGCTTTTGAAGCTAAGGTCTTCAACAGGTCTCTGTTGGACTGAGGCAACACCCAATCCTTACCAAAAAGGCTAGAGAGCAATTGAAGCAAAGAATCTCCTCTTTCACTTAGTCCAAGAAATCTAAATGAATGAATGAATGAATCTGGGACAGGAAGACCCTTAGACTTTCTGGCCAAAGCAGAAATGATTGCTATTACATTCAATCTGAGTCAATCAGGACCCAAACAGGGACCAAATGGGTCTTGGCCTAGGACCTATGGTTGGCCAATGAGAATCAGATTGGTTTTGGGTGAATGCGTGGTCTTTTTTTTAATAGCCTTTTATTTACAGGTTATATGTATGGGTAATTTTACAGTATTGACAATTGCCAAACCTCTTATTCCAATTTTTCCCCTCTTTCCCCCCACCTCCTCTCCCAGATGGCAGGATGACCAGTAGATGTTAAATATATTAAAATATAAATTAGATACACAATAAGTATACATGACCAAACCGTTATTCTGCTGTACAAAAAGAATCAGACTCTGAAATATTGTACAATTAGCCTGTGAAGGAAATCCAAAATGCAGGTGGGCAAAAGTATAGGGATTGGGAATTCAATGTAATGGTTTTTAGTCATCTCCCATAATTCTTTCATTGGGTGTAGCTGGTTCAGTTTATTACTGCTCCATTGGAAATGATTTGGTTGATCTCACTGCTGAGGATGGCCAGGTCCATCACAATTGGTCATCATATAGTATTGTTGTTGAAGTATATAATGATCTCCTGGTCCTGCTCATTTCACTCAGCATCAGTTCGTGTAAGTCTCTCCAGGCCTTTCTGAAATCATCCTGCTGGTCATTTCTTAGAACAATAATATTCCATAATATTCATATACCACAATTTATTCAGCCATTCTCCAGTTGATGGGCATCCATTCAGTTTCCAGTTTCTGGCCACTACAAAGAGGGTTGCCACAAACATTCGTGCACATACAGGTCCCTTTCCCTTTTTTATGATCTCTTTGGTGTATAAGCCCAGTAGTAACACTGCTGGATCAAAGGGTGTGCACAGTTTGATGACTTTTTGAGCATAATTCCAAATTGCTCTCCAGAATGGTTGGATGTATTCACAGAATGCATGGTCTTTAAGAAAGAAATATAACTAGTAAACCCCAAGATGTCTTGGGAGGGTTCAGAGGTACAAAAAAAGAAAAAAAATGCTTCTAAGAACATCTGTAGGTAAGAGTATAATACCCTATGTGGACAGAGGGGAAAAGGGGAAGGAAGGGAGGGAGGGAGTGTAGGGAAAGAGGGAAGAAAGAAAGAAAAGAAGGAAGGGAAGGAGGAAGGAAGAAAGAAAGGGAGGGAGGGAAGCAAAGAGGGAAGAAGGGAAGTGAAGAAATAAAGGAAGAAAGAAGTCTTTCATGTGACCAATTCCAGTTTGGGGGCCAGCTTTACTCACAGAGGTTATAGTTTGTCCTTTGTTCTTGAAGAGGACCATGATATCAGGGTCCAGCTGGTAAAGTGACCTGCCCAAGGTCGCAGGTAATGGAGAGCCAAGGTAGGCAATGGATCTAGTTGCTGGGACTCTAGCGTCAGTGTGCAGCCTGATGAAGTAGGTAGAGGGCTGGCCTTGGAAATAAAATACCTGGGTCCTCCAGCTGCCTCTGACACATGTTGGCTGTTTGACCATGGGTAAACCATTTAACAGTGTCTGCTGGGCAACTCTCTTAGAAGGTCAGCTGGTCTGATCACCACAGGAGGAAGTTTCTATACAGGAGTCTGTTACACCTATGAAATCAGAGACTGTGCCTTGATTTCCAAGTTTACATTCCTAGTAGTATGCTTTATCTTCATTACTTTTAATGAGGAAACAGAGGAAAACAACAGCTAACTAACTGGATCAGGGCCACATAGGATCACAGAGATGGAAAGGCCCTCAAAAGTCATCTCCTCCAACCCTATAGCAAAAGGAGAAACTGAGGCCCACAGAGTTTTGGACAAAGTTGCATGGGTACCAAGTGATAGAATCTGTGTCACTTGCTCTGAGTTTCTGTGATTCTCTGAAAGGGTCATCAAAATATATCTTGCCATTAATGGGTGCTTATTAAATATACAAAATGTGGGGTGAAATGATTTGTAATTATAGGCTCAGAGATGTAGAACTAGAAAGAAACTGATAGGACATGGAGTTCAACTCCCTCACTGGAAACTGAGGCACAGAGAGGTGAATTGATTTATGTAAGGTCACCCTTAGATTCCTAACTCTAGAGTTGAAAGGGATCTTCGAGACCATCTAGTCCAACTCCTTCATTTTACAAAGGAGGAAATACTAATACTTATAATCACTAAGGAGGAACTGATATTACTTGTATTTCCTACCAGCAAACTGAAAAATTCATGTCTAGGGTCCTGCTCAGTACACCTTGTTATAGGACCTGCAGTCAGGAGGACCAGAATTCAAACCCAGCTTAGCTCAGGGCAGAGTCTCATGTTCAGGTTGGATCCCTTCAAGGTCCAGTTCAAACACCCCTCTCCGCAGGAGACATTTTCCTACTCCCCACCCCCAGTTTCTCCTGCCTCCCCCCTTCATGCACATGTTGCTTCCTCCATTAGAACATGAACTCCTGAAGGGCAGGGACCGCCTTTTGAGGTTTTTGTCTAGCATAGAGGCTAGTACATAGTAAGCTTTTAACAAAGTCTCCTTATTGACTGAATGATCACAGTCATCTGTGTTTGAGACTAGAGTTAACCGACTTCTTTGTGATGTGCACGATGACCGTGTCCTATCTAAAATCAGCATCTTTTCCAGACCTAGGAGAGCTCTGCACATGCTAAGCACTTAATGAACATTTATTGTTGGGCCCTTTTATGGAGAAACGACTTCCTAACTACAAAACCTCATATGGATGTGTACTAGACTTCTTGGAACCATGAATCTGTTGAAGTCCAACTTCCTCATTTTATACATGAGGAAACTGAGGCCTGGACAGGCTAAGTGACTTGTCTAGGATCATGCTGTAAAGATTTGAGATGGGCTCTAAACCCAGATCATCTCGATTCCAAGTCCATTGCTCTATCTGCCCTATCATGTGGCCTCACTGGTATATTTATCTATATGGAGCTGCCTCCCAGAAATGTATATCCAGCCAGTCTTCTCTGAGTTTCCCAATTTCCGCTTGCTTACTGGACATTTCAAATAGGATGTCCCAGAACCGCGTCAAACTCACCATGTCTAAAAAGAGAGAAATGTTGCTTTCTCCTGCTCCCTGCACGAACTATCCCTCTTTCACACGTCTCTATGTCTGTCAAGGACACCACTATCCATTCTTTCTGAATGAATGAATGTTAAAAGTATTTCAGTACTTACCACGATCTTGGCTCTGTGTTAAATGCTGGGGATGTAAATGTAATGAAGTCAGTCAGCCCCTGCCCACTAACAGTTACATTCTAATGGGAGACACACTTAAAGGAGAGCTAGAAAAAGGAATCCAGGCATATGAGCATGGTAGCGTAGTTAGGAAATGGCCCGAAAGTGCCGTGCTGACCGAGTTCTGAGTGAGACCTATCAAGCTCTTCTATCAGAACCCATAGTGACTACTAGGGGCAGAGTCAAGTGTTCAAGTGGGAATAAGATAAGGATAATGGCCATGTCAACTTCCTTTCCATCCTACAGGAACAATATACAGTTTTCTGATTCAGAGTCCGGGGGTCCCTAGACTTCTCTCATGAACGATTCTCTCTCCTGAGTCCAAAATTGCCTGACCTCTCTATAATTTAACATTTTTTTTTATTTAATAGCCTTTTATTTACAGGATATATACATGGGTAACTTTACAGCATTAACAATTGCCAAACCTCTTGTTCCAATTTTTCACCTCTTACCCCCCCCACCCCCTCCCCTAAATGGCAGGATGACCAGTAGATGTTTAATTTAACATTTATATCCAAGTAGGAAGAGATATAAATGCTGGGGCAAATCCCCAAGATGTTCTCCCACCCAGCCCTTCTGCTCATTATATATTGTAGACCAATAATCGATTCATCAGGAACTTATGACTTTATTTGTATGAAACTTCTCTCCATCACAATTATAACTTAGTATGTCAGTCTCAGGGAGATGCCTGAAACTCATAATAGTTAAGTAACTTGCTCAAGGTCTTACATTTATGTCAGAAGGGAGATTTGGTCTCAAATCTTCTGGACTCCAGCCCAATTCTCTAGTGATCATGCTTTGAATAAATATCCAGAAGGAGTCCCCCACTGGAGACCCGACTGGAACTGGCCAATTGGTCGATACAGGTTTTCTTCTTTCCTCTCCTTTCCTTCTTTCCTCTCCTTTCCTTCTTTCCTCTCCTTTCCTTCTTTCCTCTCCTTTCCTTCTTTCCCTTCCATTCCTTCTGTCCACAAAGGATATCATACCCTTGCTAAAGGAATATAAATTTTGATAGCTTAAACTTCATAACATATCTTGGGATTTATAAGCTAGGACTTGCCTTAAACACAAATCTCTCTGGATTTCATCCACAGTTCAACAGTAGGTTCCAGGTCAAGCTGATCTTGGTCATTGTTTGGGCCCTGATTGGCTCAGAATGAATGTAAATACCAGTTCTTTCCTTTATGACCACAAATCCTGAGGGCCTTCCTCTCCCAAATGGGGTGTGTGTGTGTGTGTGTGTGTGTGTGTAACACCAGGCTAAAGATGCCATTCTCTGTCTCATTTCTTAACTAGCCTTAGTCACCGGATGGGTTTTGCCTCAGTCAAACTGAGACCTGTTGAAAACCTTAGCTTAAAAAGGCCATGGTTTCCCCCTACATCTAGGTCCATCTTCAGTCATCCTGATCTATTCTTGCCACGAACCCAGAGGGCTCTGGAGGGGAAAGTGAGGCAGGTGACCTTACAAGCCCTCCCTCACTTCAATCCAATTCATTTGCGTGTCATGGAATCATCTCTCTGATGTCATGGGCCTCTTGGAGGACGACAACAATAGATATCCATAGTACCTCTAACATGAAATGACAATGAAAATTAGAAAGAACTCTTTATTCCTAATTATTCAAATTGAATGTGATACAAATAATAACAGATAATGATAGATTTGCTGTGGGTTACAAGCTTACTGGCACTCGAGGAATTTAAAGATTATTCTTTATCCCTGGAAACCACACTGTTGGTCTCTCTAGTCCTGCTCCACAGAGCAGCATCTCTCATGCGTTCATCTGGCCGTTTAAAATTGACCTTCCTACAGTTTGAGGATCCTCGTGAAATAATCTTAATAGATGGCAAATTAAATATACACAGCATAGTTGAAAAATCTGACAGGGCCGAGGCATTATCCAGAGCTCTGTTTTGGTGCTTCCAAACCATTTCTCCTTCATAATAGCTAGACTGATTCTTGGATTCCCTGATCTCTTCTGGCTGGACTTTAAGCACAGTGCCTATATTTAGACCCTGATGATTCTGCATTATGACCTGATCCTCTGGGTTAGTTGTTCTCTCCTCCGAATCATGTCCTAGACTTCTGAATTTCCCTCTCTGTTCCAGTCTCTAGTGTGCCACAAGTTCCATCAGCCCTTCTGCTCTAAGTAGTCATCTCTAACCCTATTATAAACTCTTCCCTTTTTGTTTTTAAACACCACAATAATTTCTCCATCTCTCCCCCCTCCCCCATATGGAACCTTTCCTTGGAACAAAGAAAAACAGTTTCTAAGCGAAACTGACTAAAAAGGGGGAACAAAATCACCTTCTTTTGATAGCATATGCAGCATTTTGCCACCATCCCTACTTTAGACCCGAGATGAGGAAAGTATGGCTTATTATTTATTCTTTCTCCAGGTCCAAGATTGGGCTTTTTGGTGAATCTACATTTGGCTTCTTGAGTATGTGGCTTTTTCTTTTTACAAGGCATGTGATCTGGGTGCAACTAATCTCAGCTCTCACTCACAATAAAGAGTTGGGTCCCTAGAGTATCCCTGTCCTTAGGGTTTGGGGGGACAGCCCTGAGGAATTTGGGGGTGTCTTTTAGCTCCTGTTCTAGTGTTCCCTCTGTATCGGGCACCATCTATGTCTTCAATATTATTGAGCCAGTGCAGATTAATATCTCCTTTATGTCCTCAGTACTCTTGATCAGTGCCCAGTATTTCTTTACCTCAACATCAATTGCCTTTTAAAAAGGAGATATTTACTAAGGGAACAGAGTACGAACAGTTAGTACACAACATCTCTGAAGTGATGCAACAGAGATGTCTTCTCACCTGAGAAGTGTATTAAGTGGGGCAAGGTCATTTTTTAGCTCCATTCTTACATTAACATTATTCAAGTCATTATGTATATTGATTGCCTGGCTTTCTTAACTTCTGTCAGTCAAAATGCATTTATTAAGCACTTACTGTATGAGCCAGGCATTGTGCTTAGCATTAGTAGCAGAAAAAACAGCTGAAAAACTAAAAATGGGAGCTCACTTTCTAATGGGGGAAGACGGGTTACACTCAAGGTATAGTTGAAATAAATAGAAGGTAGTCTCAGAAGGAAGACACTGATTAGAGGAAAGGGGATATGGGGAAAGTTTTTTTTATAGAATGTGGGCTTTGAGCTGAGTTTTGAGGGAAGCTTCCCCCCTCCCCTCTGCCTTTGACAATTTGTTCTGGATCACAGGGCATAAATAGTTCACTGATCTTTCTTGCACAATTCTAAATAGGTTTCCAGAACATTTGGACCAACGGCTCCTGTTTTTACAGTGCCTCCAACATTGATTGTGTCTGCATTTTGCCTTCTTTGCTCATTTAAAATGGTCTCTTTGGATCTTTCCTGTACTTTGAGGTCCTTTATTTTTAAATGTCCTCCTTTCACACCATCCTTACTTGGTCCTGAGTCATTCTTACTGCCCGAGGGTCCCCTCTCTATCCCTAAAAAGGTCTGCTTCTCCATTTTTCTCTCCTACCAGTCTACTTTTGATTCACAACAAGATACCTAGTGTCCACATTTTCATACAACATCTAAATTATTGCTTTTTGTACAAATGACAAATATTAGGAAGGGTGGTATAGTGAATGGAGGCTCAGGCCTTTGAGGAAGGAAGACTTGGATTCAAGTCCTGCTTTTGAAAGACACATTCTGGCTGTATGATCCTGGGCAAGTCATTCAAATTCTCAGTGCTTCCAGGTAGTTTTCCATCATCATGCCTTTGCACTTACTATCCCCTCATGTTTCAAATGTATTACCTTCTTCACTTCTACCTCTTAGAATCCCAAGTTTTTTTCACTGTTCAGCTCAAGGACCCCTTAGTTCTGTGAGACCTTTCCTCAACCCCCTAGCTTCTAGAAGCCTCTACTCCCAAATTATATTTGTTTTAATCAGCATCTCTTTTGTATATGCTTATATGCGCACATAAGCTGCAGACCAGCTGGTGATCTATACCGGTGAAAGGCATGGGGCATCCTGTGCTGATGAAGTTGCAGATCTGGATGGCCCTCTGAGGACGGGACTAGATATCAGTAATAGGAAGACCTATCTCCGGTTTTCTCATCAACATCTCTCAGAAGTGCTTTACTGGATATGAATATTGCTCACCTCGTCAATGAATATGTTGCTAATTACTCCTCCTCATCATCTGATAATTGCAACAATAGACCTTTTTCAGTGCTTTAATGTTATCATCTGTGAAGCAGGATAAGAAACTGAGGCAGAATTCAGAACTAAGGAAATTGCTTCAAAAACCAATGAGTTTGAATTGGCTGTGTTCAGACTGCAGAAGTAGCCTACCTTCTTCTAGGATTTATTTTTAAAAGGGGAAGAAATCTGAGCCAGCATCCATCTAATCCCTGTTGGACCCGTGAAGAAATGGTCCACATTTGGTCCCGATATATTTCAGCAAGGTGTTCTTTGAATGGATGCTAGAGGAGGCTGTTGGAAGCTTTTCAAAAATTCATAGAACACCAGTGCTGAAAAGGGTCGTGACTAGTCTAGAGCCCAAGTTGGGCTAGCCCCAGAGTTCTTGACTCCTAGGCTAGTGTAGTTTCTCCCTATATTATGCTGTCATGTCAAGCTGTCACATGAGCCTCTTCTAAACCAGTCAAAATATGGATCATATTAAAAACAAGAGAATCCACTTCCACTACACCATTCATTTAAACTCCTTCTTTGCCCTTGCCACTGGGGTGGAGGTGGGGGTGCAATTGGCAGGGGGAGCAAAACAGAAAGAAAGATATGAATCATGGGTTTGTTACTTATAGTCGCTAGTACCGTTTGCTTCTGTCTACAAGTGTTCCTCTTGCTTTGTGACCCCAGATCTCATATGGCTGCACAGCATGTGTCAGTTCACACCGTGTCATGTGACACAAAACTACTTAATATAACCTGACTCTGGGTGACATGTCTCTTGGACTGTGCTGCAGAAAGGAGGGGAAAAAAGAAAAAAAGAAATAACACTTTCTTTCACAAGTAGGTAATTAACTTTGCCAGTTAATATTGTTTTGCTATTTGCAGGTAGAAATGGAAAACAGATATTTGGTTGAAAGTGCATCCTTACAGGAAATACCAGCATAAGGAATTGGTGGGGAAGAGACTTGACAGGGCCACGGGAGTTCAGACAACATGAACGAAAGGAAATCTTATATTTAATGAAAGAAATATGTCCACGTGAGGAGCTCTTTGGTCTGAAAGGGAAACCAACGATCTCAAAGAATAAGCAACCTTAAAAAACAGATCACAATGACAGGGAGTGAAAGTTAAGAGACTTTAAATGGAGAAGTTTGAAGCCCCTCTTAGAGTTGGGCTATAAGTAGGCACCTGGGCAAGGAAGATAAGTGGTTGCGTGGTAGAATAATGAGACACACCATTTAAAAACAGATTCAGAGAGATCGATGGGTCTTATCAATGTTACCAGTTTTCCCTTTAATTCAGAAGTTATCAGGAATCTGTACCAAGGTTCAAAATATTTGGTTACCTAACTCACTTTTATTAAGGATCTACATGTGCCGGGCACACGTGCTGGGGATACAAAGACAAGCGTGAAACAGTTCCTACCTTCGAGGAGCTTAGGTTCTGTCAAGGGAGAAAAGATGTGTACATATAAGCATGCACAAGAGATCAAAAGTAACTTGGGGGGTAGAGGCTTGTAGAAGTTGGGGTTGAGGAAAGGTGTCATAGAAGGGGTCCTTGAGCTGAATAGTGAGGGAAACTTGGGATTCTAAGAGCCAGAAGTGAGGGAGGAAATATGTTCAAGACATGAGGAACAGTCAGTACAAAGGTATAACGATGGAAGATGGCACGTCATGTGACATTAGAGCAAAAGAACTAGGATTTCAAGACTAGAGGAAAGTATAGTATTCAACTGGTTAACTAAAACATCAAGATGGATCACACAAGGTCGAAGAATGGGTTTAAGAGCAGTGAGGCAGAGGAAGAGACAAAGTTAGGTGTTATTGATCATATAAAAGCCACTTAATGTTTTTGATTGTGGAAATGGAATACTCGTGTGGGATAGCATCCTTGTGTATATTCAAGGTGGAATTCTACTACTGCTATGTTCCAGACACTGAGGATCCCAAATTAAGGTGAAATAGGTCCTGTCTTAAAACAGCTTACATTCTCTAGTGGGGATTCAGTGTCCCAAAAGTATATTCATAATGCCTATAAAACAGAAACAAGGTAACCTTAAAAACGGGGAGGAACTAGTGGTGGGAGAAGGCAGGAAAGGCTTGAGGCAGAAGCTGATGCTTTCATAGAGAGACCGGAGTAGATACTAATTATCTCCCATGGTCAAGTTAACGACAAGCTCCTTGATTTTCCCCATTTTCAAAATGATCTCATTTTAGGAGTAGAGGCTGTATTTAGGAGCACACTACATTTGAAATGATATTTTATTATATGATAAGCCAAAATAACATTCATGCCAGTTTTTATGATGTAGGGAATTAGTTAACTCAGAAATTCTCCTGTTCTGTATTCAGTATGAGGACAAATATTTAACAATCAGCTCTTTGAAAAATATGTGCATGGCATAAGTTTAATCTGCAATATTGGTATTTCTTTTATCAATTTCTTAACTCTAGACAATAAATCAAATAAGAAACCAAACTCTTTGTAGCATTTGCTGATTTTCAGTTGGAAATGCTCACACTACAAGCCAGCTGCAGCACAGCCCTACCTGTAACTTACCGTTTTAGACAGTTGGCAACGACACTGAGGGAGGAAATAACTTAACCCTAGTCAAACAAATACTTTGTGTGTCAGAGGCAATATTTGAATTTGGGTTTTTCTGACTTCAAGGCTAGCCTTCAATCTTGCCTCTCATTTGGACCAATATATTAATTACAGGTGACAGAGAGAATGCTGGAACAAGGAGTATAGATTTAGAACAGAAAGAGATTGTGGAGATCACATAGCTCTACTCCCCCTTTTTACACATGGGGAAACTGGGGCCCACAGGGTTAAATGACTTGCCCAAAGTCATATAGGTAGTAAGGGATGGAACTGGGGTTTGAACCCACATCTTCTAATTGCAACTAGAGCATTATTTATACTGCATCTTAAGATCTGGGTGCGATCTAGACCAGGAAGAGCCCTACAGTAACACCCTGGTGTATTGGCAGCGTTGCCTAGGGGAGAGGTGCCGGGACTGATCACTAGGATTATTCTGGGCCACTGGGCTGGTCTGTCTCCATCGTGGTGGAGGGTATCAGACCACAATAGCTTAACACTTCCAGGAAGATTGTCCAAATCCCTTTCTTCCAAGAAAGAACAGGTTGGTGAACAAGTTAGAGGCTGTCTCTGAATGTGGTCTTTGTCCCTACAATAGGATCTCGATGAAAGGAAAACAAGTCACGTAAGAGCATTTCCCCAGAAATTCCACTAGAACTCCAGTTCACTTTATCTTGCTATATGCTTAGAAATTGCTCCCTTTTCAAAAGTTGCTTGTGAGTTTCGATAGCATGATTCAGTTCTCAGGATGTGATAATGCCCCAGTGCTTGGCACCATTGAGTCTCTGAACTCAGGAACCTGAGGATCAGCCTCTAGGCCTAAAGTGACCCCATCAAGGTCTCACCATGATCTCTTCTATGACGTTCACTATGGTGGAAAACAACCCAAAGTTCTCTAATGGTGTCTTCCAAAGAGAACCATAGCTGCGATAAGCATCTACGAACCTTGTTGAGATTTGTTCCCTGGCTCCCAGCAGCACAGGGTTGGCACATAGTAGGTGCTCATTGAGTGCTTGTTGATGGCTTGATTGACTGAATCAACACCCAGAAGTCCATCATCCCTCTGGCCTTTTGTCATGCTCATTTTTCCCCTACCCTGTTGTTTCCTTGCAACTTTCTTAATTTTCTTTCTGAACAAACTTAGTTCCATAGGTTGTTGTTGGTTGGAAAATGAATGAGCCTTTTGCAACAGCAACATTTAGCAGTACTAAAGCAGCAGCAACATCTTGTGGATTCAAATGAGAACAGCTAGAAGGAAAAAGGTACTTTATGATGGTGCTAGCTGAGGATCCATCTTTCTACCATATGATCTCCCTCGAGGCTTTCCTCTACGACCTTGAACTTGGTTCTGTTCTAGGTGTGAGTGTTGTTGGTGAAGGTCATGACACCGTGCAGGCTTGGCCCTCACCAAATACATAACCAGTGAACTTTAACTAGATCCCCACTGATGCTTGTCAAGACACCTTAGCGGACTCTGCCCGTTGGTCATCTTTAACCTTTTCAACTCTCCCTAAAGCCCTCATTTGTAAAGTTTTTCCCTGTTCTACTTTCAGGAAAAGAAGAGCTAAACCTCACTCAGAATGAGTTTTCTCTTCTACCACTCTCTTTGCCTCAGTTTCTCTCTGTGTCTTTATTCAACTTTTCTTCCTATCTGCTAATCTCAAAGAGAGCAGTGATCCTCCTTTTCTCCAAGATTAAAGACCCTCCATATAGTCTCAATCCCACCCTCTCCTCTTCCTCTGGGGCCTATTTCCACCAAGTATGCCCTCTTTCTCTTTGATGGTTATCCTCTCCATTGCCACTTATTCTCTACCCCTACCTTCAAACATGACCAGGTATTTGCTTGACCTTGCCATCTAGGTAGGGTCCTGTTTAATCCTTTCTCCTCATTGCCAGACTTTTCACATGAATGGCCTATGCCTGTAGTCTCCATTTTTACACGTTCCACTCAGATGTCAGGAATCTGACTTGCCACCACTCTGCAGAAACTATACTCTTCAAGGGTTTCAGTGATTTCTTACTTGCCAAATCCAATGATGTTTTTCAGTCTTCTTTCTCCTCTTCTCTGAGGCATTGCGTACTCTTGATCTCTTGTTCCCATCATTCATCTAGAAGTTCTTCTCTTAGCTTCCAAGATGTGAAGTGTTCCTGATTTTCCTCCTCCATCTAGAGAGAGTTCCTTCTCTATTTCTTTTACTGACTACTCTTTTTTCTCTTATCTTATATGAACATTCTCTAAGTTCCAGCCCTTGGCTTTCTGCCCACCTCCACACTCTTTGGCCCTCTATCCCCTTCTATATTCCCCCTCCATCTCTGTCTCTGACCGGCTTTCTCCCTTCTTTCTTTCCTTCTCTGTCTCCATCTTTCCTTTCCTTTCCCCCTTCCTCCTTCATTCTTATGGATTCAATTTTTCACTTCTGCATATGTGGTTCCCAAACTTAAATCTCCAGTCCTGGTTTAGCTAAAACTCATCTCGTATGTCCAGCTGTCTACTGGATACTTCTTCTTTCAGGGCCCTAACCTTAGACTCCAAATAGGATCATGGATTCAAGAAAGGGCCTTGCAGGCTGTCTAATTTCCTTCACTTTACAGAGGAGAAACTAAGGCCCAGGACAGTAAACTGACTTGGCTAACGTCACAAAGGTTCCTAGATCCATGCCCAAAGTGCTGGGCCTGTGTTTTTTCCACTGTATCTTGCCGCTTCCCCATATCTAAAAGGGAATTCCCCCCCCCCAGCCTACCTCTGCCAATAGTGGTTCTAATGTCCTTCTAGACCAACAGGCTTCAGAATAACCTTGCACTCCTTCCTCCTCTTCCACCGCTCAATGTGTAATCACTCACATGAGTTCTTTGGATTCTTCCTTCACAAAATCTCTTAAATTTATATGTTCTTTCTATTCTTTCTAAATATTCCCTCCTATTTTCTTTTCATGTATCTTGTGTATGCATGTGCATGTAAGTAGCCTCTCGGCTCCCACAACAAAGGGCAGCATCCTTGAGGGCAGGGATAGTTTTTGCCTATCCTTGTATCCACAGCACTTAACACGGTGTTTGGCACATGATCGGTGCTCAATAAATGGTTACTAACTGATTGATTCATTCCTCAGTTTGTTTCTACCACAGCTACTCTAGTCCAAGTCCTCATTCCCAAGTTCTTGTCCTAGTTTCCTAACAGTCTCCTCTCCCTCCCCCCAGTTAATGCCTGCTGTTGCAAGGTTAGCCTTCCAAACATGTGGCTTTCATTATATAATTCACTTGTCTTAAAACAAAAACAAAAACTTCCCGTCCTTCACTATTTCCTTTTTTTTCTTTTCAAAGTCTTGGTCTCCCCATCTTGCCTAGGCTAGAAGTAAAGAGGTCCCTTATGGGTTCAAACATGTTACTGGGAGAACTGTGACTTGTTCTTGCTTCTAACATGGGACTAGTTCTTTCCTTTTTAGGTGATCCTGGGCACTGGCCATATTAATTCCAGACTCGGTTCTGATGCATCATGGCCACAGCCCAGTGCAGCTCTGAAGAGCTTCCCCAAGTAGCTGGGATTACAGATGGGAGCCACCAAGCCTCAGGCCTCCCTTTATTTCTAAATTTCTCAGCTTATTATTTTAAGTCTTCCACAAGCTGGTTCCTGCCCACTTCCCCAGTTTAATCCTTCACTGACTCCTGACTGTGATGTTCAACTTGAGCCATAGTGTTCTACCTATTTTTCATCCCTTGTTGCTTCCAAATCTCAGTCAACCGGTTCTTTCAACCAGGAATTCTCCACCCCCTTCCCTCTTCTTACATTGGGCTCACCTGAAATTGTGACTTCTCGAATCACAGAAACAACCTCATTGAGAAGGACTTTAGAAATAATCCAGTTAAATCCCTTCATTTCATTCGTTCGTTGACTCATTCGGTAAACATTTATTAAGCACCTACTATGTGCCACATGCTAGGGATACAAACACAAAAACACAAGAGCTTTCATTTTACAGTGAGAGAATAACTTGTACAGGTAAATCAATCTAAAAATCTCTACAAAGGAGTTCAGGGGGTTAGGTAGGGCACCGCCAGTCAGGGTGATCAGGAATGGCCCCCTGTAGGAGGTGGCTTCTGCTATGGCCCTCGAAGTGAGCTAGGGTTTCTCATAAGCAGAATGGAGAAGGGAGACCATGTCGATCATGGGGCACTGCTTGTGCAAAAGACATGGGGAGGTAAGGAATATCATGTACTCAAAGTAGAAAGTAGGCCGTTTGGCTGCCATGTAAGATGTAGAAGGACTAATAAGATAAGAGATTGATAATAAACTGTGAAGGGCGTGAAATGTTAGATGAGGAAACTGAGATTCAAAGAAATCTAGTGCTCAGGTTCATATAGCTAAGAATTGTAGAAGCAGAATTTGAATCCAGAACTTATCACTTCTAGACCAAGATTTTCCCCCTTACACCATGTGCCATGGGGTTGTGTTTCTATGAGTTCTTTCATGAAACCGGTTCTACTTTTTCCTATGATCCTTCTTGGCATCCCAACACCATCTATGGTAATTCCTGCTGCTTTGTTCTTATATGCTTATCCCTGACTTTCTGAATGGGAGGAAAAATAGCACCTGTAGAAGTTACCCCTGTTGTGTAGATATTGTGTGTAGCAGATGAGATAACATGTAAAATGCTTTGTAAACCCTTAAGCCCTATATAAATGTTATTCTTGTTATTATCATGGAGTGATAAGTCTCATCCCAGAGCCACCAGCAAAAGCCTTCGGGAGATGGGAAATTGGGCAAGGCAGTGCACATCACCTCTGCTGTGACCAGTCAGCCTGTCCTGAAAGAGCTTTCAGATCTTCAGCTTCTCTAAGAAGGCAAAAAGGCTCCAGAATCGACCACACTTTTCTAAGTTCAGTGATGAGACTTCTGTGTCGCTAGGGCTACAGAGATCCCATTTCGTGGTCTAGCCTGGGGACTTCACCCGATCTGGTTAATGTTGGAGATTTTCAAGGACTCTACCGTGCCTTAACTGCCGTTTGCCTTGTCACATAACGCAAACAGAAAACAAAAACGGCCCCCAGGAGTGCTGCACAACAGCATGAGCTACGGTAGCCAGCTTTGCTTCACTGCCAGTATATCTCCAATTGGGATCTTACCTGGGCAAATCTTTAGGGTCTCTGTCATAATCGATACATCTACCTTCTAGTAGCTCATACACCATTCATTGCAGAAGAGGACCTGGTAAAAAGGTGCCAGTTTGCATAAGTAGAGTTTCCTCTCCAGTCCTTGTCCCTAGCCTTTTACAGACTCATAGCTAGACTTGGTAAATTCTGGAGCTGAAAGGGATCTCTGAGTTTGCTTGGTCCAATCTCCTCATTTTATAAGAAACTGACACCCAGAGAAGAGAAGTGTCTTGAGCTAGAGGAGAGGAGAGCCTGAGCTAACATCACTCAGCTCCTTTGTGGCAAAGCTAGAAGTACAAGCCAAGTGTCTTGAGTTAGCCCAGTGCTCTTTTCCCTACCCTACCCACTTCCATCTCTGATCAAACCCAGCCAATCCCTGTTGAGTGCCCATTTTATGTTAGACTCTGCCCCAGGTGCTGTAGAGGTGCAGAGCTGTGCAGGGCAGGGCCTCTGCCCTCGAGAAGTTTGCAGGCTTGTGGGGGACATAATATATGTAACCACATGCCTGCGACACAGGGCAGGAGGGGATTGTCAGGGGTCCAGATTCTGCAATAATTAGAATTCCAACCAGTCTCCTTCGATCAAAGGAGTGAATTGATTGATTGGGGACACAGAAGTGGACATTTTGGACAACAAGAATAAAACTGACTTTGGGGACTCTGGGAAAGCATTCTTGAGGCATCAGTGAACTTCCCGAACTCCTTTCACCCCCTTGAGAACTCCTTTGATCTGAGGACCTCAGAACATGTTTTTAGTAAATGTACCATTTGTTGGAACCTATGGGCTCTTCCGACAAGTGGTATAAGAGATGTACAAGCAAGACATGTCTTTTTAATGAGAATGGAGTCAAAGGACCAGGACCCAAATCCTGCCTGTGAGACCTTGGGTGTGTCACTTTACATTCTGAGCCTCAGTTTTCTTGTCTATAAATTGAAAGGGTTGTACTAGCCTCTGAGTTTTCTTCTAACTCAGTCTATGATGCTTTCATTCTTGGTCACTCAAGTGACCTCAGTTTCTTGAGGTCTCAGTTTCACCCTTTGTTAAATGAAGGGTTCAATTGGATGGCCTCTGAGATGACTTCCAGCTCTAGAGTGGGGACCTGTGATGCACAAAGAAGGAAAACTCTGGAATTTTGTGAGTATGGGCTCTCCCTTTACCAATACAGACTCCAGCCCATTTGTGACTTAGAAAATCACCCACTCAGTTGCTTAGAGGCATATTTTGGAACAGTGACTTATCCAGGGTCCAGCGTTGGAATTTTGCACCTCCAAGGCCAAGCCTCCGACCACTGCACCCCCACGGCTTCTCTCCATGCTGATGGGATTTTGGGATTTCACCCTTTCTCCTCTGTAGAAGGGAAAGATACTTACATCTTGTTAGTTGATATGTTATGATTAAGAAGAAGTAGAGATTAGTGGGAGTCTTTTCCTCCATGAATAAGGGGGAAGAGTCAATGCATCAGTGTATAGCAGCTCCCCCCAAAATACTCCTTTCTATTTTTTGCACCACTTCAAGGACCTAAGATTCACGTGGGAATGTCTATACCAGAATCCAAACACGTTCTGAAGCCAACGAAATGATTTGTCAGGAAAGACCATTTAGAATTTTCTAAAAACCAGTACTGTTTAAGAAACCAGCTAGGTAAAAGCATAATCTTTTGTTCCTTTTCTTTGAATAAGACAATATGGAAAACAAAACGTCAGACATTTCTTTTCTACTTTTTTTCTTCGCTTTGAGATGGTAAAAGCTTCATTTTCATTTGCCAGCCAATCATCAGAATCCAAGATGGAGAGAGTTTGACAATTCTACCTCATTTCCCCCTTCCTCTAGCTAGATACAGCAAGAAAAAATTCTAATGGGAACATTTATTTCTGACTGGAAGCTTCCACCATCTTCACTCACCCTCCTTTTCAATCTTGGAGTCATCCTTGACTCATCGGTGTTCCTTTCTCACAATCCAATCTATTCTACCCTTATAGCACCCCTGAAATCTGTTCTCTTTGCCCCCAGCAACAACCCTAGTTGAGGCCCCTATCACCTCTCAGCCTGACTGCCGTCAAATCTTCCTGATTGGCATCTGTACTTCTAGTCTCTCCCTTTATCAATCCATAGTACACACAGTATTCTTAAAGCACACTCAGACCCTGCTATTCCCTTCCTCAGAAGCTTTAGTGGTCTCCTGTTGCCTCTAAGGTAAAGTACCCCCCCAGCTTGGCATCTGAAGCCCTCCACTATCTGGATCCATCCAACTTTTTCAATCCTACTTCATATCCTTTCCCTTTCCAAACTCAGAAGGAACAGCAGACTTGAACTTCATTGGAAGACCTTAGTTTGTTTCCATCCCTTACTAACACGCCACTCTGGAGCGCTAGAGATCTAGCGCTGGCCAAGGGGCCTTAAAGCTCCTTGACCACAACCCTCTTAGCTTGCAAATGAAGAAAGTAAGACCCAGAGAACCGAGGGTGAAACAGCGTTCTTTCCATTGTACCACCCTCTTTCTTAACCCCTCTGAGCTATAACACAGGAGAAATCATGCTCACGCTGCCTACCTCACCATGGTGTTGTGAGATCCACTGAGACATTGTTAGTGACAGCTTGGGTAACTGGAAAACACTATCCATCTAGGAGCTATTTTTATTGAGCTTTTTATGTTGTGATAGCATGTGTTGTAAACAGGGCCTGGTTTTCCCTTTTCAAAGGTACAGCCATTCAGCGATGTGGGATGGCTGAAACAGAGATGTAGCAACAACCACACAAAGCAGTGCTCTGGTCTAGGAAACAAGACTTTTGTTTCATCCTCTCCCATGCATCTGACCTTATACACTCTTCAAAATAGGGGAAACTGGAGCTCATGGATTGTTTTGAAGAAGAGATGCTTACGAGAGAGATGGACACTTTAGCAGGGGGCTGAGGGGGGAGCAATTCGACTACTCCTTTGTATAGAAGCATCTGTTTCATTAGATGGATAAATCCTTGAAATCAGTGCTAAGTATGGGTCTGCATAAAGTGTGCCTCGCTTGCGTTTTTTCTGACCTGCCCGCTGTATGGATTTAAATGATGCCATTTTTATCCAAGTGGGGTTTTGTTGTTTTTAATTACTTGGGCTCATTGACCATTATGTACCACGGAGGTATAGAATTTTAGAAGAAAAAAATATGGTCCTGATGGTTTTTCCATCTGCTGTGCATCCCGTGATTGAGATCAGTCTAATGCATGTAATAGACCATTCAATCACTGAATGCTTTTTTCACTATCAAAATACTCAAATACACTCCCTGGGCCTGGGGTTCTCTAAAGCCCAGTATTCAAACACTAATGAACCAGGCTCAATATTGAGCTTAAGATGAGACAATAGAATCATGGGACATTATGGCAGAAAGAAATTGTAGAGAGCTTGGAGGTCACCTGGCCTGACTCTCTTATTTTGTAGGAGAGGAAGCTGAGGTATATGCGAGTAAAAGGACCAGAGAACCATTGATTTTGAGCTGGAAAGGGGCTTCAGGAGCCCACGTTAAATCCAATCCCTTCATTTTATAGATGAGAAAACTGAGCATAGAGAAGTTAAGCAACTTGGCCCATATCACAAGCTCCTCAATGCCAGCTTTTCTACTACAACATAGCATCAGCTGTTCCATCTCTTGCTTTGCAACGGTCGATGCTCAAGTCTGGCCAGAAGGTACTCATTCTTCATTGTGGATTTGGAATCTCTGGATATTTCAGATCACGACTCGTGTGTTCTCTCCTGTGGGAGGCAATTTCAGATCCCCCCTCCCCAGTAGAAATTCTCTTGGTTTGTTTTGGTCAGGACTTGTGAGGTTTTGGAGGTATAGTTACCTATTAGAGTACAGACACACTGAGACAGATTAATCATTTGTTATTTGGAGCATTAGAGAATTACCTAGGGCACTGAGAGGTTGTGACTTGGTCAGGGTCACACAGCAAGTACCTGTGTCTGAGGCAGGACTTTAACTTGGGCCTTCCTGGCTCCAAGGCCAAATCTCGGTCCACTATTGTAACACTGCCTGTTGTTCGGTCATCTTTGTGACCCCCTTTGGGGTTTTCTTGGCAAAGATGCCGGAGTGGTTTGCCATTTCTTCTCCAGCTCATTTTTATAAATGAGGAGAATGAAAGCAAACTGGCTTAACACAGCCAGTAAGTGTCTGAGGCCAGATTTGAACTCGGAAAGATGAGTCTTCCTGACTCCCAACACTCTATCCATTGCAGGGCCACCCAGCTGCCCCTCCAGGCTGGGTGCTCTATCCATTACACCACCTGTAGCATGACTCTAATAAATATTTGTTGATTTTAATTTAATGAAATGACTCCTAGAAAATATTTAACAATTGGCTCTCTGTGAAAACAACATCAAGAAAACCCCCAAACCACATGCACATGGAATACTTCTAAGTTTAATCTGCATTATTAAAATGTTCTCTATCATTTTAAGTCTATACAATCAACCAAACAGTAAATCAAGCCCAATTTGTACGCAGGTACAAATGTATAAGGTATAAATGTCCACACTGAAAATTTAACAGATAGCTTTCAGGAGCCAGTAGGAACTTGGCTTCAGCAAAGCCCCGACTATAACATTATTCCTCCATGTAGTACTAAGACTCTTGTTCATATTCTGTAATTGTAGTGATTGTCTAAATGATCCTAAGGTGTCGGTAGTCATACCTAGGCTCACTCCATCTCTATCATCCCTATTGATTTAAAGAAATTACAGATAACCATCAACTACAGCAAAAATTTCTATGTAGCAACAATAGTATGAAGTTCAGTACCATTTCACTTATTATGGCAACTAAATATCCTCAAACAATATTTAGGTACCGATAAGCAACTTGGACAGCCCTTTGCTTTGGTTGTCATATTCCCTGCCAAAAACACTGACTTGTGGAGGTGATTCGAGCCAGGGAGCTTTCGAGGATCTGTGGTGTGTTGGCTCAGTAGTCATATCCACTAGGTTTTTTGGAGGAGAGGGAGAAAGAGTATTTTCTCCTCAGTAACTGAGGATGTAGTTCTCCAGAGGACAGTGACCTGAATTTATCAAAGACATGGGTTCTCTCTTCCTATCTTTATCTTGAGTATTGGATAGTGTAGTGGATAAAGAGCCCACTTGGAGTCAGGAAAACTCATTTCCTCGACTTATATTCTGGCCTCAGATACATAAAGGAAAGTAGCTCTAGGCAAGCTATTTCCCCGTTTGCCTCAGTTTTCTCATCCGTAAAATGAGCTGGAAGAGGAAATAGCAAACCACTCAGATATTTTTGCTAAGAAAACCCCAAATGGGGTCACGAAGAGTCAGACGTGACTGAAAATGACTAAACAACAAATTGATTTTCTTACAGATAGCTTTGGTCTTTCTTTTCTGGTACACCAATAATTGTCTTTGGCAGAGAAAATAAAAATGAAATAAACTCCACATAGTTCTGTCTTCCCTTTGACATCCATTTTCATTGTGCCATCTCCTACCAAGAAGTGACTCTATCCCCTTTTCCTTTTTCTTTTCTCCAACATAGCTTTTAAAAAAAATCCTCGTCCACTGGTTTGTGGATAGAACTCTTTGCCAGCCTCAGTTCATTTTTTTAAGATCTTGCCACAGCATCCTATTTAGCCAATGCTACTCATGAGCTTCCACATCCCCTAAATATCTTTAAGGGATCTACCTTGTTCCATGTGTGTCCTAGGTGGCCACATTTGTCTCTTTGGAGAACTTTCTTTTCCCCCACTCATTGGTCTTCTCCTAAAGTCCAAAGTGCACTAAGTCTGTGTCTTCCTTACCTTCTCCATCTTTCCGTCACACTGTAAGGTGGGATGGTCACTGCCTCAAAGGTTTCCATCCTTTCCACTACAGTAAACACTTTCTTTTGTTAGTGAGAATAAGAGCCCCAAAAGCAATCCCCCTTGGCATATTTCCAACTCTTCATTAGTGCTTAACTACTCTGCTCTGGGGAAGGGGTGGTGAAGAGGGGAGAGGAATGCAGGGAGAGGGAGATGAAGACCCTCATGTCACAATTTGTACTGCCGTTTGTATGATTTTTTTTTACTTTTCACTTAAAGGTATGTTTCAAAGCAGCAATAAGACCATATGCCTTAGTTATTAGACATCATCGATATGAACTTGCAAGTGATGAAAAAATTGTTGCGAGAAACATTATCATTTTTTGTTTAATTTTTAAAAACAAAATTAGACAAGCTAGTCCAACGTTGCCATCTGGATATACTCTTGCTCCTTGAAAAGCCAGGTAAACAGATTATGTTAACTTCTAAGTCTGACAGGTTTTTTATTTAAAAATCAAAACAGAACAATGTTTTATCGGTGCTCTTAAAAAACAAACAAGAAACCTCACTTTCTAGTGATTCTCTCACCCAAAGCACACTCCTTTGTAACAAATAAGGGCATTTGAACAAATCACAGGAACACATCAGCCATTTCTGAAAACATGTGCTTCGCTCCCCACCTACCGTCCACTGTCTCTTTGCCCATAGGAAGCAACATGCCAGACTTGAATTTCCAGAACTTCTTATCAAATTTTTTTTCTTTCTGGTCATGTTCAGATCTTGATATAGCTGATGGCAGAACTTATAGCTCTAATAGTAGATAATATACCCTTTTGAGGATATCGGTTCTATTTCTGTTTCTGTTGATTGTCATCCAAACGCTCCCTACACTTAGAATTGAAGTGCTTTGCAAATAAAGATTGTTTAATTTATTGTATTTGTGTCGCCAGTGACTAGCACCTAGTAGGTGCTTAATATGTGTTTTTTTGTTTTGTTTTGTTTCTTTGTCAATTGATATCGGTTGTCTGATATTGAAGCTTTTGGTTCCTTAGATTTTTTTCACTTGAGTATACATTCTTTTTTTTAAATTTTGTTTTTTAAAGTAGAATTTATTTATTTTTAACATTCTTTAATAAATTTGTTGAATTCTGAATTCTTTCCCTCTCCCACCCATTGAGAAGGTGAGCAATTTTGATATCAATTCTACATTTGAAATCACACTAAAGATATTTCTATATCATTCATGTTGCAAACTAGGCAAGAAAAATAAAAGGAAAAAATTATATTTTAATTTGCAATAAGTATATGTTCTTAAAGTACAGTTCTCCTAGGCTTCCTCTTCCCCCCCATCCCCTGGGCCCAGTTTTACCTATGCTATTCTTTTTAAATAAGATACTATTCCAGAGCCAGCTCCTAGCCATTGGTCTCATCCCTCTGAATCTTGCTGATGTCCATGAGGTCAAATTTCTCCTCAGAATTAGGATTTCTGAGACATCTTGCTTGTTATTTCAACTTGGTGAAGTGGCTTATAGATAGCTCAGATTATAGATTTTTATTTCTGACTCCTTCTTTGAATTGTTTTTCCTGTGAATTTCTGTGTGTCTACTTCTATTTTTCTTTGTATTTTTCTGCACTTTGTAGTGGTGAATTTGGTGGATAAACAATTTTCCCCCCTCTGCTTGCTTAGGAGTTAAAAGGCTTTTTTTTTTTAATTAGATTTGTGAGACTCTCGATGTTTAATTACATTCTTACCAGCCTTTGTCATTTGTATGCTTTCCCCAGCCAAGAGAGCCTGTCATTCCATTATCTTAAGCCATGTTACAGAAATCTAAATTCTATTCCTGGGCACCATTTCCTTAACTACTTGTTTGTTTGCCATCTCTGCCTTTAACTCCTGGGTTCTTGCCTCACTCAATAGTAGTAATACTACCTGCATTGCTGCCCCAAACTTTGTAATCTTTAGCAAAGAGAGGCAAGGTTTGAATTACATTTGGAGGGACCGGTAGATCAAAGGCTGGGCCAGAGCAGCGTAGTATTCGACGGCAACCTGTGGAAGTGGTGGCAAGGTGCTGATCTCATGTGACCCCATTCCCCAAAGCCTTGGTCTTTTTACACAGTTGTAATACAACTTGCTGTTACCCCTTCTCACTCAGTCACACTGCAAAGTCCACGGGCTCTGACTTTGGTTATGCTCAGACCCCAACAATTGTGGATAGCCCATTCCTTTTCCTGGTGAGATTTCTCATGTGATATTCTGATAGGTAGTCTCCAAAAGGGGCACTTACTATACCATGCAGGTAGTATATAACTGCTGGTACCGTCGGTCGTGACACGGAGCAGGAGCAGAAGCTGGGACAATAATAGCTGCCTTGCATCTCTCGAGTGTGGGAGATCTCTCCGGCACTTGTCCCCTCCGCTCTTCAACTGTGGGACAACAGGAATGTATCATGTTTATTCTGTGACGTAGATGGTAAAAAAGAGCAGGTAGGGAGTTTTTGTGGAATGAATGCTGTGAGCAGCACATCAGAGTTAGGAAAATAAGTAGTGACCAGAGCTGCGGTGAGATGCGGTTTAGAGCTGCCTATGAAAATTCACATTCATCCCCTTGTGACGTCCTGGGAACAACAACAAAGGGATTTCTATGTTCAAATGGGGTAATCTATGGAACAGAGGCAGTGCTGGGTCCGAAGTCGAGGAGACCCTCTTTTCTGTCGTGTCACTAGCCATGGAATCATGGACAACCCTTTTACCTCTAGGTCCTTAAGTCAACCTTGAATCCTATCATCATCCTCAAATCTTATCTCTTAGGTTCAGATGGATTGGGGTCTTCAACGGTGGTGGAACTTCCACACTGGGAGTTCACCTGTGCTGCCCAAATTCAGGGTCATTATGTTAGGTTGACACCCATGTTGTTACTTTGTAATCATGTACAGAGGAAGGATAATGCTATATATTGATATTCTGGATAATCCATATATCTATAGAGTTGTGTATGTATATATATTCTCTGTGTGTGTTTATATATATATATATATATATATATATATATATATGTTTGTATGTTATTTATGTGTGTATGTATAGAGGAGGGAAAGAGAGAGCAAGAGACAGAGAATATATCTCAGCTAAACAATTCTCAGAGAAATCTAATGGGATACTAGAAGTTATAAAGCCATAGGTACAGGGCTAGAAAGGATCTTGAGTTCATCTAGCCCAGGAGTCCTCAATCTGGGGTCCATGGATTGTGACTAGGTTTTAGGGAGTCTTTGAATTTGGATGGGAAAAAATTCATCTTTATTTTCACTAACCTTTGGTTCCCTTTGTCACTTGATGTATTTTATTGTATGAATTTAACAACATAGTCTTGAGAAGTTCAGTAGCCTCTGCAGATTTGAAAGCACAAAAGAGGTGAAGAACTCCTACTCTAAGCTAACCTTCATAGTTTACAAATAAGAAAATGAACCTAGAACCTGACATGGCTTACCTGCAGTCATGTAGCTACTTAAATAGCAAATTCAGGATTCCAAGCTAGGCCCTCTGTGTCCAAATCCATTACTCCTGTTACTGTGCTATGGAAAGAAGGTGATCTGGTGGAGAGCTTTGATTCAACCATATCGTAGTCATGTAGCACTGAGAGAAGTAGTGATGTGCTCCAAGAGTTGAAAGCTGACGTTGGAATTAAAACGGCATAAGATTAAGTCCAGTCTCTGAGACAGGTTTGCTATTTGATCTTGATCAAGTCATTTATCCTCTTAGAGTTTCTGATCTGTATCAGTGGAAAGGACTCACACCTTAGGAGTCTAACATGTTCAGACCAAAACCAACCAACCAAATAGAAGCAGCAAACATCTTGGAAAAGTCCCTTCCCTTCATTGGGCTCTAATTTCCTTACCTGTAAATTAAAAGGCTTGGGCAAAATGATCTCTCAAGCAGGTTTGGATTCTGAGACTGCCTCGGGCTATTTAGCGATTGCTTGTCCTTGGCAGTCAGGTCAGAGGGCCATAGAATGCTGATTCAGCCTAACTGATACCCAGATAAGGCTCCCAATCGCTTAATGGTCTTCCAAGAAGACAATGCTATGTCCCCAAAGGTCTCGTAGTAATGTGCTACTCAAAGTTTGAAATGGAGTATGTAACTGCTGGGGAGGCACAGAGTCTTCTATTGGGATTCTCATAACTGGATTACTAAAGAAATCGTCAATCAAAAAGTCTTTAGTTGCATGGTTTCTTCAGTTATGTTTTCTAGCAAAGATATTAAAATCGTAAATGAATGTGTGCGTGTGTGTATATATGTGTACATACATTCAAATGTCTTTCTACATATATACATACATACACGTGTCAGGCCTTTTGTGAGTTGGAATGTTCTTGTCTAATTGCCACCCCTGGAGCATTTCTAATGATGATGATAAAGTCATTATATATTTCTGTTATCCCTACCCGTCTGCCTTGTCACGTCTCCCATGAAGTCTTCCTGGATTCTCTCTTTCTCCTCACACTCGTCAACCAGGAGTTTCATTCTTGGATAAGTTGGAGCCTTAGGAAGTTCTTCCTGTGTTTCTGTAATCTCTATTCCCTGGCCCAAGTTCTGCCTTCTAAGGACAAGTAGAAATCCCTTTTCTACTCAGCATGCCTTAAAGGTTCAGTCTTGCTCTTGGCTGTTGAAGCCCACAAATACTCATGGTAACTTTCACACTACAGTGTAGCGTCACAGGAGATCTTGAGAGATCCCCTCACAACAGGACAAAATACTAAGAGTCTTAAAATACTCTTTCACTTTCAGAATTTGATGGCTCCAGATTAAAAGCAGGACAGATGATTTTGTTCAGACACCTCTTTTCCCTCCCCTGTAGGAACTAGGACTTAAACACAATAAAAATTCAGCCCACGTTTCTTACATGCTATCACTGAGAATGAAAAGATGGAAAATGAAAAACGGGGCCTGCCCTATGGAGCTTATGTTCTAGTTGGGTGGATTCGGGACACGGCATGTATAGGGGAGAATGTGATAAGCACCTCCCCTAGGACAAAACAAGGGCAGAGGTACAATACAAATGATCCCAAATGAGCTATTTGTTTCTATTTTCTTACCTGACCTCCATGCTTTTTCATATAGGGTTTAATTTTATTTCTTCAGAAAACCACTTAGGTGGGCTTGGTTGTATAGTAAATAGACAGCTGGTCTAGGAGTCAGTCAGGAAGATGTGTACTCTTTGGGGGACCCTGGGTAAATTACTAAAACTTCTTAGTGCCTCAGTCATTTTTAAGATGGTGCCCAGATATATTGGTAGAGGGAAATTCCTTCTACCAATAAAATCATAGGTATGGTTCCCCCCAAATCAAAAAAAAAAACACCTCAGCAGATATGTATTAAGCACTTACTGTGTGTTGGATGCTGGCAGTTCTAAGACAAAAACAAAAGAGCTCTTGCCCTTGATGGCTTAATTTGGGGTGGGAGGAAGAAGAGTATATAACTGATATTGATATGGCATTTGCTTTATATATATTACCTTCTTTAATCCTCAGAATGCTCTATGATATAAGCATTAGAATTATTATTATTCCTATTTTACAGATGAGACATTTATGTCTCTAAGAAATTAAGTGACTTACCCATTCACAATAGGTAGTCAGTGTCAAAGGTAGGTTTTGAACCTGGGTCTTTCTAAGCCCAACTTGCTGCCTTTTAGGATGGAGGAGAACCCAAGGATGCTAGGGAGTCCAGAGAGCATAGAGATACTTGATTCCAGTTTTTGTTCACCTACTCTCAGGATTTTCAGGCTGTGTCAACATATTCAGCAGTCTGACTGAGTTCATTGTTGGGGAAAAAAACGAAAACAAACAAAAAAAGCCACCGACCAAATAGTTGATTTCAGCCACACAAGGCTCAACATCTGCTTTGATTCAATTTCCCATTCCTTGGATGGTTACTTTGGCACCATGTGGACATAGTCTCAAGTTCCCGAATTAACTGCTTCCTCGGGGTCTCTAATGAAATGAAAGTTCTGGATTGCCATTTTCACACCTCAACAATAAAATTCAGGTCTTCGGGGTCTATGTTTACATAGGATTTTAGAAGTCGAGGGGAGCTTATAGAATATCGAACCATACGATGTGGAATTGGAAGCAACTTTAGAAATCAATTAGAGATCAATTACTCTCTTTTTATTGCCCGAGGAAATTGAGAAGCAGAGAAGGAAGGCAACTTGCCCGAGATCACACAGGTAGTTAGCAGTCCAGGTTTCGACCTGGGCACTGATTTTCAATCCATTCCCTTTTCAAATTCCTGAGGGTTGGAAAAAAACGGATAGTTACGTTACGCTCTTAAGATGGCATATGAAACAAGAGCAAATCCACACCACTTTTGCCTTCCTAGTTCTGAGTTGTGTTTTAGACAAATTGACCTCCAGCTAAGTGAAGGGTTATTTTGTGTATCTGTTTGCGTGCGTAGAACACACCCACAAAGGTACCTAAGGGAATACATTCATTCAGACCATCGATTTCCTCAATGAAGGATTAGAAAAATATGATATGCAGAAATAAATTAAATTTGGCTAAGTTGTTTGTAGATAAAGAATAATTTGTCACCATTATTGCTTTTTGGTTGAGAAAGAAATTCTGCTCAGTGGGCAGCTGTGCTGCTCTTTAGCCCTTGTTTAGACCTGCTTTGGCTGACAGCAGGAGTTAGCATTGCAATCTAATGTAGGGTGTCCAACAGAGCTCCATAATACATATTTAAAGGCTGAATTGTCTTCTGTGTCACCCCCACCTTGTAGAATTAGTTTAGTTTCCTTCTTTCTGATTCATAGAAACACAGCACAATTTGAAATAGTATCTGCTTTGCACTGCCGAACAGAAGAGAGTACAACTTAATAAAATGGATAAATTCGTAGTCTTTATTTTGACTGTTAACAAACATTGACTACAAACATTTAGAAGGCAATTTTCTGAGCCCAGATGCTCATTTGGTATGAAAACAAAAACTCAGGGCCATTGAAGTTGAGGCAAAGAAAGGGCCTTTCCTTTCTCCCCTTCTCCAGAAATGGCAAAATGTACAGCTGGGTATGACATCTCATGGCTTAATTCCTGCTACTTACTTACTGGTAATACCGAGGCTGGCGGATCTCTCGAGCTCACGAACCCTGAGCAAGAGTCGGGCCAAAGACAATGTGGTGTCTTCACTAAGTCCTGATAGTAATAAGATTAGCCTTCAGGAGTGGGGCTGTGTAGAGAGGGACCAACCCATTCAAGTTGGAAACATAATAGATCAGACTTTCTCTGCCTGTCACCACAAAGTGGCTGCTGCTTCTCTAGACTGGGTCAGATAGACTCCGTTGCAAAGACAAAAATGTGGCAGTGCTGAGGTTCTCAAAAATGTTAATAAAACAGCAGGCTGTGAAAGTGATGGGCCTTAGATGGATTTAATTCTCCAAGTTGAGATCTTGGCAAACTCTTTTCCCAAGTAGAGAGAATTGGGGTTTTTAAAAAGAGAGAGAAAAGGAAGAAATCCTCATATATATAATTATTCTAATTGGTTAATGGGGAAAGTGGCAGGGAAGATTTCCTCATAACAGATGATCTTTTACCTTTTAGGAGCCCTTGTTTATAGTGGATGCTACTTTAGGTGCTCTTTTCTCTAATGCTAAAGCTGTTCATTGTAAGCTAGAATTATTGGGCAAAAGCTGATAATACTTGAATTTCTCTCAAAAACAATTGCTTTTTCTCTGATTTCCATTCTGCTCATCTGTTGAGATAATACCTAATGAACTCTTCTTTGATAGCTAGCAGGACATAGAAAAACAAATTAAATTGGGTTCTTCAGCGTCTTGGTGGACTGGGAGAAAGCCCCAAGTGAGGTACTTGTTTATAATGGTTTTCTTGTCATTCACTTTTAATTTCTACGGCTTCCTACTTGTGCAAACCCTTTCCTTTTCTCACTCGGGCATTTTGGCTCTTAGGGTACTTGTCAGCGCTGTTCCGCACCAAAGGTTTCAGTGTATATTGCTGTGGGTACGGGTGCCAGAAGCGGAAAGAAATGAAGTGGCAAGCCATATCTTGATATAGCAGGGATAAAGGTTTAGTGCTGAAATGATAGATATTACTTTGTTAGAATCTATATTATTTAACAAGAATATTTGAATAGAATATTTGAATGCATCCTCTAGGATCTCTAGCACATGGGCCAGTGGACAGGAAAGACACATTCCTGGTTTTTGAATAAATGTTTACAACCCAAATGAATAAGTAACTGTGACACTGCCTGTGCCTACTCCCTTCAAGCTCTTGAAATTTTTTTTCTTAAAAATGGGTACCGGAATAGAACCCTGGAAATTAAAGAATGAGCCAGGAGCGAGTACTTTTGTTTGAAAGGGAGCATTTGGTCTGCATTGAAAATCTTTTCCTCACTTTGTCCCCAAGCCTTATTATCTTCTCAGAGGTTCTTTCTGAGGTGCTTGCATGTGATTTTTGGGCTCTCCCGCTTTAGAAGAATCACAGAACTTCAGAGGAGGAAGAGATCTCAAAGAGCTGATAAAGCTTGGGTGGTAGCAGGTCACTTAACCAGCTTTTGTCTGTCTTTTCCTATCTATAAAATGTCAAGGTCGCCGAATTACAAGCTTCAGGAGGAAAAAGCACTATGTCGTACCTAATCTTTGTATCTTCTCCAAGGTATCTAGCCCAATGCTCTGTCCATGGGACGTAAGTGGATATAGAGTTCATGAAAAACAATGACAGCTTTCAAATGGAAAGCTTTGAGGTATGAAAAAGAATGAATTGAAACAAAAAAGTGTCCATAATAATAATTATACTTCACATTTATATAGCATGTTGATGTTGAAATACACTTGATGGACATTTAAGCCTCAAAACACCTCGGTGAGGTAGTTTCTCTTAATATCCCCATTTTATAGATGCAGAAACTGAAGCTCTGAGAGATTACATAACTTGCTCTTGATCACACATCTATAATATATATTAGAGGTGGGATTTGAACCCAAGTTTTCCTCACTCCAAATCCACCACTGTCCATCGTGTCTCTAACTGTATTAGAATCACTCAACCATATAACTCACTTGAACAGGTCGTGCCCCATCATCGACAAATGCTGCCTTTTGGGGGGGGGGCTTCTTCCTCAGACAGGCTGCCCAGGTCATGCCTTTTCTGCCCTTTGGATTTGCTCCTGGCCCATCAGCACCTCTCCCTACTTTGTTCAGCTCTCCGTCTCTTGGGAGCGCCCCCCCTCCCCTCCACAAGGATTGCTGCTTGTTCCCTCCTTTGTCTTTCTGGGACTGCAGTGGCTCCTACCCCCACCTCTTCCCCAGCAGTGGGGGAGGAGGGTGGGCTGCTTCTTAAGGCTTCCCACAAGGAGCTTGAGCCCCTTGGAATGCCAGCCATTCAGCTGAGGTGTGGAAGCAATTGTCCAGGGGCTCCTTCACTTGGCCACTTGGGAGGCAGAAGACACTGGTCTCTTTCATTCCAGAGAAATGTCATTGACAAAACGGCTTGGGAATCATCCCCTCCTCCCGGGCCCTTCCTCCTCCCCCTTTTCCTGGTCCCTTCCCCCTCCTCCTCTTGGTTCCTTACCACCCCCTCCTCCTGTCCTGGTGCTCTCCACTAACTGAGCTGGCTTTTAGCGTCAGCTGGACTCTTCAGAACCTCAGCTCCCCACCCAGAAAGGGCATTAACTTAAAGAAACTTAGCCAGATGTAGAACTTAGTTTTCTGTTCTCTCTTAGGTTTCAGGGTTGTCTGCCCAGATCCAACTATTCAGGAGATAAAGTGAGGGGGGCTGGCCCTTTAACCTCCTCCAGACTGGCACAGCCACTGACTGCTGTAAAATTGCAGGCCATTCTCCCTGTCCAAACCTAACAAACAAACAAACAAACAAGAGCAGCAACCAACAGACACCCCACAAAAGGTCTGATTCTCTCCAGTCCAGGGAGTTGCTGTCACTCCGGTCTGAACACCTGTCCTGGTAACCCAGGGTCCATCCCCAAATTCCTCACGCCCTCACTGTCACAGCCTGCCCCTAACTCTGTCCCCTGTCAGCTTGTGAGGGAACATCTCCCAAGAGTTGTCAGAACGGTCTGTCATGTGGGGAGAGATGCTGGAAGCCCTCCGGCCTCATTCCCTGCCAGATACTGTCAACCTGGATAAAAGAAGAGGTGAGTTAAAAACTCACTGGACTCAAAGCTTTCCATTTTCAAATTGTCATTGTTTCTTATGAACTTGATGTCCATTTAAGAAGAATTGATTTCTCCTATGGACAAAGATAGAGATGACCTAAGTTGAATCCGATCTCCTCTGGAACTTTACTAGCTGTTGGACAGGGTCGTTGTGAGCTAATAGATGAAAAGCACTTTACAAAATTTAGAGCGCTATATCAATGTTCTTTGTGATTGTTAAAGGGCAGCCAGGAACTGGCTAGGCAGGGCAGTTGTCTCTTGTCTACCCCACTCAGATCTGCAGACTTCCTCAGAGTAGAAAACCTATGCTCCCTAAATTTTGATAGGGTCTCTTTCACTTTGGGTAATCCATAACCTGAACCCCATTGTTTCCTACCCCATCCCTCAATGCCTTTTTCCTGGCATTTCTTGACTGGTTTGCAGATTGGCCAGGTTTTTCCTAGTAGTATTTTAGTTTTCCAAATACATGTAAAGATAGTTTTTCAACATTCATTTTTGCTACATTTTGTATTCCATATTTTCCCTTTCCCTCCCTTCTCTTCCTCCTCCCCAAGACAGCAAGCAATCTGGTGTAAGTATGGGTTAAATATGTGCAATTTTAAAAACATAGATTTCCATATTGTCATGTTGTGCAAGAAAAATTAGATAAAAAGGGAAAAAACCATGAGAAAGAAAAAGAAAAGCTATCAAACAAACAACAAAAAGGTGGAAATACTAAGTTTCACTCCACATTCAGTCTCCATAGTTCTCTCGCTAGATGTAGATGGCATTTTCCATCTCAAATCTTTTTGAATCGGATGGGCCCAGTCTGTAGCCTGAAGAAAGCAGAATATTTTGGCAGCCTGAGGGCACTTACACTAGTGTCTACCAAAGATGAAAGACCCAAAGGATGAGGGACTGTAGCCTGTTGATGTTGGCCATATCCCCAGAACAAGATTTAGGGGAGCACTGGAACACGAAGGGTGCCGGTGTGAGAGCATTGACAAGATTTCATCCTACCCCTCTGGAGAGGCTATACCCATATTGGTGAGATTGCAGGTGGATCAAAATATTAAATTTACCCCCCCTACCCCACACACACCAGCCTCATCTGCTCATCTCTTTAGTGTTCTTGCTCACTGTACCTTTGAATCCCTCTGGTGCTTCTTTGAGACTCTCCTTGGTGATATCACCTGGGTGTCTCTTGGTGGGAGGCAGTGTCCCTAAGTGGTTAGCATGATGCTTTCTTCAAAGCCTCCCCACTCCTGCAGGGTGTCCCTGGCTTCTACTCACAGAAATGCCCTGAACTTGCCAACTTCCTGTCCTTTATTACATCCCCCTCAAAGCCATCTTCTCCTACTTTTAATGTTTTCTTTCAAGGTTGATTGCCCCAGCCTTTATAAACCCTGGGGTCTTCTCAAGCTCTCAGCATTCCCTTTCTTGGCCCTAGATGAGATGGCACTAGTAAAGACAATTGCGCATTTGCTATAGGATTACACTTGTAATTCCTCACTTCATAGCCTGACTCTGGTTATTCCCAAACCCACAAATGAATTTTGGAAAGGGGAGTTTTTACTATTGGAGAGAGCCCACTCTGGCTTAAGGGGGCATATCATTAGTCAAGGACCATTAGTCAAGTTGCATCGGCAACTGAAGACCCAGGCAAGGGCCAGCCTTAGAGTTGACTGCTTAAGTATGGGGATTTTAAGGTTGCTCGCTCCTCATTTAAAAGAAGTACTACCCCATCTGATCATGTGTGAATTAAACAATTAGAGATTCATTCCTTTGACTTGAGATTTTTCATACAAATTGAAGGAGGCAGCACGATACAGTAGAAGAATGTGGAAAGTCTAACTCCCTCTTCATCATATGACGTAAAATGATTTGTCCAGAGTCACACAGAGGAAATTGGATCCAGAGATGAAAGAGACCTCAGAGGTCATCTAGTCCAACTCCCTCATTTTACAGGGCAAAATAGTAATTTTTACTGGACTAAGGTCACACAGATAAATTGCAGTAGCCTCTGGTAATGCATGTGATTTTGTTAAGCAATAGTATAAAAGAGCTCATCAGATCATTTATTGAAAGCATGGTTTCATAGTGGGGGAAAAGGGTGCTGGATGTGAGAATATAAAGGGATATAGAAAAGGTACTCAAAAAAGGTAGGCCGAGGGACAGTAGACAAACTTCTCAAGTTGGTCGTAGGGCTGCTCAGGGTGGGGGTGGAGGTGAACAATCAGAGAAGGAGAAGAAAGAAGCTTTATATTGAGGCTCTTCTACACGGAGAAGATATGTTGAGCCGGGCCATCTAAAGGAAATATGTTTTGGACCATCATTTGAGTAAGATTCGGGATATTTATTTTTGAAAACGTTCAAATAAGTTTTTGGGAGCAGCTACAATAACATGAAACTAGTTAAAATATCCTCCCTGACCACCTTGACCTCCAAAAAAACATTGGTTCCACATGAAAATAAAAGCAGATGAAGGCCCACAGTTCCCTGGTGTTCTCCACCCCCCTCCCCATAATCCCCCACTGGGCTTTGCCTAGCTTGCATTTTTCTCCTAAGCTTCCGCCTTTAAGATGGTGAGCTTTTTACACCAGTCGTTCAATCGAAACTCTTATCAAGCTCCTACTATGTGCCAGGCATGTATAAAGCCTACTTTTCATGGGTATTGATTGAGTGAGCTGGTGGATCGAAAGGCAAACCTGAAATCAGGAAGACCCAACCTCAGATACTCACGGGCTATGTGCCCCTGGGCAAGTCACCTCACTCTGTTTACCTCAATTTTCTTCATCTGTAAAATGAGCTGGAGAAGGAAATGGCCAACCACTCCAGTATCTCCGCCAAGAAAACCCCCAGTGGGGTCACAAAGAGTCGTACGTGACCGAGAGTGACTGAACAACACCATGTGCCAGCACATATACAGGGCTTGTGCTATTTTCTATTCAAAAGTTTCTGCTTCGCTCCCTGTTGTCAGGATCCGATCCCATCCAAACCCAACGGTTTTATTTCTGTAGGCCCTCCCTGTCAAATATCGACCTAACTTCCAGGTAGCGGCACCGCTCAGGTACTAGAGGGCTTTCATTCACTTGTCACGGATTAGAAATCGGTGGCAATCTCTTCCGAGAAAGGGTGTGTTAAGCAAACAGAGTTGTGTAAACCAGATTGCCAGGATAATGCTTGAACTAGCAAGAGAACAATTTTCAAACACCCTCAAGTACTTTAGAACCTCCATTTGCATGCAAATAATTATAAAGCATTTTAATCTGGTCATTAAAACAGGCCCCCTCAAGACCTTTCCTAGGCAAGACTGAGACTAGTTCGATTTGTGGCCTATATTTCAAAGTGATGAGGTCACATTAAAAAAGGCCTGTGTTTCAGACGGCCATTTCTCACAGTCAGTCTGTACTGGGGAGGTTTTGTTGTATGTGTTTTACGTGTAGCAACAAGGGGGCTAAAGTTTTTGGACATGTGGGAAGCTTTGTGATATAGGAAAATAAGCAAAGGATTTCAAGCCAGGATACCCGAGTTCGAATTCTGCCTCTGCCATTTACTACCTATGCGATAATGGCAAGGTCTCGTCATTTCTCATATATGTCAACACGGCAAGGCCTTGTGACTTCTCAGAGACTAAGTTTTCTCATCTGGGAAATGAGGATAATGAAGTGTTTTGTGAAGAAGACATTAAGAGTGAGAGAGCACTGGGCCTGGGCTCAGGAGGAGTTGAGCTCAAATTTGGGCTCAGATACTTACTAGCCATGTGACCATGGGTAAGTCACTTCACCTCTGCCTGCCTTGGTTTCCTTATCTGTAAAATGGGGATAAGAATAGCATATATCTCCCAAAGTTGTCCTGAGGATCAAAGGAAATTATTGTAAAGTGCTTAGCACAAGGACTGGTGTGTAATAAGCGCCACATATATAGGATTATCATTATTCCTTTACTTGTTCTCAAGGTCACTGCAGCTACAATATCAGCATGTTCAGAAATTTTCAGGGAATGATTTTCCCTACGAAACTCTGAACCAGAAAGTCAATCGATGAACTTCATATCATACTGATGGGAAATGAGGAGACTGCTCGGTTCAGGAAGGATCTGGAAGGAAGATGGAGGGAGCAAGGTTCTGGGAGGTGCCGGGGGAGAACAAACACATTTGTCCAGGGTCAGACAAAATAATAGTAGCTAGTATTTGTATAATGCTTTAAGGTACTTGATAAATAACATTTCACTTGACCCTCATGACCGCCCTGGGAGATGGGTACTATTAATATCCCTGTTTTACAACTGAGGAAACCGAGGCAAACAGGGTTAGGTGACTTGCCTGGTATCACACAGCTAGGCCAAATGAAAACTCAGGGCTTTCTGGGCCAGGCCCACTGGAGATGCCAGTAAAAATAGTCAGCATTTGTATAAACACCACTTACTGTGTGCCAGGCACCGTGCTAAGTGCTTTACAAATATTATCTTACCAGATCCTCACAACAACCCTGCAGGGTAGGAGCAATCATCATCATGACCACCACCATCATCTTCTTCATCATCCACATCATCCCCATTTTATAGCTGAAGAAATTAAGGCACACACAAGTGAAGGATCTTGTCCAGGATCACGTGGCTAGATTTATTTAAGTATCTGAGGTTAGATTTGATCTCTTCCCGATTCCAGATCCCCCGTTATACCTAGACGCCCAAGTAGCCAAGGCCGCGTTCAAACCCGGCTTTCCGGAATTTTGTGGCCAGCACATTATCCAGTGTATTGCATTGCCCTCCCCTTAAATATCACGATGATAAATCATGTCCTGGAACATTTGATCCTCCCAACGATGCTATGAGAAAAGTAGGGCGGACAGGATGCTGAGAGCCAGAGAAAGCCCAAGCCGGGCTTTGAATCCACATGATCTGACTGCTGGTCTTTCTGTGGCCAGTTAGATAACAACATCTGGGAGGAAGGGGGGAATGTACACACAGCCCCTGTACAGACAGCCTGGCAGGCCTGGGCTTTCCTGGTTTTTCACCTGCAGATTGTTTGCTATGATTGTGCTCTCCGCTCAGTTATTGGGGCTGGAATGTGACCAGAGGGAAAGGCAGGGGTCCAGCTGAACACAGGGGGTCTTAGAAGAAGTGCCAAGCAGCTGTCCGCAGCTGGGCCCGCCTCTCTCTGTTTCCTGGGCCCCCACTCTCTGGCTGCGCCGGGCTCTCAGGGTCTGAAAAGGCCTCGGGCCTCGTGAGGGTGCGACCCAGGAGGGCCAGAGGCGGGGACAGCTGGAAGTGGTGAGGCCCTTTCTCCTGGGGCTTCCCTTCCCAGCATGTCCAGGTGAAAAAGCTAGGCCAGGCCAGAGCTGCAGCTGCCCGATGAAACAAAAATCAGATATTGGAGGGAGAAAGAAAGTGAAGAGAGAATACATACTAAAAGCCTCTCAAATCCCTCCTTTCTCCCCTCACCATTGTGTGCAGAGAGCTACCCTCCTCCCGCAAATAACACAGAAGCGCTACAGTAAGGAGGATGTGAATGTTTGGCGTGGGGAAAGGCTGTACCCCACCACACACCCCTAGTGTGAGCCACAGGTGCTCAAAGGCACTCCCTCTTCGTCCCCTCCGGCTTGAAGAAGGAACTGAAAGAGCTCTAATCTGACCCAGCTGCTTCTGAGGAAGGTGAAAGACTTTTCCAGTCCCCCAAAGACCCTGAAGGGCCTTGGTTTCTGAGCTCCATGGCTCTTAGAGGTCAGCTCCATAGGCTCCACAGTTGAAGAAACTGAGGCACAGAGAGAGAGGACCCAGAGTAATAACTGATACGGCCAGTGGATCCAAACACAGCCCTCTCCCCCTTCATACTGACTGACTTTCTGCACATCTGTGACTCATCTCCCCCAACCTCGTGAGTAGGGTCACACTTAAATGCCCAAAGAATGATGCCCACAAGTAAGTGGTATTAGGAGGTCAGAGAAGAGGGAGATGGAGCTCTCTGGCTGGCTGTGAGCTTGGAAACCTGGGAGGGAATGGGTGGTGGAGGGCTTGAGCTGACCTTTTCAGGGCAGGGAAGAGGCTGGATAGGCCGGGGGCAATGGCCAAGCTCCTTTAAGCCACGTCTGTCGTATCTAATGTCTGTTTACTTTCCGATATTACCCAGTAGGAGAAAGCCTCCCACAAAAACTCTCTGGAGAAGCAGGAGGAAATAGTGGAACACAGCCCTGGCCAGAGGTCAAGGTCAAATTCTGCTGTCACTCCCTCTCTGAGCCTCAGTTTTCTCCTCTCAGAAAAAAATGGGGGTTATTCATAGTCAGCTCTCAGAAGCATTTTGAGAAAAGCTGTTGGTGAACTCTGAGGAGGTTCAGGGGATCAGGGGGAGACCTGCCCTGCCTCCCTTTTGTTGTGGGATAACATAGCTGAAAAGTACATTGGGAATTTTCAAATGCCCGCTCAGGCGAGGGACGCCTAAGCCCCTTCCCCTGCTTGTCCCTTCTGTGGCAAAGTCTGGGCTCAGAGATGCTCGGACAAACCGAAGGCTGTCTCTCTTGGCCTCGGGGACAGGATAATCTTCCCTGTGAGAGAGAGAGGGGTAGGGGAGCTCAAGGGAGTTCATACTCTGCCCTCCCTCAAGTTCCCTCAGCTCACCGTTCCCAGCAGCCTCTCGAACAGCTGTCCTTCCTGTAGCTCTTTAAAGTGCATAATTGGGCCAGGGCTCAGAGAAAGTCCTGGGAGGGAGGAGGGAAGGAGGAAAAGCATTATGGCCCCCATTTTGCAGATGAGAAATCCGAGGCTCATAGCGGGGAAGTCACTTCACAACAGATGATGAGAAAAGGGCCTCCTGCCATGGGGGATAAGAGGCTAATGTGTTACCTTTCATCAATATGCAAAGAGCCAGGGAGGCCCCCATTTACTTCAAAATAGAGAATAGCTCTTCGAGGCCATTATTGGTTTCAGGGGCTATGGTCAGATTTACAAGGCACCATATAAAGGCAAATAAGGGTATAAGTGGGGATTAGGCTCAGTGAGCCTTTCAGGTCCTTTTGGTAAAGGTCAATTTACTCATAGATGTGCAGGTGGAAAAACACTTAAAACTGTCTTTTTGGAAATAGCTTTCTTTTTCCTTGACATAGCTGTCTTGTTGGAAAGTTGGAGGAGGGAGATGGAGGCAGTGGGCAGCAGGATTATTGTCCCGTGATTGTCATCGTTTCATTACACATGCAGCATTGTGGGGGGAGCAGAGCTCGAGAGCTGGAAGGGGCCTCGGAGGGCCTCTGGCCCGCCACCGGCCGCCACCCCACTCTCCCAGCCCCGCATAAGACTTTCAGAGCCAGCGTCTCATTTATTACTCGGGGCAGCTGTGAGCAGGAGGCAACCACAGACATGACTTTTCACTGAGGAGAAGAAGCCACAAAGGGATTAAATGCTTTATTTGTGACTCAAGAAATGGGAAGAAGCAGGTCTGAAATTCAACTCGGGCCTTCTGGTTCCAAGTTCATTGCTTTTTCCTTCTGTGTTCTGAGCTCATGGATCCCCAAGGTTAGAGATCCAGAGCTGGAAAGAGACTTCGGAGGTCTTCTAGTCCTGAGTTCGAGGGAGGGGAAAGGAGTTGCTTAAGGTTACATGGTAGTAAATAATAACAAGCGTAAGCAGGTAGTAAGAGTAGAACTGGGACTTCTCAGTCTAAATCCTGACTCAGATACTTACTAGTTGTGTGATCCAGGGCAAGTCACTTAATCCTGCTTGCCTCAGTTTCCTCATCTGTGAAATGAGCTAGAAATGGCAAACCCCTCCAAGTATCTTTGCCAAGAAAACCCTAAATGAGGTCACCAAGAGCCAGGCTGAAGATGACAAAACAACAGAAACAGGGGGTAGGAACAAATGGCCTCTGGAGTCCTTTCTAGTTTTAGACCGGTGATCCTAAGCTCCTGTGTCACTTCCCTTTTCTGGGCCTCTGTTTCCAGCTCTGTAAAAGGAGAGCTTTGAACATTGTGGACAGTGGATAGAACACTGGACTTGGAATTAAGAAAATCTGGATTCAAATTCCACCTCAGGCACTTACTAGGAGTGTGACTCTGACTGAGATACTTAAATTTGCTTGGACTCAGTTTTCTCATCTTTAAAATGAGTGGGTTGGAGTCAGTGACCTCTAAGGCCCCTGAGCCTCTGAGATGACTTCTGAGGTCCCTTCTCGATCCAATGTGATGACCCAACATGATTTCCTCAATAAACAAAATAAGGTCTGGATGCGGGAATAATGTCAGGATTCAGAAAACAACCAATGTTCTCCTCAAAAGTACCTTCCTTTCTTTATGACCAAAACAGAACTAGAGATCATTACTGATCACAAAATAGAAAATTTCGATTATACCAAACTGAAAAGTTTTTGTACAAACAAAACTAATGCAGACAAGATTAGAAGGGAAGCAATAAACTGGGAAAATATTTTTACAGTCAAAGGTTCTGATAAAGGCCTCATTTCCAAAATATATAGAGAATTAACTCTAATTTATAAAAAATCAAGCCATTCTCCAATTGAAAAATGGTCAAAGGATATGAACAGACAATTCTCAGATGAAGAAATTGAAACTATTTCTAGTCATATGAAAAGATGCTCCAAGTCATTATTAATCAGAGAAATGCAAATTAAGACAACTCTAAGATACCACTACACACCTGTCAGATTGGCTAAGATGACAGGAAAAAATAATGATGATTGTTGGAGGGGATGTGGGAAAACTGGGACATTGATGCATTGTTGGTGGAGTTGTGAACGAATCCAACCATTTTGGAGAGTAGTTTGGAACTATGCTCAAAAAGTTATCAAACTGTGCATACCCTTTGATCCAGCAGTGTTACTACTGGGATTATATCCCAAAGAGATTATAAAGAAGGGAAAGGGACCTGTATGTGCACGAATGTTTGTGGCAGCCCTTTTTGTAGTGGCTAGAAACTGGAAACTGAATGGATGTCCATCAGTTGGAGAATGGCTGAATAAATTGTGGTATATGAAAATTATGGAATATTACTGTTCTGTAAGAAATGACCAACAGGATGATTTCAGAAAGGCCTGGAGAGACTTACACGAACTGATGCTGAGTGAAATGAGCAGGACCAGGAGATCATTATATACTTCAACAACAATACTATATGATGACCAGTTCTGATGGACCAGGCCATCCTCAGCAACGAGATCAACCAAATCATTTCTAATGGAGCAGTAATGAACTGAACTAGCTATGCCCAGAAAAAGAACTCTGGGAGATGACTAAAAACCATTACATTGAATTCCCAATCCCTATATTTATGCACACCTGCATTTTTGATTTCCTTCACAAGCTAATTGTACAATATTTCAGAGTCTGATTCTTTTTGTACAGCAAAATAACGTTTTGGTCATGTATACTTATTGTGTCTCTAAGTTATATTTTAATATATTTAACATCTACTGGTCATCCTGCCATCTAGGGGAGGGGATGGGGGGGGGTAAGAGGTGAAAAATTGGAACAAGAGGTTTGGCAATTGTTAATGCTGTAAAGTTACCCATGTATAAATCCTGTAAATAAAAGGCTATTAAAAAAAAAAAGTACCTTCCTTAAGCACGTGTGGTCCAACCAGTTCTCTGTGGCTTGGTCCCCCCAATGCAGTTAACATTACCACTTTGGGATGCGTGTGGCCAGTAAACAAATTAAAAGTGGAGTTGGTTTGGGGGGCTGAGGTGCAGCCGTCCCTTCTGTGGGCCTCAGTTTCTTTCTCTGCAGCCGTCTGTCAGGACCCTTCTGGCTTTGCTGGTCTATTGTGTTCTCGTTCCATTTTGTTTCCCAAGTGAAGTCTCTGCAAGGTTGGCAGTCCAGACTCCCAGTTCGCTACTTAAGGGAAAACCACAAAGTGTAACACTGACCACTAGTGGAAAGAAAGCGGGGCACATGCATTTACAAAGGAGCCCAAGACCCTGACAAGCTAAGGACCAGCATTTCTTGGACTTTCCCTCAAAGTGTCAAAATGAGCTTCGGGGATGGAGAGCAGCATGTTGGGGGGGAGGGCTGGTATAAGTTACTTCCCCCATCTTGCCAATTTCCCTTCTCTGTGTCGTTTTAAGATTTGCAGAGGGTTTTGTTGACAAATCTTAGGGTTCCCATTTTACAGAAGAAGAAATTAACTTGGCCAAGAGCACATGGCTTGTGGGGGGATTCGGAACTGAGTTTTCCAGTGCCAAGTGGTTTCTTTCCCATGTTAGTTTGTATGATTAAGATTAGAGATACCGTAAGCTTTAAAATAATGTTGGATCTGGATTCCCCACTGCAAATCCCAACACTTTTAAGGCTGTCTGGCAGAAGGAGGCGATGACAGATGACAATCGATTCTGAGCTTCCCAGACATACAGAACAGTGGAAAAGCTACTGATTCGGAGCTAGAGAATTTGGTTTGACTCCCAGCCCTGCTGCTTGCTGCCTGTAAGACCTTGGACAAATCACCTTATCTCTTGGACCTCAGTTTTCTCATTTTTTAAATGAAGGGGGTGGTCTTTATAACCTCTAAGATCACCGAGGCTCAAGATCTAGGATCCAATGAGCTCCTTGAAGATGGAGACCGTTTTTCTTTTATGAGTTAGGTATCCTAAGCATCTCACTAAGTATGATTTGCGCATAGTAGGCCTGTTTTTAATGCTTGTGAAATTGAAAAGAGCTGCTCAGTTCACTCCAGATGATTAGAAGTCTACAAGTTTCATAGGTCCCTTTGATGGCCTTAACTTGGAAGAGAATTGTGTGAGGCAAAGGTTTCCTAAGTCAGGACCAGCTGACTCTTGGGTTGCTACTAGAGCTCACACTATGTACCAGCCCAGAACTAAATGTAAGTTTGTTTCAAAGCAGAATCTACTAGAGCTCTCCTAAAGGCCCAGAAAGGAGATATGGTCCGGTAGGAAATCTTGGAGTCACAAGTCCCAGATTTGAGTCTTGGCTCTGATACTTTGTGGCTAGTGATAATAATGAGAGCTAATATTCATGTAGCACAGATTGTGCCAGGCACTGTGCTAAGTGTTATGTAAATATTCTCATTTGATCCTTACAGCAACCATGGAAGACTTAACAACCAGAGGTGCTGTTGTCCTTATTTGACAGGTGGGGAAGCTGAGGCAGACAGAAGTTAAGTGACTCGTCCAGGGCCACACAGCTCATAAACATCTGAGGCAGTGTTTGAATTCATCTCTTCCTGACTCCAGGCCCAGAACTCTATCTACTTCACTGTCTCACTACCCTTGGTAGACATTTAACATTTCAGATTCTTAGCTGTACCCTCTAAAATGGGGGTGGTAAGGCAATGCTTAACCTTTCTTTGCGGAGCAATTGGCAATGAAGAGTTGTAGACCTTCAAGTTTAAAAATTAAAAATCTTAAATTGGAGTCCTTACTAAATAGTAATAATATTATAGTAGAGATAAGCTTCTTGAGGGCAGGAATTGTCTCATTTTGTCTTGAGAGTGTCTATCACTTTCCTATGTCTAGAAACAAGCAAAACAATAAATCTAGCTGAAATCAGGAAGACCTGACTTCAAATCTCAGTGTCTCAGACACTTAACATTTCCTAGTTGTATGACCCTGGGCAAGTCACTTAACCCCACTTTCCTCAGCCCCCCCAAACAAACAAACCAATAAATCTATCCCTGATTTGTAGTATTAGCCAATTTCTTCATTATAAATTCTTACACTGAACATTTAACAATTGGCTCTCCTGAGCTGGCTCCCATATCAGTTACAAGCTTACTGATGGGTCATGTGTCCTTTGTCCATGGATCAATATAACTAAATACAAGGAATTTTATCATCAGAAGGTTGGATGCCAGGTGGTATTTTTGGCCAGATCAACTTGCAAAGGCTCAAGAAAATAAAGAAAACAAAGGAATGAAAATCAGCCCTTGACCTCCAGGATAAATCAGCAAATAAGGAATCCGAGTTCATTTGAGGAGAGAATGAATAACAAGATTAGGAAGAATCCAGAAAGGCTTCCTGCAGGAGATCTGAAGGAAGCTAATGATTTTGAGCAGCAGAGGTGAAAAGGGAAGCTATTCCATACATGGGGAAAGCCAGGGCAAAGGTACGGAGGTGGGAGATGGAGTTGCAGAGAGACTAATTAGGCTGGGAAACGAACAAACTAGTGTGTGTGTGTGTGTGTGTGTGTGTGTGTGTGTGTGTGTGTGTGATATATATATGGAAAAAGAAGGGAAGTAATTTGCAATCTGTGATATATCCAAATGCCAGGCCAATGAGTTTGTATTTTATTCTAGAGACAATAAGGAGCCACTAAAGATTCTTGATCAACAGAGGGACATGGTGAGATTTAGACTTCAGGAAAACTATTTTGACAGTTGTATAGAACCCAGCTTCTTAAATTGTGTGCTGGAACCCCATATGGGGTCTCATAACTGAATGTGGGGGCCATGAAATTATCCTTTATTATTAGTAAATGTTTGATCTAGATATCTATTTTATATGCCTGTAGATCTGGGGTCATAAAAATTTCTCAGGCAAAAAGGGTCACAAGTGGAAAAAGTTTGATAAGCCCTAGAGGACACATTGGAGAAAGGAGAGAATGGAAGCAAGAAAACTAAACAGAAGATTCTTACATTTATTCCAGGTGAGATAGGATGAGGGCCACAGCCAGGGAGTGAGCAGAGATAAAGGGACAGATGTAAGAGGTTGTAGAGGTACAATCAAGAAGACTTGACAACTGATCAGTGTTGAGGCAGACAAGAGCAGAAGGGAAGCAATAAATCAATAAATTGAGAAAACATTTTTACATTTAAGGGTTCTGATAAAGACCTCATTTCTAAAATACAGAGAGAATTGACTCAAATTTATAAGGATACAAGCTATTCTCCAAATGATAAATGGTCAAAGGATATGAACAGACAATTTTCAGATGAAGAAATTAAAATTATTTCTAGTCATGTATGAAAAACTGTTCTAAATCACTATTGATTAGAGAAATGCAAATTAAAACAACTCTTCTACTACAAACCTGCCAGATTGGCTAAGATAACAGGAAAAGATAATGATGAATGTTGGAGGGGATGTGGAAAAACTGGGACACTGATGCATTGGTGGTCGAGCTGTGAATGGCTCTAACCATTCTGGAGAGCAATGTGGAACTATGCTCAAAATGTTATCAAATTGTGCATACACTATGATCCAGCAGTGCTACTATTGAGCTTATATCCCAAAGAGATAATAAAGAAGGGGAAGGGAAAGGGACCCGTATGTGCAAGAATGTTTGGGGCGGCCCTGTTTGTAGTGGCCAGAAACTGGAAACTGAGTGGATGCCTCTCAATTGGAGAATGGCTCAATAAGTTATGGTATATGAATGTTATGGAATATGACTGTTCTGTAAGAAATGACCAACAGGATGATTTCAGAAAGACCTGGAGAGCCTCACGTGAACTGATGCTGAATGAAACGAGCAGGGCCAGGAGATCATTATATACTTCAACAACAATATTATATGATGATCAATTCTGATGGACGTGGCTGTCACCAACAATGAGGTGATTCAGACCAGTTCCAATGATCTTGTGATGGAGAGAGCCATCAGAACACCGAGAGAGGACTGTGGGAACTGAGTATGGATCACAACATAGCATTTTCATTCTTTTTGTTGTTGTTCGCTTCCATTTTGTTTTCTTATTCATTTTCTTTCCTTTTTCATCTGATTTTTCTTTTTCAGCAAGATAATTGTATAAATATATTTACATATATTGGATTAACATATATTTTAACATATATAACATATATTGGATTGCCTGCCATCTAGAGAAGGGTGTGAAGAGAAGGGGGGGGGGATGTGGAAAACAAGGCTATGCAAGGGTCAATTGAAAAATTGTTCATGCATATGTTTTGTAAATAAAAAGCTCTAATTAAAAAAAAAGAAACGTTATTGAGGGATGAGGGAAGAATCAAGGATGACTCTGAACTTGAACTTTGAAGGATGATGGTGCTCTTGGCAGAAGGATGAGAAAGCTAGAGGATAGACATGGTTTGGGGAAGGGCATGTTGAGTTGGGGGGCGGGTGTGACCATAGGCTGTCCAGGTAGGTAGCGTGGAGAGTGGCGCAGGCTTTCTGGAAGCAAGATGAGCTTAGAGAGCTTGCTTGGGTTACTGTCGGGAAGGATTCTTCCATTTTCCTATACTGAGGGTTAGAAGGACTAGGCCTGTGGTAGACTTAGAAGTCAACGTTATTGTTGTTTTTTGTCCATCACTCTTGAAGACAACCATGGCTTCAGGGAGCTGATGCCATAACTTGCAAATAAATTGGATTGAAGTGAGGCAGGCTGGGTATTCGCTGACCTCACCTCCTCCGGAGAGAAGTGGGTCCAGTGGCGAGATATCGATCAGGATGACTAGACGGCCCTGAATGCAGAGGGAAATCTTGGCCTTTTAAAATAATTTTTAAATTTTTTTTTACCTTGGCTTTTTTATGCTAAGGTTTTTTTAACAGACCTCAGTTTGCCTGAGGCAATTCCCAATTGGTGATTAAAGCTAGGAAAGAATTGAAGCGAAGGATGACCAGTGGCCAGATATAGATCAGGATGACTGGGGATGTAGTCACTGATAGTGATATCAATCTGGTGGAACAGAAAGAGCATCGGGCTTAGAGTCTGCAAACCCCAAGTCTAATCCCACCTTGACCACTTCGTACTTCGGTCACCTCGGGCACATCACATCATCTCTCTTAGCTTCGGTTTCTTCCTCATTAAAATGTGGGCTTCCAGCTCTAAGTCTGGACCCCTTTCTGGAAGGTTTGGTCAAAATGTTGATCAGACAGATGTTTCTCTCTCTCAGGGCCCATCAGACTTCAAGGGAATTCAGGGGACGGCCACAGCAGATTCATAGATCCTGAGGACTATTTCCTAGATTTAGGGAACAGAGGGCAGGAGGAGAGGCGCCATTGACCTTGGGCATAGGACAAGAGGAATGTGTCTGAGGCTGGAAACCCAGTTGATCTCTGGGTCTGTTGAAGGCATCAGGAAGTGGTGCTGGGTGCCTTTCATGGAGGGGTTGGATAGTGATCTAGGTGTGCTGAAGGAAGGTCCATGGGCTCTATGGTTTATTTTGGGGTCCAGTGCTTGAGAGTTCTCGAATGGCTATAGATCAGTAGGCGTGGGTTGGTATGTGATATGGGGAAGATTTCAATTGGGTGGATGTGGAAAGATTGAGTTGAGGGAAGGAAGAAATTATTCCTCCTATGAAACATACAGATCAGAGAGGTGGAGAATTGGGAGGATCCTCAGTGGTTGGGTCCTGTTCTTCCATGAAAGCAACTCCCACTATAGCACACATCGCACACTCACCAAGAAGAGGGAACCCCGTACCTCTTGGGATAGCTGCTAAAACTGGCCTCCTTATGTCTTCTGGTGGCCTCGGTGGACAACAAGATCAACATGAGTCAGCAGGGGTGATATGGCAGTCAAGAAAGCAGATACTTGGTTCGAATTGACAACAGAGCCTCATCACTTCTAGAAACAGGGAGGTGAAAGTTCCCCTGTGCTCCAAGAACACTGGGTGGCCCGATAGAGAGGGTACGGGGCTTGCATTCTAGAAGATTGGAGTTAAAAATCTTTACTTTAGTCACTTAGTAGTTGTGACCCCGGTGATGTCTCTTAATCTTCATTTGTCTCAGTTTTCTCAACTGTAAAACAGTTTTGTGGCCTTCTGGTGCTACATGTGTCAAGTCTAATCCTTCTTCCAAATGACAGCCCTGCAGAGTCTTGAAGGTGGCTACGCGTCTCTGTGAATCTTCTTCAGACTAAATCCTCATGTGTCATGGAGTCAAGGTCCTCCACCATCCTGATTCCCTTCCTCTGGCTACTCCCCGTCAGTGTCCCCCCATGGCAACCTGAGTTTCTCCCCGTACTCCAGAGGAGGTCTGCTAAGATCAGAAGTGAAAGGGAAGAAATATTTATATAGCATTTACCATATTCCAGACACTGTGCTAAGTCCTTCACACACAGTCTCTCATTTGCCTCTCAGAGCATCCCTAGGAAGGAGGTGCCATTATTATCCTTGTTTTACAGTTGAGCAAACTGAAGCCCAAAGTAGCAAAGAGAGTTGATCCCCGTCACTCATACCCTCATTCTTCTACAGCTGGAAAGGCCTTCAGAGGGCAGTGATTCCAACCCCCTAATTTGAAAGAAAGGGACTTTTGCAGAGTCTCAATAGGATTCCATGTCTTGAGCTAGAAGAGACCTCAGAGAGCATGTAGTCCACCCCACCCCCATCTTACAAAGGAGCAAACTGAGGCCCGTGAGGTCAAGCCACTTACCTGGGGGGGGGGTGTCATATTTCTGTCTGGAAGGGACCAAACAGGAGAAACCCGGGGGCCCCAGAGATTAAGTGGCTTGCTGAGGGTCACACATCATATGGTAGATTTATGGCCCAAAGGGCCATTAGCGGGCCTCACATCTACCTCTTTCATTTTACAGAAGACGAAACTTAAGCCCACAGCAGTTAATTACTTTGCCCAGGGTCACAAACAAGATCATAAATCTCAAGCTTGAAGGGACTCAGAAGTCATTGAGTCTACCTCCTTCATCTGACAAGAGTTGAAATTGAGGCAGAGAGGAAACGACTTGTTCAGGGTCACACATATCAACCAGCCTGGAAGAGATTTCCATGGTCACTGAGTTTCATACCATCTTTTTAGAGAAGAGGAAACTGAGACCCAGAAAAGTCAAGTGCCCCTGGGCACTTACTACCTAGCATCTGGTACCAGGAGAACCTTAGAAATCATGACTCTCCTACCTCATTCAGTAGGAGAGGAAACTTAGCCCCCGAGACATTAAATGAATCGCCCAGTGTCATATGTCTGAAATGAGATTCAATTCCAGATCTTCCTGACCGAGGCCCAACCTACAACACCATACTGCCTTTCTACCCCAGAAGTCGAGTTCACTGGGCCGAGCAAATGGTGATGAATCTGTGTTCTTGAGCCAACTTAGAATCTCTTATCCAATTGTCCCAGCTAGGTTTACTCCTTCTCCTCAGTGGCAGTTAAGAGAAAGCAGGGGGCCTGGATTTGAGAAGACCAGAGTTCAATCCAGCCTCAGATACTTAATAGCGTTGTGATCTTAACAAGTCACTTTTCCTTCACCTACCTGAGTTTCCTCACCTGAGAAAATGGAAATCGTAGTAGTATCTACCTCCTAGTGTTGTTGTAAACATCGGATGAGACATGTGTGAGGGCTCAGCCCAGGGCCTAGCACAGAGGCCCCAAAGAAATCCTTATCCCCGCCCTCCTTCACCTGTCCAAGGAGAAGGATGCCTGGAAACAGACTCCTGATGCTGGCAACGAGCAACTCTGAAGCAATACTCGCATCTGATCTTGTCTGGGAGATTAATAGCCAGCTATCTACACTGTGGGTACACTGCTGCTTGTGGCCTGTGTTGATGGGGAGTCATGTTTTTCCTCAGGTGAATGTCCGTGATCACCCCTTTATTTATATCTATTCCTACGTCCTTAAATATGTATGAAGGGAAATAAAATAGGTGCATGACATCCCTTTTTCTATTGCGCTCATCCGATGACCACCCCTGGGGAGCAACCTCATGTCCTGCTAGTAGCCCGGATGCCCGCATCGGCCTACGGGCCTGTGGTAATGCACTAGGCACTGCTCCATTTGGGACATTTCAGCCAAGTGATAATAGGTGGCAGTCTTGATCAATTTATCCGAAAAAATAAAATCCTTCCTCTATAGAACACAGCAGCCTTATGGCAACAAAAATTAAGAGGGAAGCTAGCTGAATGGGTTGTAAAAGGAGGCATTTTCATAGGACTTAGGTGTTGACATTGAGCCCTTGGAACTCCTCATTTGAGTTTTTACTGAGATCGGTTTTCCTTCTTTCTGAGTTACTTTCAAGCTGTAATCAACTCAATCCTGAAGCAGCTCAATAAGTGTTTCCAATCGAAGGGTGTTGGTGGGGAACTAGAATGAAATGGAACAGGTTGGAATTGATGGTGAGTCCCGTCACTGGTGGTCTTCAAGTCGAAGCTGGATTACCATTTGTTAGGGAGGCTCATGTTTCAGGTAGGGGTTGGGCTCTCCCATCAGTCCTCTCAAATGCAAAGAGACTTGTGGGTTGAATTTCAGTTTATAGCCCTCATCTCTTTGTACTACTACTGCCTTTATCATGATTCCTCTTCACCAAGCCTTGTTAATTCAATTATGTATTCATTTGAAGATTGAGGGGGGAATCTCCACTACATACCTTCAGTTGCTGAAAGCAGGGCCTTGAGCTCTCTGGGCCAAGTGATTTAAGATTTCTAAGATCCTACAACTTTATTATTCTCTCATTGTTACAGTGACAAGGTAATGCATGTGGAAACCAATTATATCACCAAAATGAGCCTGAGAAAAATCTCTGGGTATTAGGAGATCCTGCACAACAAACAGAAGAATTGAGGGGTTTAGGTGGGGTTTTGGCACAATAGAAACTTGAGAAAAGGTAAAAAAAAAAAAAAAAAAGCCAACAGGAAATGAGAAGTGAACATTTGGCTAAAGACATGGTGTCTGAGAACAGGGTTTGCCTTTCTGGACCCTAGTGTAAGATTTGGTAATAATGAGTTCTTGGCCAGGGATGGAGTACAATAAATGAGGGCCAGGAAGAATGGATTTGTCAGGACCCCTGTGGAGCTGATTAAGGAGGTTTTAAACCAAAAATTGTGGGGAAACACCAAAGTGTTTAGAAAAAATCACCGAACCAGCTATCTGGAAGAATAATAAGGGGCACGGTAGTCTTTAGGACACAGTGACTGCCAAAGGGTAGCAGTAACATTATAGAGTCAGATGCCACTATACCCATTTACTGGATTTGTGCAAGAAAGCAAATTGGGTATCCCTTGGACTTGGTGGGGTGTGACTCATGAGTACCATACATCAGGAGATGACTGAACCTTGGTAAAGAGTAGCAGATTAGGTACAAGGAGCTGTGGGAGAGAGGGTCACATCCACAAAGGATGTGAGGGGGAAGTGTGGTAGAGGATGTTTGAATGAGGATCCCAGAAGAAGGAAGCAGAGGTGATAGCACGGCCAAAAAGCCCAATGGGGTATCGGGTTGGATGGGGAAAGACTGTTAGCTCAGGCCATAGTCTCCAAACAGTCAGTGAGCATTTCGGAAACACTTGCTACGTGCCAGGAACTACTCACATACGTCCCTTGCCTCGGCTAAAAGTGGGCTAGTGAACAATGATAAGCTTGCCTTATTGATACTTGGGTCTTTCTGAAGGCAAAAGAGGTAATAGGTCTACTGCTCTTCCGAGCTTGATTCTGATCCAGTAAAGAATAGCAGATTGATGAAGAAGAAATAACAAGTTTCTTAGGAGGAGCTGACTAGGATCACCCTGGGCTCTGTGACAAATATAGAGGCAAATGGCAAGTCTAGACTGCAACGGACCTTAAACTTCTGAGGGATGATGAAAGAAGGCTCCGAGATGAGAGTATCTTGCAGCCTGACTCTCTGAGGGGGAACTTGGCTCAAGAGGGACAGACGTTCCAAAATCAAATTTTGGTGATATAGTTGCAATTGATTTAGATGAGGAAGAAAAGGGGAAAGCGTTTAAAATGACAGATGTAGCCGAACAGAGAACTCATTGACAAAGAGAGATTTGAAAAGGGCATGTACAGGAGATGGATATGAGAGCAGGTAACTGAGGATGAATGCAAAAGAATGGCAAGATCCTGTAAAAAAAAAAAAAAAAAAAAGTAGCCAGGAAGTTTGTCAAAGCTCAGTGTGAGCTGAAACTTGGAAGAAATGGTTGCATTTTTTGAACAAAAGACTCTCTTCACCACGTTGGGGGGAAGAAGAAGATTAAGGAAGGGGGAGTCCCCCCTGCTTGGTATGAATCAGGAGATAAGAGAGGACAGAGAGAAAACAGGATGATTCGCCTCCTATTTTGCTTCTGTTTTTTTCATTCCCAAAGAATGGCATTCCTACTGGGAAGGCTCGAACAAAAACAGTTAACAGGGAATTAACCGGAGACATAAGTAGGACAACAGTTAGCCCCTCTCAGTGAGTCCCCAGGCCCAGAGAAACTACATTCCAGGGCACTGAAAGAACTTGCAAATGTGATTGTTGGGCTCTAATGAGGGAACTGGGAAGGATCAGGGTGCAGAGCAGAGATGCTGAAGGATGGGAAAAGAGCAAAGAGTGCCCTTTTCAAATACTACTTGCAGAAATCTAGAATTATTGAAGAGAGGATCCACAAGCCCTTGGTTACAGGGGAGGTGATCACTAAGAGCCATCATGGGTTCATCAATAACAAATCATGACAAAGTAACCTCATTTCTTTTTGAGGACAGGGTTACTAGATCATGGCCCTAGGATAACAGAATTTTAGCACTTAGTCTCACAGTGACTCTCACGATATTCTTGCAGACAAGAAGGTAGGATGAGAACTGGTTATAGGCCAGTTATGTGGGCTTCAAACTGGTTGATTGACTGGCCCTCACAGAATTGGGATCGAAAAAGCTCTTTGATGGGCTAAAATGATGGGCCGAATCTCAAAAGAGGAAAGTGAGTTGTTAGAGATCAATGTAAAGTCTTGTCAATGGGATCAGAAAAATCAATTTCAGAAGCACAGATGGGGGCGAGGGGAAAAATGGGTAGAAAGCAGTTAAAATACCTTGCATGTGATAGATACGTCATAAAGATTTGTTGAATTGACATGAAAAAGCCCTAGGGACTCTGGTAGCCTGCATACTCTTGAGTCATTCGTTTAAGGTGGCAGCCTGAGATGCTAAAGTGATCTTAGGCTTTATTAAGAGCAAAGGAGATGCCCGTCTTCTTGTTTTTTTGCCCTGGTCAGCCTATACCCAGAGTTGGACTTTATCCAGTTCTGCGCACCCATTTTGGGAGTAATGTTTGACAATATTGGCACGTTTACAGAAGGACTTGATAGCATGTCATGTGATTGGTTAAAGTAACCGAGGCTCTTTATCACGAAGAAGAGAAAACTAGGGGTTACAGACTTGATAGTTACATTTATATTTTTGAGGGGCTGACATGTGGAACAAGAATTGGGCCTTATTCTGCCTGGATTCAAAGGGCCCAAGCACAATTAATTTCTGAAAGTTTCAAGGAGGCAGATTTCTATTCAACAAAAGCTTAAAACATCCTAAAAGCAAGAGCTGTTGTAAAAGTTAATCTGGTCTTGTATTGATAGGTTATGAGATCCCTGTTATTGGTGCTATTCAAACGCAGATATTGGTGATAGGGAGAAGTTTCTGTTCACTTGTGGGTTGGAAAAGATATCCACTGAGTCTAAATTGATGGTTTTTCTTTTTATAATTGCTCTTTATTTTTCAAAATACATGCAAAGAGAGTCTTCAGCACTCACCCTCGCAAAACCTCATGTTCCATATTTTTCTCACTCCCTCCCCCTCCTCCCCTAAACAAGTAATCCTGTGTAGGTTAAATGTGTGCAGTTCTTCTAAACCTATTTCCACATTTATCATGCTGCACAAGAAAAGTCGCATCAAGAGGGAGGAAAAAAAGAAAAAAAAGCAAGCAAGCAAACAACAAAAATAACTAAAAGTGAAAAATACTGTGTTGTGATGGACCTTCGGTCCTCATAGTCCTCTCTCTGTAAATCCGTGGTTCTTTAATTTTCCAAAATTAGCCAGGCTCATCTGTGACCTCTTGAAGTGAGCATCTTGATTCCATGTCATGGGAGGTGCCCCACCCAGGTTGCTATCATTCACACCCCATGACTGAGTTGTCACAGAGGTAGGAGGTTGGGTGCGACTTTTGCCTAAACTAGGAGAATTTCGGAAAGAAGTCCACAAAAGGCGAAAGTGGTAAAAGAGTCATCTCTAAGGGGAAGGTGGTTATTTTTTAGCTAGCAGGAGGTATCGGGATCTTTTCTGAAATGTTTGCTCCTGAGACCTGGAAAAAATGAAGTCCTTGCACCACAGGCTTAGAGTCAGAAGGTATTTCAGGGGCAACCTCTTCTTTTTACACATGGGGAAACCGAGGTCAGAGAGAAGAAATTATATTGTATAAGATCACACATAGTGAACAGCATTTGAATCCAATCCTCAGAATCTAGAGTCAGTACTCTTTCTCTGTATTCTATTAGAGCATAGTATACTACTGAATGATACAGTGCCTCCAGACCAAGTCATTTGCATTGATGGAGGGAATGCCCCCGAGGCAATGAAGTTGTTCAATGGTTAGAGCGCCAGCCAGGAGGCAAGAATTCAAATCTGGCTTCAAACACTTACTGGCTGTGTGACTCTGGACAAGTTATTCCATCTCTGCCTAATTTTCTCAACTATAAAATAGAGATTATAATAGCACTTCTCTCTAAGGGTTGTTGGGAGAACCAACTGAGATCATACTTACTTAGCATCTAGTACAGTGCCTGGCACCTTAGTAGGTACTTAAATGCTTATTTGTTTCCTGCCTTCCTTCCTCCCTCCCTCCCTTTTTCCCTTTCTCCCTTCCTCCTTCCCTTTCTTTTTTTATTCATTTGTTTATTCATTTATCCATTCATTCGTTCCTTTCATTCCTCCCTTCTTCTCTCCTTCCTTTCCTCCTCCTTTTCTCCCTCCCTCCCTTTTTTCCTTTCCTTCCTTTGTTCGTTCATTCATTTGTTCATTCATTCGTTCTTTCCTCCCTCTCCCCTCCCTCTCTCACTTCCCTTCTTCCTCCCTCCCTCCTTCCCTTCCCTTCCTTCCTTCCTTCCTTCCTTCCTTCCTTCCTTCCTTCCTTGTTTCCTCATTCCAGCACTCCTTCCCTCCCTCCCTCTTTTATGTGATATTTCTGTTCTAATTAAAAGTCCTTAGTATATTTTGATGTCCCCCAATCAGCTTTGATAGAGTACTGGACCAAGTGCTTCATTTATGATAAGGCCTTTCTTAGAAGTATGTATGTGTGCTAGTAAACTTTGCTACTCTCCAAATGACAATCGCACTAGGAACCCTCTTAGGTTTTTTCCAGGCCTAGATCTTTGATCCTGTGATTCACACTTTAGAGATGATGATACTAAGGTTTAGAGAAGTCACCCTGTTCCAGAGTTACATTGCCAGAAAATGATTCCAGTTCTTTTGTTTCCAAGTTCAGACATCTTTCCGTTGTAACAGCTCCCTTTATTTTATTTTTGTTTTTTGTTTTTTAATTGTTTTATTTTTCCTGCTTATATATGTATATTAGCTTTTTAAATACATATTGATTTATGAATCATGTTAGGAGAGAACAATTGGAACAAAAGGGAAAAAACAGAAGAGAGAAAAAGCCCAGAAAAAAGAAGTGAACATGGCATGTGTTGATTTACATTCAGTCTCCATAGTTCTCATTCTGGATGCAGGTGGTATTTTCTGTCCAGAGTTTATTGGGATTGCCTTGGCTCACTGAAGCGCTGAGAAGAAGCAAGTCTTTCATAGTCTATCATCGCACAATCTTGCCATTACTGTGTACAGTGTATTCCTGGTTCTGCTTGTTTCGCTCGGCATTGGTTCGTGTAAATCTTTCAGGCCTTTCTCAAATCAGCTCGTTTTATCATTTTTATAGAATAATAATAATTATCTTCATTTAGCCATTCCCCAGTAGATGGACATCCACTCATTTTCCCATTCTCCTCTTCTTTTTAAAGGCCCAACAAACATAAAGTGCTTTGTTTATTATCATAGTGGTTATGGCTTTTTTTGGAAGGATAATTAGAGGAAGTGCATTTCAGTCCCAGCCCTGCTGTTTGTTAGATTTGTGATCTTGGATGAGTCATGTGTAAAATCGGCATGATGGGGATCTGCCCTGTTTGCCTCCCTTAGTTGTGGGCAGAGTCTGACATAATGATGGAAAGGAGAGTGCTTTAGCTGCACTAATGAAAGTGCCACCAAGGCATTATCTTTTATGCCATGATTGAAGAAGGGTCACTGGTGGCACAGCCAAGGCTGGGACTGCTGGCTCCTCCAGCTGGAGCTGATGCTCTTGCATCGTGTACTTGGGGGGACTGGGGGAGGCTCCTTCGGGAATGAAGAGAGTCTTGTAAACTTCCATCTAATTAATTGGCTTGCAGGGGGCCTGCCTGAGAGCATTGGGTCTGTCTCATGCAGCCTAGTGAGAATGGAAAAAATAATCTACCCAATTTCCTAAGCCTCTGAGGCTCTAATACATCCCCTGTCCAAACAAAGGGAGGTGGCTCAGAGGGGGGCTCCCAAGGCAGAGCCGCTCCTCCCCCAGATGGCCCCTGCCCAGAGGATGCTGGGAGGACCTGCACTTTTTGACCCTTCTCGGTCCCACTGAGCACACTCCCCCACCCCCCAACTCTTAAGAGAAACTTTGACAACTTAGCCCTGCCCCAACGAAAGGAGCAGGGCGGGCTGGGAACTTTCACACTTGAACATTTGCCCGACTCCTCAGGGGTGCCTTGAGATCAGAGGGAGGTGCTCCCGTGTCTCTGAGATTGCCATCACCCCCAGCCAGCCTTGGCCATCCCCTCCTGGCTCTCCCTCCCACCTCTGGCAAATACAGTCTGAGAAAAGCTTACCGCAAAATGTTATTCCAAAAACAACTCACTTGATTCAGCAATCAATCTTTTCAGAATCATGGAATTTGGGACTGAAAAAACCTTTGCGATAACAGAGTTCATGGGATCATGGATTAGAACTGAAATGGACCTGACAGAATTGGAAGGATCAAATTCAATTATCTAATAGCTCAAAAAATACATTAAGACTTTGGGGACACACACAATATGTGAAATGCTTTGCAAATCTTGAAGCCTTATGTTAATATTGGCTCTTATTAATAATAATTAAATTATTATTAAATTATAATTAATGATATTATTTTTATAAGGAAGAAGGAAAGCCACTTCTCCCAGTTCACCTTGCCCAGTGAGTCCTGGGACATGAAATCAAGCCCTCCTCTTCCCAATCTGATTCTTTCTTCCACAATTACCCCAGACTGAGGGGGGAATGCTCCAGCCTGCTTTTGGCCAGCCAGAGTAAAGCAACCCACTGGATATCAGAACTCCAGACACTTGCATGGGGTCCGAATACCTCCCATTCATTTTACAGAGCAGGAAATGAGGACCCGGAAAAGGGAAACAGCCTACCCAAAGTGTTTCATAGAACTGGTGCAAACCCTGGGCAAATTCAGATTCAGAGGCCGGCCCATCATGGCACATGGGTTCTGCCATAAAGCACCAGGGAGGCCTCATTATGCCCAACTTGGCTCACGTAGGCAAGAGAGGAAAAGTGGTCTGCTGAAGTGATGGGAATCCTCATTAGCGCTTTTGGCTGGAGAAGGGCTTTGGGCCGATCACAGTTTATTGGACTGATCAGCGTTTTATTGGACCACTGCTCTTTGCTCAACACTGCTCACCATGAGGAGTACCATTGAGGGTCAAAAGAGCTGGGTTCAAATTCTGCCTGGGACATTGATTATCCGTGAGGCTTGCTAGTTGGTCTCTGAGGTCCCTTACAGCTCTAGAACTCTGATCCTAAGGGAGATTGGGGGTATGGTACTTTCTCTCTCTGGGCCTCAGTTTCCTTCTTTATAAAAAGATGATGTTAAACCAAATGAATTTTCATTCCCTTCCAGCTGCCACCACTGCTAATAATAATGACGATAATAACAGTAATAAGAAGTAGCCTTTATATGAGTCTTAAAGTTTTGCAAAGTGGGTTAGTGTCATTTGATTTTCACAACCTTATGAGGCGAATGCTGTTGTTATCCCCATTTTACAGATGAGGAGAGACAAAGTACTTGCCCAGGGTCACAGAGCTAAGTGTTTAGGATAGGACTTGATTTCAGGTCATTGTGATTTCATAGGCAGTGCTCTCTTTGTCCTTGCACCTAACGACCCTTTTAGACCTAGAAGCAGGATCCTCTGAGTCAGCTGGGACAAAGCACTTTCCCTCCCTGGTCCTCCGTTTCCTCATCTGTAAAATCACAGGCCTGGACAGCATGGCTTCCAAGGGCCCTTCCCTCTCTAGAACCGCGATCCCACTCCCCAGTCTGGAGCATGCAGCCCACCGGGACACTCTGAAGGCTGCTCACATAGCAAGATGTCACAGAGCAAAATGTGCTCTGGCCAGGGCAAGTTGCTGAAAGGCTCCTGCCAAATCTGAGGAGGGGGCCTGGGCCTCTTTCTGAGGCAAGCAAATAAACAGAACCACCTGGTAGATACCCTCTCCTTTTTACAGCTCCGGGGGTTCTCCTCTCCTGTGCTGAAGAGCCTAGTATGGCAGCCTGGGGGCAGGCTGGGAAACTCATCTAGCTCAACTCCCTCCCTTTCCAGCCGGGGAACTTGAAGCCTGAAGCTTGAGAAAGCAAAGGACTGGCTCAAGGTCCCATGGCTAGAGGGGGATTAGCACAGTGGGGAGCAGAATCCTCACAGGACTCCTGACTTGGGGAACAGTGCTCTCGCTTCCATTCTAACCTTCCTCAAACCCAACCTTGTCCACAGCACGTATCCAAACCCAAACTCCCATGCCTTTCTGAGTTCCTGGAAGAAATGCAGGGCCCTGCCCTCTAGCTCCTTTGGGGAGGGTGCTGGAAGTAAACTCACAATTCCGAGAGACTGAGGGGGTGAGGTAGGGTAGGGGGATGGGAGGGAACAGGGGTCAGTTTCTCTTCCCCTGATGTCAGCTTGAAGTCCTTTTCTGGATGACTTGTTTCTCAAGGTTGTTTGGGGACCCCTTCAAATGCCTGATAAGGAGGAAGCCCAGTACTGCTACTACTGCTACTATAACATCACCACCACCACCACCACTACTACTACTACTACTACTACTATTACACTGCTACTACCACTAACAACAACAGTATTGGGCTTTACAAAGATTTGGTAAGTACCTTACATCATATTTTCTCACTTGATTCTCATAACAGAGAAGGTGAAGTGGGTGCTATTATCATCCCCATTTTACCCATAGGGTCAGTCACTTAGTAGAGTAGTGACCGCACTTGTGCCAAGGGTCACATTAAGTATTAGAAGCAGGATTAAAACTTGTGAAGGTTTCCTGGAGGCAGCCTTAGTCTCAGTTGAAATAAAAAATTACTCCAAAATCGCAGCCAGCTGGTAAAAATGCAAACGTTTATTTCTCCTTCCAAATTAGCCTGGTTAGTTGAGACCTATCTCTCTGCCTGGCTCCAGGAGATCTTGCAGCTTTGTCCTTGGCTTCTGCCTCTGCTTTCTTCAGCCTCCAGCCAGCACCAAGGTAGAAGATGCAATGGATCTCTCTTGCCTCGAAGATAGGGCTTATAGGCTTTCTTCCAGAGCCCTGTCTCTGACCCCCGTCAATGTTCCGGGGGAAATTCTCTCTAGCTCTAAGAGCTTCCTCCATATATAACATCTCCCAAAGGTTAACTCCTCCTTCTCGAGGCAGGGATTATGGGTTATCTCCCAGAGTGCTCTCTGGTCCTAAAAACTTCAAGGGAGGTGTGAATTCAGACTAAGCCATCCCCGAATTCTCCCAAAAGTGTGAACTCCATCGAGTACTTAGATACTTATAAGCTCTCTAAAGGTATGAACACAAGCATTGTTTCCATCAGTTGTACTTAGTACTTTGTTTCAAGTTCTGGCCCAAAATATCTCTTTCTAAGATCAAATCAACTCCAATGGCTTAACAGTTTGTAAAGATTCCAACAAAAACTCAGGTCTTCTTGGTCCAGTACCCAGCCAGCCAGCAGCACCTCCAGTACAGTGGATCTGGCAACCAAGGATATATTTCAGGTCATCTCGGAACTTGTGTGTATATACATGTATATACATATAAATATATGTATACATATCACATATATATTATTACATTATACATAATGTATTTTACATATGTGTGCATATAATGTGTATGTAAATGTGTACATAATTACATGCACTATATATATATGTATATATGTGTATATATATGTAAAACATGAGAATGCTCCACTCTAAAGGATCAATGTTCTTGAAGTCAAGAGGACCTTGCTTCTGATCTTTCCTTTGAAAGTCATACTACCTCTGGGACCCTGGGCAAGTCACAGTTTCTGGGCCTCAGTTTCCATGTCTGGGAAGTGAAAGCTTGTAAATCTGTACAATCTGGAGTATGTATGTTCTTGTGGCATTTCCATCCACGGCTTGTTCTAAGGTTCCTGTGAGATGCAGGATCCCAACCATAACACATTGTAGACAGTTAATCTCTTATTATTTTCACCAGATATGTTGATTGCCTCCTATTCCTCTGAGGGGGCTAAAACCTGACCCCTTCATCAATTTTCAGGTTGGAGTGGTGATTGCTAGATGGACATTAGGTATCCTAGATTGAGAACTGGAAGTAGACCTCAGAAGCCATCTAGTCAAACCCACTCATTTTATAGAAAGGGAAATTGAGACACGGGAGTCAGGGAGAGGAAGTGATTAACCCGAGTTCATACTGGTAGTGATTGGGTAGAGCAGAGATTCAAACCCACACCATCTAACTCTAAATCCTGTATCCTTGATGTTGGACCGCGGGGAAATCGCCACACTTGCTACTTTTGCCTCATTTTCTCTTTTGGCTACCTGCCAATAGGTGACAGCCATATTTTCTGGTGAGAACCTTTGGCAGGTAAGCCTCGTGAAAATGTGGGGACTCAGTATGTGGGAATCACATGGGTAAATGGTCACATCTCTCCCTTCCACTCTCCCACAAGCTTTTTCTCGTGAGGACCGTAAGCCCGGACGACATTGCCCACCCGTCACTGCAAACCGATTCTCTCATTTCATTCCGAGATTTTTCACTCCTGCCTCAATTATCCAAACTCATATTTCTACAGTTTTCCCAAAGACTTCCTTTGAAGTCCAACCCCGTTGAAATTCACAGGGAGAACCCCAGACCATTGTTTCCCAAGTGAACAGGGACGGGCTGTGCGTTGAAGTTGAAAAATCAACTGTGTCAAATATAGATCTGTAGGAAACAAACAACTTTTAATCAAAGGAATTTCTGGGTCCCCATGGATATTAATCAACTAAAAATAAACCCAGTAGGCAAAGAGAGCAAACTAGATAGAGCCACAAAGAGCCAGTTCAGCTTCTTCCAAACCCAGAAAGCAATTAGAAAGACACAGTTGGATCGCTATATCTCATTGTGGCCTTAATTCCTTAATCAAGCATTTATATAAAAGCATGGGCTCATGCATGGGGCTGGGTTTCCTTCAAAGAGCTAATGCCCAGCCCTAAAGGGGGAAGTAGAGGGGGGAGGGTGTTGTAAATAGTCTCTGTAGTTAAGTGTTTCCAGCTGGAATCACAACCCTCTACGATAGTCGAAATGGCTTATTTGAAAATGGCACCCAATTTGGTATTGCATTTTTAAAACACTTGTAAAAAATGCCAAGCAATTGGGCCAGCATTCAGGCCATAGCTTGGTGAATGGGAGGCTTTGGAGTCTTTGCTTTTAGGACCAGTGAAGGGCCCTCAGTCACTTCAGCCCCGAGCAGATCTCTTTGTTTAGGTTCATGGGGAACTTGCAAAAATACTAATTGCTACCATCCAGTAATAACCTGAGGAGCTATATTATGAGCCAGAGAATGTCAGAGATGGGGGGGCATCTTCAAATACAGCAAGGCTGAAGTGGAAGGGAGCTTAGAATTACCCCCTGGAGTTTGCAGTTGGAAAAGGGCCTTAAAACACTGAGTGTCTGAGTTGGAAGGCATCCTAGAATCTCCAAACCAGGGAAACTTGGAGGCAGGAGACACTTGAAAGCCCCCAATATGAGGGCAGGAGAGATCTTCAGATACAGAAAAGGCAATAGGAAAGGGGTGTGAAAGGGCACTTGGTCCAACCAAAGGATCTGCTGAAACTGAGACACAGAGCAAGGAAATGCCTTATCTGAGATCAGCTAGGGAGCGCCACAGTGGATAGAGAACTGAGCCTGGAGTGAGGAGGACTCCTTTTCCTGAGTTCAAATCCGGCCTCAGAAACTTCTTAGCTGTGTAACCCCGGGCAAGTCACTTCACTCTGCTTGCCTGAGTTTCCCCATCTGCCAAATGAGTAGGAAATGGCAAACCCTTCCTAAAGGGTTACCTAAAATTCCCACATGGGGTCACAGGGAGCCGGACACAACTGAAAAGGACTGCAAGACCAGTGCTTGCCGAGCTATACCCCGTGCTATAGTAGAAGGAATGCTGGCTCTGCTGCTTACTACCCATGTGATGTTGGGTAAGACATTTGATTCTTCTGGGCCTCAGTTTCCTTCCCTGTACGATGAGAGGATGGGCCTGAGACTTGTAACAACTCTGCCGGCTCTCAGTGGAAAATCGCCTGCCACAAATGATGGTAGTGAGTGTTGTCCACTTGTATTTATGGAGACCCGTTTGCTTCATGCAGCTGTGACGGCCGGTCTCAGATCAGACGTCGGAAGTCATTCGGAAAGCTCAGTTACACCAAGAGGAGCGTTCATAGTTCATTAGAGGTCGTTCATTTTTTTTAAAGCAGAAAAATGCCAGGGGAGCACTTTCCACCTTGTGGCTCAGTGAAGTGTTTGTTCCCCCAGTTTTTCCAGAAAAAAGTTGAGGTTGCTCCAACCACCACGTCTTTGGGGACTGTGAGGAAGCTGCCAAATGCTTCTGGATAACAGCAGTCTGTCCTCAACTGCCATTGCCTTGCCTATGGAACCGTAGAACGGCTGGTCCCCCACCCTCAGCACTTGGGAGGCTCTAGTAAGCCTGGCCTCTAGGGATCATTTCGAGGGATGGCCAATTGTTCTTCTAAAGGGAGTGGTCTGAGTGCCCCCCACCATTTCTACAGTGGGGCTGGACATACCCCCTCATAGTGGATAATAGGATTTCCCCTCCATCCCCAAAAGTCAACACTTCCAATTCTCTCATTTCACTGAGAGAACTGAGGCCCAGAGAAGTACAATGACTTGGCTAAGATCACACAGTAGTTAGCAGAGTGGGTGTTTAAACCCAGAACCTCCTACTCCAGAATGTGCCCAAGTGAAACAGTAGTCAGAGAAAGCCAGGGGAGTCCGCCCACAGTCCCCTGTACCGCAGGGGCTTATGTTTACTTGGTTGTTGATGTTGTTGTTTATAGTGTACTCAGTGTAACTCAACTGGCATTTCCTGCTCCTTCTTCCATCAATTTCCTAAAGTGCCGGCCAACTAGTGACTGTTGTTTTTAGCCAAACTGTTTCATTTCTGTTCACTGAGTTATAGAAGGAAAGCCTCCGGGACGTCGGAGGCGCTATTCTTGATTATAATTCTTAACTATGAATTCTTTATTGTATGTTATAAGATTTCCGGAAAGGTATGGAGCAAAGGCAATGTGGAATAATGGAAAGAGTACTACCTTTCTAATGCTGAATTTAGAGTCGTGGGAGCTGAGTTCAAATCCCAGCTCTGGCACTTATGATATGACCCTTATCCTCAGTTTCCTCATCTGGACAATGAGAAGTTCTAAGCCCTGGTTCTGTGATCCTTGGGTCTTACAAGAGATGAGGAGGGATGGAGGGACCAAGATCTTCACCAGTATCAGGAACACTCACATCAGGGAAAGTGCAACTTTCTTTTTTATACATTTTATATATATACACAAACACAAATGTATATTATATATCTATTTATACATTGTATATATCTTATATATGTATATACACATTGTATATGTCTTTTGTATACATATATTTCCTTCAGCAACTCCCTTTTATACAAGCACTCTCAGGTTTACAAAATATTTTGTGTCCAATCCCGGGAGGAGGTGCTGTGGGACCTTAGCCTAGTTCTTTTCTCAGTAAAATGAGAGAATTGGAACGGAAGACTTTGGGTTGTCACTCTCCAATCCCAAAAGCCCTTGGGTGCATTTTACTTCTGCTGCTACCCTGGCTGTCCCCTTGTGGATTCTGGGAGGACACAAAAGTATGACAACACAGAAAGATGCCTGTTGATATCCTGCCAAATGACATGTTGGGCCAGTTCAAGCCCGATTGTCCTCTGCTCCCTAGAGTGTCAAGAATTACAAGTCTAACTTGGGAGGAGCCCAAAGCGAGTGTGGGGTTTGCCGGCTTGCCGTCCCTGGAAGGGAGAGAAGATGTGCAAAGGAAAGGAAACTCCAAGGTTGAACCTTCCTAAGATGATCAGGGCGGCCTCCAAAAGGGGCCTTGCGCTGCCCATTCCGGGAAACCCCCGACATGGAGTTCTTCTCAGAAATGCAGAAAGGACCGAGCTGGTTTCTACCTCACTGTGGTCTTTATCCCTCAAGATGTAAGCAGGAGTGTGTGAGTGGGGGGAGAGGGAGAGAGAAAGAATAGTAAGCCTGAAAGACGGGGTCCATCTGGCCCCACGAAGCCCCCTCCCAGTGTCTGAAATTCTCACCCTCAGTCCCTCCTTTAGGTTAAAGCACTAAAAGTCCCTATTCAAATGCAACTTTGTTAGCAGGACTTGAATAAAGCAAAAGGCTATTATCAACTATTAACACTTTAATATTGAATTAGTTTATGAGGCTTGTTTCTGTCCCCTAGAAGGGCCCTGAAAGAATAAGACACAAGACACGTCTGTCTTGATGAGGCAGGAGGAGAAGGCAAAGGTCAAGAAGGGACCTTTCTCTTCTCTGTCTCCTCCCCACCCTACCAACAAAACTGCCCTCTTTTTTCCTTTCTTTTCTTTTCTTCCCCTGTTAAATATTTAATTTGGTGCCCCTCCCTCCCTTCTTTGGCGAGGTGGACGACTACTGGGTGTGGAATACTGCCCAGAATGCAGGTCTTGATTGGCGCCTGGATGCCTCTCGGATCTGACAGGGTTTTTTTTTTCCCCTCTCTTTTATTCTTTGTTACAAGGGATGACTCTCAGGAAGGGGGTGGGGGAAAGAATCTGTTGGAAATGCAAAGATGATGGAAAACCAAAACCTGTCTGGGAAATTTTTTCAAGTCCGCACGTTCCCACAGGCACTATTTATACGCACGTATGTGGGTATGTACAGGTATACTTTGAATTCTACATACGTGGATAATATACATTTTAACATCTATTGTTAATAGGCAGATTAAATATACATGTATATAATATCTATTTAGATATGTATTCTCTAGTTAATCATTTGGTAATATCAGGATCGTAGGATTCCCAGCCGAGAGTCGGCTAGAAGGAGACCTAGAGACCATCTAGGTCAATCCCTTTCTATTACTGATAAAGAGACTGAGGCTTAAAGAAAGGAAAGCAAAGTGCTACGGTTATTTTAGGCAGTATAGGATTTTCCAAAGGGGAAGTCACGTGTGCAGGTGGCACAGGGCGCAGGTAGCGGAAGTCCCCTTCACCTTCTTTGCCATCCTGCTCCCTGACTTCTCCTTCCTATCCCCTCCGTTATTGGAATGACCCCTAAGCGGTAGTCACATATGGCGATGGGGAGGCTGTGGAGGCCACAAGAAGCGGGACGGATAAACGAGGAAGGAAGACGATAGCCAGTGTCCCCAGTGGAGAGACATATCATTGAGCCACCTAGGGCAGCCTCATGGGGTGGTGAGCAGATCCTCTCTGTGACATGATACCTCCTGGTCAGCTGAGAAATGGGGATAATAACAGGTCCGAACTCAGGGAGTGTTTGGGAAGATTAAATGAGATAACCCTGTAGCACCTTTTGCCAACTGTAAAGCCATGTGTAAGTGGGGTTTCTTATCATTTGCACCCTCTGTAGATGAGGAAGAGATACCACAAGAGGCGAGGGGACAAATGTGGAGGAAAGGGAACAGGAAGGCTGCAGGGCTGGAGGAGCCCCTCTTGCTTGAGCAGGAGTGCCCCCTGGCCCCTGCCACAGCACTATCCCTCACTAACCTGCTTTCTCTGTGCACCCAGAATCCTGTTCAGCTGCTTGTAGCTCAACCGGCTTTCCCTCTACTCACTCCTTGGGAACCCTTCCCTCCCCCCAAGAAAAAGCCTCTTTTGTGCCATCAGAATCTCTGCAAGCCTCCAGCTCTCTCACAAAGCTCTCCTCTAGGATCACCAAGAGGAATGGGGGAGGGTTTCCACCCTCTCATCTCAGGTCAGCACACCCCACCCCACCCCCAACTCCTGGAGTCACTTATCCCAGCCTCTCATCTCCAGGCCAGATATTATCATCATACATTAGCATATCTACAGCTTAATTATATTTTGATTGCTCTGGCCCCAGCCAGACTGCAAGTTCTTAATCCACATATGATTTGGGGGTAGGGTTTAGTATTTTTTTTAAACTATAGCTGTATTTTAATTAATAATTTTAATCAGAGCCTTTCTATATAGGGCTACTGGATTGAATGCTTCAACTAAATTGACCTGTCAAATCATTCATTCATTCATTCAACAAACATTTATGTATGAACATTATGTTAAGCCCTGGGGGAGAGATTCCATCTGAGTTAAAGCTCAATCCTGATAATCACAGTGTTCACAGTCTAGCAGGGGGAGAGGATGGGTCCCCAGTGGCTTACAGGCCACACAGCCTAATGGAAAGAAGGCTGCATTTGGAATGTGTCACCCTGAGTTTGAACTGACTGAGCAAACCATCTCACTCATAATCATCCCTGATATCATATAATCACACCTGATATCATATAATCATACCTGATATATTAAGGACATGTGAAAGATCCTTTCAGTCTTCCTCCTTTGTGAGGTATGAGGGGTGATGATGATTCTAAACAGCTGGATTGACTGTGTAGCCCCGGTCTGAAGGCTAAGGATGGCTAGGCTGGATCACTGGGTGAGATTATTCAAGATACTCCTAGTGGGATGGGTTACAGGCTGTTTGTATTTCCTTGGAGAATAATGGGCAAAGTTTCTATAACTGGACTTAGACTTTGGTGCCAGGGACTGCCACGCTCTCCTAAAGGAGTCATCTTGGTTTTATTTGCTCAGACACTATGATTTTGTACATTCTAGGATGATGTTCCAGAAGGGCCAGCTAGGTGGCGCAATGGATAGAACTTTCTGAACTCTTCTTGAGTTCAAATCCAACCTCCAACACGTACTAGCAGTTTGACCCGAGGCAGATCACTTCACTCTGTTTGCCTCATTTCTTCATCTGTAAAATAAGCTGGAAAAGGAAATGTAAACTACTCCAGCAGCTCTTACAAAAGAAACCCCAAATGGGATCATGACAAAAATTGGACACTATTGGACTGAAAGGACTCAACAACAGGTAGAATTAATTGGTGCTTTTCAGTTTCAATAAATCTTTCTTTAACTTGTTGGATTATTATTTTAATTTCAACAAATATTTATTGAAAAAGTAATTCTTTTTATCATGTGAATGCTCTGGTCCTCTGTCTTAAAGCTAGGCAATGGCACTAGTCCCCTCATGATTCCATGATACCCTGAAGGTTATTTTTTCAAATTATCGTGGGCTTCAGCCCCCACTGACTGTATTGCCCCTCGTTGTTATGAGCCTGTAATTAGCTCAGCACTTTTATTTAAGCAAAATATGGATTTATGATACCTGAGGATTTTTTTTAAACTGCTGTTACCTTAAATCCCTACTGATTGAGTCCCATCTTAGGGGTCTGTAACTCTTGTACCAATTCTATTCAAAGAAAATTGAAACCAAATGGTATTTACTTGAAAGACATACAAGAACAAATATACAAACATTTACTTGACCCCTGCTACCTTGGGGACATATTCTTTCCTTGAGCACTTTGAAGTAGGTTCAACACTTACCTCAGTTCCTACATGGCATTGGTCTTACCAAGTTCACGTCTATATATGGTACAACTGCTGGACGAGCCTGCGTTGGGCTGAATTGGGGTCCAAAGGCTACTTTCTCCTCCTCAGGATATTAATTCTGTGCTGGGAACTTGGACTCATGAATTCCTGTGGACCACTCAACTCACTTTTCAAAATGCCCAAGGTTGGCGTGGTCTTTGACCAGACGCCCCGAGCTAAGGGGTCCCCGAATAAAGCCAAAAAACAATGAGGCAAAAGAGATGGGAGCTGAAGGTTCCAAGCTCTCCCTGGGGAGCGATACCATTCCATCCCACCATTACATATATGATGCACTAATCCAATCGCAAGTGGGAGATTTAACATTTCTTTTTTGGTTGGATCTGGGATTTCATTCATATGAAGAACTTCAAGTGTGGAAACTCCATCTACTAATGTCAATTTGCAGCTCATCTGTAAGCACCCCAGTCTTACAGAGCTGTTTCAGGGTGCTGAGGCAAAATTTCTTACTACAAAAAACTTACATAACTATTATGTTCCAGAGACGGCTCCCACTCAAATCCAGGTCTTCTTATTACTAAGGTTGTCCCTCTAGCTGCTACAAGAGGTGACTTCTGCTACCAGGAGATACACTGGTGAATAATTCCTTTAAACATTTATTAAATGCTTACCATATGTACTTAATGAGCTGGGATAGGGGGAGGAGGTACAAAGAAAAATAATACAATCCTTACTCTTAAAGAACTTATATTGTATTAGGAAAGCAAAAATGTAATCTGTGATTTCTGATCAGTTTTGAAGGAAACCATTTATAAGTTGCCAAAGTGCCGGGGAGTTGCATGAGGCACATTGAGGTTCAGTAAAGAACCAGAACTGAAGATCTGGTATGATCAGGGGTGAGACCTAAGCCTGGCTCTTCCTGAGACTAAACTCAGCTCTCTGATCCCTTTCCTGCTTCCATGGCAGAAATATTACAAGAGTATCAAAAATATTTAATACGTAAGAGGAAGGGGGAGTCACTTATACCTAGGGAGATCAGGAAAAGCTTTGTGGAGGTGAAAGTCAAGGGAGTTTATTGTTGAGCAGCTTGGGGAAAGGGCAGTCTAACAGTTAGCAATAACATTCTGTGTTGGATATGGAAAGGAACACACATTTATTAGTGCCTCCTATGTTCTAGGCACTATGCTAGCAAATTTTATCATTTGATTCTCCCAACCATCCTGGGAGGTAGGTGCTATCATTATCATCATCTCCATTTTACAAATGAGGAAACCGAGGCAGACAAATTATATGACTCGTCCAGGGTCATGGTATTTGAGGCTGGGTTACCCTGTAATCCTATGGCTGCCTAGATTCTCTGATTCAAGGGGGCACAAGACTGTGGATGTTCTTTTGTGAGATCGGACTTAGTTCTTTGACTTGAGTTGCCTCCAGAATTGAGTTCATATTTTCATTTGAGCCTTGTGTCTGTGTTTCAAGAGCATAGTAATCAACAAGTAAGCTCCTTGATGGCTGGCTGGATGATGTCTGAGAATGTTTTCTGCCTAGTGAGTTGGGCGAGTTTCCTTCTGGTCTGGATAGAGGCGAAGACTCTAAAAGCTCCTAGAACTGTTCAAAATGAGTTCTGTTGGCTTGAATTGTCTGGTGCTCTGGTCTCATTCACCCAATGATGATAAAGAAATAGATTATGGGATATTGGCTGCTTGGGCCAGACTTTTCTTTTAATGGGTTTCATTGGTGTACTTTTACCCCACTATCTCTTCCTCTATACTCTTCCGTCTCCCCGACCTCAAATCCTCTCTAATAACAAGCACAGTCTAGTGAAACAAATCAAGCTATTGAGCTTATCAGAAAATACATACCCCGTTCCGCACCTGTTGTCCATCATGCCTGCTCATTGACAGGAGAAGTTTCAGATCTTATCTCCTAATGTTGATGTCCTGGACCAAAGTCCCATTGGCCTTCCCTTACTTCCCCAGATGTGTATTCGAGGCATAGGTGTTGTTCAAATCAGGGAAGCCAAATGGGTTTAAGGTTTTCTCAATCCTCTCTCTACCGCTGATAAATACTTTTTGTAAAATAGATATAGTTAGTGCTGGTAAAGTCCTGGTACTTCCCCTTTATCATGTTGCTGCTGAAAGGCATTATGGGTATGTTCAACTGGCTCTGCCTTTTGACAAAATGAACCAATGCTATCTACTTGTTAAGGATTTATTTACCACTTGGCAATCACTTGTTTCATTTAATCAGTTGTCTAACGACTTGTAAACTCAATCAAATCAATCACACCGATAATATGCCTAGAGGCAGCCTAGAATAGGAGTAAAAGGGCTAAATTGGAGCAGAAAGAACCGAGTCTAAAGCCTACCTTGACCCATACTAGTTGTGTGATTTTGTACAAGTCAGTTCCCATCCTAGGTCCTCCCTTTTCTCCTCTGAAATAAATTGTTTGGATAAAATAAAAGTCAAAGAACTAAAATAAATTGTGCAAGTTTCAGCTCTAAAATTTCAAGGGACTCGGGGAACTTGGATTCCAGCCTCAGTTTCACCACTAAATAGCTATATGACTGATCTTAGCCAGTCAGTTCTCCTTTTTGAATCTCAACTTCCCCTTCTGGAAAAAAGACAAAATTGGATTAGATGGCCAATGCCCAACAGCCTATTGGTCTGGGTCTAAGACCAAGACTATAAATGTTACTATATACTTTGTTAGTAACATAGATTCTACTATAGTAGATTGTTCTGGAAGCCCCAAGAAGAGAGTTAATTTTGGATTTTTTTTAGGAGCACGTTGATGATTTTATTGGTACAGGGAGCTCTCAGGGACAAGTTAAGCAGTTTTCTGGTCTTAGAAAGTGCCTGGGGGCATGGAGAGGTTAAGTGATTTGGCAGGGTACAAGGTATAAGGATAAGAACTTGACTTCCTGCTCTTTCTGGTTCTAACTACTGGACAGCACTCTCCCTCTCTCCTATTCCCTCTTTCTTCTCCCTCCCTTTATCATTTTTTTTCTTTATGGCCTTCTGTCTACCCTCCTCCCCCGCCCCATTTGTGTCTGTCTCTCTGTCACTATTTCTCTCTCTCTCTCTCTCCCTCTTTCTCTCTCTCTCTCTCTCTCTCTCTCTCTCTCTCTCTCTCTCTCTCTGTTTGTGTGTGTCTCTGTCTTTCTCTCTCTCTCTGTCTGTCTCTGTGTGTAGGTGTCTCTGTGTGTCTCTGTCTTTTTCTTTGTCTCTTTATCTGTTTCCACTGCCCCTCCCTCTTCCCCTCTCTCTTTGTATTATGCATATTTTGGGGAAATCCTAAGCATGAGCCATGCTGAAATTATTTTTAGAGATTTTTACTTTGTGTTTTTTTTCCTGCAATAGTATAAACAATCATCTAATCTATTATACGCAATTTGTAAACCATAATCTATAAATTTGTATTAAGATCTTATAATTTTGCCAGGCTCTGTGTTATTGGGGGCACAAATGAAGCAAAAGGCTGCCCTCATGGAACCTCTTTTCCAATGGGGGGAGGACAACATGTAAATAACTAGGTATAGAAGATCCCTCCAGAATAGAAGAAAAGTCATTTGAGAGGGAAGGCATTAGCAGCTGGGTTCAAAGAGGGAAAGCCTCCCCTCCTCTTTGGGGTAAGACCCATTGCCATGAAATGGGGTCCTTTCGAGCCCTGATTGAGAATCCTCTGTTCGGGGGTGGTCTCTTGGCTTGGAATATATCTGTACATCAATTTAAAACATCTTCTCCTGGAGGTCTCCTCTGATGCCTCTGCCTACCATGGAGGTTTACCCTGAGCTCTCTCAAAGTTCAGACCAGTGTCGGATAAGCACTGGCAGGGCCCACACCTAGGAGTGTGGGGCCTAGCAAGGTTTGGCCCACAGCTCAACATCTTTTTATTTTTATTTCTTTATGTTTAAATAACAGCCTTTTATTTTTGGTATACATGCAGAGTTCTCAACATTCATCCTTACAAAACCTTGTGTTGCATATTTTTTTCTCCCTTGCTCCCCATTTCCCCTCTTGCCTAGACAACAAGCAATCTGATATAGGTTAAGTGTGTGCAGTTCTAAACATATTTCCACATTTCTCATGCTGCAAAAGAAAAATCAGATCAAAGGGGGAAAAATAAGAAAGAAAAACAACAAGCAAACAACAACAAAGGTGAAAATACTATATTTTGATCCACATTCAGTCCCCACGGTCTTTTCTCTACATGCAGATGGCTCTCTCCATTGCAAGTTTACTGAAATAGCTCGACATCTTTTAAAATTATTTTTAAATTATTAAATTTATTATTAAATCATTAATTTAATTATAACACATTAAATGTACCACTAAATCATTAATTTAATTATGATTTATTGATTTATTATTAATATTAGTTTACTATTAAATAATTTAATATTTAATTGTAATCCATCTTATAGTTTATTATTAAATTATTAATGCAATTATAATCAGTTATATTTCATGTAATGGTTTATGAGTAAATTATTAATTTAGTTATAATTACAGTTTAGTATTAAATCATTAATTCAAATAGGATTATAGTTTAGTATTAAATTATCAATTCAATTATAATTAAGTATAATCTATATTATGGTTCATTATTAGATTATTAATTTAATTATAATTGATTATACTTTATAATTTATTGTTAAATTGATAATTTAATTATGATTAATATCATAGTTTATTAGGAAATCATTACTTTAATCACGATTCATTGCAATCCATATCATAGTTTATTATTAAATTATTAATGTGGCTATGATCAATTATAATTCATATCATGGTTTATTAGTAAATTAATAATGTGGCTATGATCAATTATAATTCATATCATGGTTTATTAGTAAATTAATAATGTGGCTATGATCAATTATAATTCATATCATGGTTTATTAGTAAATTAATAATTTAATTATAATTAATTGCAGTTTATAATCTATTATCAAAGTGCCAATTCAATCATGGTTAATTATAAGTCACAATATGTTTTATTAATAAATTCTTAAATTAATCATAACTAATAATATATAGTTTATTAAACCATTAATTTAATCATGATTAATTATAGTTTATTATTAAATTATCAATTCAATTACATCCATTATGGCTTATATTGTGGTTCATTATGAAGTTATTGATTTAATTATAATTAATTACAATTTATAAATTACTATAAAATTATTAATTTAATTATAATTAATTACAGTCTAATGTTTACTATTAAATAATTAGTTAAATTCTAGTCAATGACTTGTAGTGTAGTTTATTAATAAATTATTAATTTAATTATAATTGATTATAGTTTATTATTAAATAATTAATTCGATTATTATTAATCATAGCTTGTTATTAGAGTATTAATTTAATATAGTTCATATTATGCTTTATTAATAAATTGAGTTTAAACATAATTACAGTTTATGGAATCATTAATTCAATCATGATTAATTATAGTTCATTATTAAATTATTGATTCAATTATAATTAATTATAATCCATATTGTGGTTTATTATGAGATTATTAATTTATAGTTATAGTTTATCATCAAATCATTAATTAAATCATAATCAATTATAATTCATAGTAATGGTATATTATTAAATTATTAATTTAATTATATTATAGTGTATAGTTTATCATGAAATTATTAATTCAATCATAATTAATCATAGTTTGTTATAAAGTATTAATTTAATTATAGTTCACATTATGCTTTATTAATAAATGATTAGTTTAAATATAATTTATTAAGTTTACAATTCAATGAATCATTAATTCAATTATCAAATTATTAATTTAATTATAATTAATTATATTTTATAATTTATTAAATTTTCAGTGCAATTATGATTAATCTTAAGCCATATGGTTTATTACTAAATTATTCGTTTATTATAATTAATTGAAGTTTATAATCTATTAATAAATTATCATTTATTATTAAATTATTAATTTGATTATCAATACTTAATTGTGATGATCAATAATAAAATATTGATTGTTATTAAATTAACTTTAGATAAACTATTTCTAAATTGGATTAATTACAATTATACATGTAGAAACAATTTTAACATTAGGTTGTTTTTTTTTTTTTTTATTTTGAGTAATAGATTCTTTCTTAACCTTCCCTTCCTACCCGACCCCCTTGTTGAGAAGTATGCTCAGGCATGAGAATGGGTTGTGATGGTCAGCATGAAGGGATTTCCCAGATCAATGAGGCTTGGAAGCAAACTGAGATTTAGAGCTCCATCTGACCTCATAGACCATTCATTCGCCTTCATTTTGTAGAGGAGGAAACTAAGGCTGAGAGAGTTCAAATGACCCCTAGGATCCCACCTTGACATGTGGGAAGGAACTGTAGAAGTTATTTTGGTTCAAGTCCTTCATTTTTATGGAGGAAACTGAGACTTGGAAAGGGTAGATCCAGAGTCGTGAACCAAGAGCTTTGAGATGGAGGAAGTGAGGCTTAGAGCTGGACTTCCCTGTACATCACTAGGCTGTTCTTAAGAAGACAGATACTTATCCTCAAGGGGCCCATGAAAACCTTTTCACCTTGCTGGAGGTCCTTTCAGAGCTTATCCTCACTGCTGCAAGCTTTGAGAGCCCACTGAGGCATCATGGGAGACCGGGAGCAGAGGTTTCTCCTTTGGGCACCAGCTCATTTTTTTTGGCTTTTGACAAAATGAAATCTTGGGGGGAGGGGGGAGGGGGGAGGCGAGGAGAGGGAGAAGGCTAAGAATTCACAAAGCTGATGACCAAAGGGGGCAGAGGAGCTGTGTTGCATTTTGGGGGGAATCTCAGTGTTTCAAAATCTTGCCAAGTATTTGGATCTCTGAAAAACAGACCTGTAGTCTTTCAGAAGAGATTTCCAGGCCTAGGGACTGAAATCCAGGGAGAGGGGCAGCTGACACCAGGCTCTCCCTCCTCCTCCCCAGGCCAGAGAGTTTGCCTCAGCCTTCAGCATAGTTAATGAGATTCAAATGCAAACTGGGGAGGCAAGAGAACAAGGCTTTCTGTAAACTCCAGCCAGTGAATTGCAGTGAGGAGATACAGAAGAGGGAGGGAGGGAAGACTGAAGGCTTCTCACAGTGGGGGGTCATTATAATCAACAAGCATTTATGGAGGACCTTGTGCTGTGTACGTGTTGGGGATACCAAAAAGCCCATGCCAGGCCCTTACCCCTGACGGGCTTACATTCTATTTACACATACACACATGTGCCCCATTTCTCACCATCGAGAGCTACAGACAGACCAGAGGCACATGTACATGTGTGTGTATGTGTACAGGTCTCTCTGTAGAGCTGTGGATATGGATAGAAATTAATGTTGATGTTACAGAGAGAGAGATTTGCATGGGGGTAGATCCATATTGCCATATTTAATAGACATAATATGTGTATATAACATGTGTTTGTGAATAAAGATCAACAGATATATTTCATGTATATTCTAGGTATATGTGTGTCTGTATATATATATGTGTATAGTATATAGTGTATGTATGTATTTCTCTCTGGGTTTGCATATATGTGTGGTGTGTCTATATTTGTATATATATATATGTCTATATGGACAGATCAATAGTGATACAGTTAATATATATATGTATGTATGTATATCTCTGTGTGAACATAGAACAACACATGTATTTAATATATTCTATATGTATGTGTGCATATAGAATATATATATATATATATATGTATTTTTCTGTGTGTATGTGTGAATATATGTGTGTGTGTGTGTGTGTGTGTGTGTGTGTGTGTGTATAAGGCAGGGAGGGAAGAGAGAGAGCTCCTTATCCACAAGCATAGGGAGATGACACTGGTTGCTGGACAAAGAATTGTCTATGTAGTCCAGAAGACCCAACTTCAACACCCAACTGACACACTCTGACTGTGGCCATCTTGTTACCTCACTGGGAGCTCCCTATACTGATGGCATCACAAGTCTGATTCTGTATGTATTGGAGGCCGGAGAGCGTGCCATCACATGGAAAGACAGCCTCCGAAGCTGGAAGGTTCTCTCCGCAGCCTGGCTGTGTGACCCTAGGTACTACATACATAAAAGCTACAGTAGTTGAGAGGAGGGAGGTGCTGGGCCTGGCTGTCACAGCCAGCCTTGCATTTGGGACTTGACCTGGCTTCTGAAGGGTGGGAATGTTTCAGCTCCACATGGAAAAAAGAGAGCCACTCCGGGCCCCTGGCACAGTGTTTTCATGCTGGGCAATGGAGGGATTCTTGGCTTTAGTGCTGCCTTCTTCTACCACCTGATATTCTGCAAAAAGTAGAACTGTGGTTCCTAAAGGAGCCTGGGTTGGCGATTCTTTCCCTAGCCCCAACTTGGTCTCCTCTTAGGCCCCAGGAGTCGGTGCATGTGGCACTCAGAGAGGCATCGCCGAGAATGGCAGAGTTGGAGTCTCTGGGCTTTGGTGCCAGAGCTGGGATTTTTCTGGGGCTATGTATTCTCAAAGCAGACTTGGAGACAAGCTGGGCCCTCAGAATTGTGTGAGGAAAACTGGAACAATTTGTGGTCCTTACAGGAAGGGATGAAGTACCCCTACCCTGGGCCCTGTGGACACCATCAGATGTTAGGAACCAAGCAGAAATCAGACTATGGAAGGAAAACAATAGAGACAGCAAAAGGAAACCTGAAGTTCGGGGTATCTGCTTGTCTTTTCTTTCTCTTTTCTCCCTCCTTCCCTCTTCCATCTCTCTTTGTTCTCTCTCTCTCCCCTTTCTTTCTTCTCTGTGTCATTTTGTGTCATTTTCTCTCTTTTTTTTCTTTTTTTCCTGCCCTCCTCCAGCTCTCTTTTCTTTTTTCTCTCATTTTCTCTCTTCTCTTTTTTCTTTTTCTTCTCCTTCCCTCCTCCATCCCTCTTTCTCTTTTCTTTTCTCTCTCCCCGCCCTCTCCCCCTTTCTTTTTTCTCTTCTTCTCCTTCTTCCCCCATCCCTCCTGTCTCTCCCTCCCTCTTCCTGTCATCCCCCTTCTTCTCTCTTCCTGTCTCCCACAAAACAATCCAAGAGATCTGCCTTGGAAATCTTTGTAAGGCACAAAGGAAAGAGAAGATAGAAAATACAGGGCTTCTCGATTCCCAGGAGTGGATTGTTTTTATCCTTCTTGTAAAAGTCTTGTAAAACTCCCAAAGCTGTTAATTCCAGCCTTTGAAAGAAAACCCTCCAGATTCCAGTTTTGTGACCGTTATACTTGAGTTAATCTCACTTACCTTTCCTCCTCTTCTCATTTCCTCTCATCTTCTTTTTCATTCTCTCTCCAAATGGTTTTAATTGCCCAAGTATATCATTTGCCCCTTTAATGTCAGCTTGCGTCGTTCCTGGCTCCCTTGGTGTTGAGTTTCCGAGCTCAGAAATGAATGGGCTGTCAACCCTGGGCACCTTTTTATGAGACCTCACTGTACTTCTTCTAGGCTCACCAAGCTTCAGGTGGGGACGTTTCTTAGAGACAGTGTCTCACACTGAAATCCATGATCCACCTATACTGTGCCCCAGCCTAGCCCAAGAAGGATCTCAGAGACCTAGAGGCTTCAAGCTAAAAGGGTCCTCAGGGGCTCTCTGATTCAAACCTAACCCAAACAAGCATCTGTTCGAGCACACCCCTAACAAGTTGGTAACTGGCGTTTTCTTATAGCCCCAGTGAGAAGGAGCCTGTTGTAATGGTGGATAGGCCAGGAAGTCCTATCATCTTGCAAAAGGGTCATAGGGGAATCATAAATCTAGAGCTGAAAAGGACCAGATTCAGATTACCTTGTCAGATACCAGATAACAGAAGAGGAAACTGAGGCACAGAGAGGGGGAAATGCTTTACCTAGAGTCATACGGGTATAAAGGGCAGAACTAGGATTTGATCTTGGACACTATGGTTCTAAATGCCTCTCTTGTTTTATGCTTTCTCTCTGGGTGTGGAGGCCATTTACAGTATCTAAGTAAAGGTCCAGGCCACAGATTGACTTAGCCCCCCACTCCCTCATTCTGTGGTGGCTCAGGGTGGTTTGGAATAAACAGGAGCATGAGAAGGAAGGAAAGTAACAAGAGCCAGGTCTCTGGACTGATTGGAAGTGGGCCAAGACTCTTGGAAAGTTCACGGCTCCTCTTCCTTCTGGAAGTGGGTGTCTTTCAGTCTGGCTCACCCAGCTTGACTGGCTCTCGGGGGACAGTCTGCATCTGAAGGCCATTGCTGGACTTTTTGGACTAAGTGCTGGTAGTCACCAAGGAAACTCACCCGAGAAGCAGAGACCATCCCAGATATTGTTGGATGCTTGCCCTAGACTTGAGGCATGGTGTCCCTAGCCCTTGAGAGTCAGAGTGGTGAATGCAATGGTAAAACTACCTCTAGCTCATGTTTCAATAGACCTTTAAGGTTTACAAAGTCCTTACCTTACAACTCAGAGAGGTTGATGGTATATTATTGCCCCCATTTTTCAGCTTATGTTAACTGAGACTGGGAGATGCAAAGGCTAGCATGATTGGAGCCCTGGTTTCCTGACTCTAAATGCCATGGTGCTGTAGGAGGAGCTCTGGCTTGAAGACATATCTTGCCACTGTCAGAGTGACAGTGTGTCCTTGGGCCATTCATTAAAGCCCTGTCAAATGAGGGAGTTGGACTAGATGTTCTCTCAAACCCCTTCTACATCTGTTTATATTTGTGATCCTCACTGGGCTGCTCTGTCAAATCACTGCTTCCCTTCTTTAGATTCACGTGGGTGGATACAGAAGACCCATATACCAAGGCTTTAGGTACTTGAGAGCTGCATTCCCTGGCACTTCAAGAAATATGTTTTTCAGGGCCAGGTAGGTAGCACAGTGGATAGAGTACCAGCCCTGAAGTCAGGAGGACCCGAGTCCAAATCTGGTCTCAGACACATTTCATAGATATGTGACCCTGGGCAAGTCACTTAACCCCAAATGCCTCAGCAAATATGTGTGTGTGTGTGTGTGTGTGTGTGTGTGTGTGTGTGTGTGTGTGTGTGTGTGTGTTTTCCATGTATGAGTGTGGCTGCAGCTTTTGAGCACCCACCCAGATCTGATGTGTGATAGATAAGATTATCACATTTCTTTATGCCCTCCTTGCGTTGTCTTGTCTCTTTACTCTTTTTCCTTCTCCAAATTTTTGAAAAACGAAAAACTTATCATATTTCTGCTGCTGAGGCCTAAAAGCACCAGATCTAGGTGCTGCAGAACTCATGATCAAGGAAGACCTGCTCAATTCAGAAGCAATATCCAAAAGCTCATTAAGGCGTTGGCTGATGGACAAGGAGGCGTTAAGGTCATGAGTGAGACTGAGGGAGAACAGTTGGACAGACCGGCTGCTCTACTGGGCCCAGGCAGAAGGCCTTGTGATGTAGTGGGCAGACTCTGTGAAGGACTCTCAAGAGAATGAAGGCTGGTAGATGGTGATTTGTCCCCTTGAAGGGAGTAACCCCCATCAAGAGGATCATATTGCTTGCTCACATAGAGCTTTGGTGTTTGTTGGTGCATCTTCCTAGCAGCACGGTGTTGCCTCTCCTGGCATCTCATCTCATTCCTCATTCCATAGAGGGAAAGCCTCTGAACTTCCAGGTCAGGAACAATTGTGTTGAAGTCTTTGACTCTTCCTTGCTAGGGGACGTTAGGAAAGTATTTGACTTGACCTCCCAGGGCTTCAGTTCTTCCACTGTTTTGTTTTTTTTTTTTTTTCCCCTGAAGCAATTGAGGTTAAGTGACTTGCCCAGGATCCCACAGCCAGGAAGTGTCATGTGTCTGAAGCTAGATTTGAACCCAAGTCCTCCGGACTTCAGGGCCGATGCTCTGTCTACTGCGCCACCTAGCTGCCCCTCAGTCCTTCCATTGTAAATGGACATAACCATAATTACGGTGCTATCCATGGAATAGTCTTAATGTGCGAAAAGTCCTAAAAAATCGTGAGTTACTGTTTTCCTCCTGCCTTTCTAGACCAATAAGCAGAGAAAATCATTTGTTTTTACTGGTTTTAGAGGAGTGGGGTTTTTCTGCCAAGGAAAGGTGGAAGTGGGTGATATTACAGGAGAGAAAATGTACAATAAACATCATCTGAAGCTTGCTGATGGCAAAGTCTATTAGCTGTGGAATTGGAAAGTGCTGGAAGAAGTCTCCCCAGAGACAGCAACAGAAGGCTCGAGCTGAGAATGAGACAAATATAAGGAGATTTTCGAATGACCGCCAGGCCCGTGACCTAGCAAAAACATCCCAGAATTCTGCAATTAGTACATAATTTACTATGAAAGCTGAACCCAGTATGCAGATCTCAGGAGAAGGAGGGGACTTTAAAACTCAAATATAAATACTGCAGTCATATTCCAGAGATTTTCCCTAAGATGGAGAATATAAGAGCAGAAACCATTCTGGAAGGACATTTACGAGTGATCTAATATGACTTTCTCATTTGGCAGAGGAGGAAAACAAGGCCAGGAGACTTCCAGCCATTTGGCCAAAATCATACAACAGGCTAGTTCTTGCCAGGACCATAAACTAGGGAAAGGCTGCTAAACATATAAAGGTCAGAGCAGAGAGGACTGACTTTTTTTTCGGTTGAAAAACCTTGTTCTGTTCTTGTCTTTTCTAGTTGTGTAATATTGGGTAAATGGTTTCATGTCCCTGAGCCTCAATTTATGTATCTGTGAAATGGAATGGTGTAGACTAGACTGTTCCTCAGGTCCTTTTCGTGTCTCAGTCTTTGATGCTATGATCATCTAGCTGGATCCCTTTACTTGACAGAGAAGGAAACTGAGGCAGCGAGAGGTGTGATATTTCCGAGATTAACAAAGCCAGATCGTTCCAGCCCCAGCCAGGGCTTACTGAGAGGCAGCGTGATGTAGCCTAAAGCACGGTGATTGGACTTATTTGTTGGAAGATTTGAGCTTGAATTCAGTTCTCCTCACTTTGCTCCTGTGTAACATTGGACCTCGGTATCTGTAAAATGAAAATAAGAATCCCTGTCCTGTGTTGTTACTTTAGGGTTGTGTAAGGATCAAATGGGAAACTGCTTCAGGCACTTAATAATAATAATAATAATAACAATAACAACCACTAATACGTAAAATACAGAGTTTCCAGTGTTCCAAGCATGATTCTAGGCTCTAGGTTACAGAGACAGAGGTGAATCACAGCCTTCCCTGAAGGAGTGCTTGCTTTAGTCAGGTGTGGGGAGGGGAGAGGTGTGTACAAAATGTGGAACCTCCCCAACTTCTCTGAGGAAGAGGGAGAGGAAGACACAAAGATGTTTATATAGAGAGAAAGACAGAGACAGTGATATATAGAGACAGATATATAGAAGACAGACAGAGAGGGGAAACACAGAGACAGACAGAGAGAGAGACAAAAATGTCTATAGAGACAGAAAGACAGAGACAATGAGATACACACACACACATATACAGAGAGAGAGAGAAACAGAGAAAAACAGAAAGAAAAGCACACACAGAAACAGAGACAAAGACAGAGACAAAGATGTCTATAGAGACAGACAGAAGCAGTGACATATATATACATACATTTATATATACACACACATATATATATATATATATATACATATATATATATATAGAGAGAGAGAGAGAAACAGAAAAACAGAAAGAGAAAAGCACACACAGAAACAGAGACAAAGATGTCTATAGAGACAAAAAGACAGAGGCAGTGATATTTTATATATATATATATATATATATATATATATATATATATATATACATGCACATACATACATAGAAAGAGAGAGAGAAACAGAAAAACACACAGAAACAGAGACAAAGTCAAAGACAAAGATGTCTATAGAGACAGAAAGACAGAGGTAGTGATATATATATATATATATCAGATTTTGTATATATATTATATATAGAGAGAGAGAGACAGAGGTACACACAGATACAGACACAGATACAAAAAGAGACAGAAAGATAGAGATGGGATGAAACAACACACACACACACACACACACACACACACACACACACAGATTTTTTTTCCTAAAAGGTATCTCAATCAAGGTCTTCCAGGTGGCTTTGCCAGCAGAATTGCTAGCTGGCAAGTTTTCCGGAATGCACCCAAGAGTAGATAGATGATTTGTCTACAGTCTAAGACCAGCCTAGCACAGTGCCAAGAGTCCCGCTCACTAGCCAACGATTTCCCAGAATGCATAGACTCCCTGGGCATGAAACTGACATCAGCGTGAGTATCCGCTCTAGCTGCCACTTCTCTCACTGGTAGCTGGCATCCGCATAAGCAGTTTGGGTTTGCCGGGCTGTGTGCAAGCCCGAAAGGTATTAACACTCTTTAGCGGGAACCATTTTGCCACGCTTGCTTATCTATTGCTAGATTTATAAAAATCACTGCTGTTTAAAAAAAAAAAAAATCAAAAAACAACAAAAGAGAAAGGCAGCCAGTCCCTGAAAGCCCCTCTTCATTAGGCCTCCTATAATCTGCATTTTGCCTGCATTCGAAGGTGCTATTGACAGTTGATTGCGGAGAGGTTTTTTTGAACCTGGTCTTGTTTGGCTTTATTTCATCCTTGATTGCGTTTTGCTCGTCTCTCTCCAGCAGTCACTTTTTAAATGCTGCCATTTTGTAAAGCTTCCCTGCTGCTCCCGGGCTGGAGCTGCAACTGATTAATTTCATTAGCACAATCATGCACTTAAGTGGGCCTAACCCAGGGGCCTTTGTTTTGCGAGCTGGAGTGCTCCATCCTAGGCTGAGTGGATGCAGGCCCACATGCCACACGGGAAGATGTGAGCGGCCCCTCCAGACAGGAGGCTAGAGAGGGGAGAGCGGAACGATGCGAGGGTGCCTCCAGACACGGGGCTAGCGAGGGTCATCTTGCCTAGGTGTTCACCTGCTCCCCACGGCCGGGCCCCCTTTGTCCTGGGTCTCCAGCTGCTTTCCCCCCAGCCTCACATAGCAGGCTCAGGAACCCTGCCTTCCCCACTTCTAAAGGCCAAGTGGCTTTTCAGAAAAAAAAAAAACAACACCCAAAATAAAACAATTTATTTCTTTTGAATGGTACAGGCAGAAAAGACCCCGAAGAAAAGGTCATTCATTCTGGCCCTTTGTGGTCCAGCTAGGGAAACCAAGGCTCGGGGAGGGGTTGCTGCCGGCTGCCGGGCAAAGCCTCACTCCATGGGGTTTCGAGTTTGTCCACAAAGCTTCCAGCAAAGCCTCCTTATCTGTTTATTTATTTATTCATTCATTTCTTTATTTGTACTTATTTATTTCATATTTTCCTTAGTTATATTTTAAAAATGTTTATATTTGAAAAACTTTTGAGTTCCAAAATCCTTCTCTCATCTCTACCCCCAGCCCCCATTAAGAACCCACATGTGACATCATAAAGCCTTCTTTTAAAAACCATTTTTCAATTGATATCTTTTTATTTTTGAGAGGATGTAGATTGGAATCCCATAAAATGTACAGCTGTAGGATGGACAGGATCAGCATCTGTGGAGAGAATTCTTAAATCAGTGAAATCCCAGATCTTTTTCAGTGTTCACTCTGCATATCACCTGCATCTCCCCGAGAGAACAGAAAAGAGAAAATAATGAACATTTCAGCAAAAAGAAGTGGCACAGTAACCAAGGCTGATGTTACATGAAACATTCCTTACCTATAGTTAGTTCCCTCACTTCTGCTAAGTCACTGTTAACATGGCTTTTTTTTTTTTAAAGTGGGTATTATTAGAATTTCATAGCATCCAATTTTTTGCCTAATGAGCTAATGTTTTACTTTTTAAACCAAAATTTTATTTCTCTCTTTTGGGTTTATACTATTCACATTTCCCAGTATATCCTCCTCCCTTTTCCCTGGTGATTCCTTTTAAAATTAAGAATGAAAAAGTTTAAAAAAATAGTCAAGTTAAAGTAACCATGATATTGAAAAAGTCTGACATGTAGTATTTTGTACGCATAATCTCCCACCTCCAGGGGTGTGCTGGAGCAAGCTCAAACCAGCTCCTTAGCTGACTGTTAAATTTTCAGTAGGAGCAATTATAATGTTCCTATTCACTAGAAATAAGTGAACATTATAAGTCGGGATCTGAGTTATTGTTTTGTCAATTGTCTTGATTTAAGAAGATATTATAACGCAAATTAAAACTTCAAGAAGTTTCCCTTCTACATTTATTTTGAGAGCCAGTTGTTAAACATTTCTGAGCACATTTCTGCCCCTCTGCAAATACAAGGGAACAACAGTGCCCTCTCCTATCTCTTCACCAGCATCCAGCTTTGTTATTCTGATTTGATAGCAGTCAGTCTCTGATGGCTGTCTATTTGTCATCCTTTCCATTTACTTTATTGTAATCATTTTGTTTATCATTTCTCCTGGTTCTGCTTCCCTTACTTTGTTTCATTTCATGTAACTCGTATCATGTTTCTCTGTATCTATCAGATACATCGTTTTTTTTCAACACAGTAATTTTCCATTACGTTTATGTATAACAGTTTGTTTATCCATTTCCCCAGTAGATGGCATATACTTTCCAGTTATTTGCTACCACAAAAGTGTGGTGATACATATTTTTGTGTATTTGGAACCTTTCTTTTCATCTTTGACCTTCTTGGGGATATATGCTTAATAGCAGGATCTCTGGGTATCCGTATTTTAGTCACATTTGCTTTCTAAAACGATTGGACCGATCCGTAGCTTCACTAACAGCCACTGTGCTTATTTGGCGCAGCTAGTTGGCACGATGGAGGGAGTACCGGGTTTGCAGTCAGAAAGACCTGAGTTCAAATGCACTCTTCTTAGCTGTGGGACCCTGGATAAATCATTTCACCTCTGCCTGTCTCAGTTTATTCATCTGAGAATTGGGGATAATAATAGCACCTATCTTGTAAGGTTGTTGTGAGAATCCAGAGAGAGAATATTTGTAAAGCACTTAGCACAGTTCCTGGCACACTGTAGGTGCCCTATAAATGTCTCTTTTTTTTACTCACTCTTCCCTTCACTCTAACATTGATAGTTTCAGTCTTTGTTATCTTTGCCAGTTTACCAATAAAAATTTTAAGCTAATAGAGATATTCAGGTTTTCCTGTTCCAGACAAGCTTAGTGTCTCATCCTGGACATAGAACATGAAGTCATAGACTTAGCATCCTATGATTCCGAATGGATCATCGAATCTAGTCCTTTCATTTTACAGATGAAGAAACTAAGGTTCAGGGAAGTCAGCTTTTTGCTCAAGGTCACAGGTAGTGGTAACTAACAAGCTTTGTCTCCAAATCCAGTATTCCTGCTTTCTGAGGACCAGCCTAACTAATTACAGAGAAGCTCACGATCACTTGATAATAAATTCTTTGACTTCAGTGAAGTGAGGTGAAGTAAAGAAATTAGGCTCACGAGACCCCTTTCTGCCCTTGCAGTATTGATTTCAAAATGGCAGAAAATGGGGCTAAAAGTTAAGGAGTTGTATGGAGCAAAACCTCCAAAATCCAAAGCAAAACAGAAATAAACAAAACAAAACAAACAAACAAAAAAAAACCCAACCATGTAGCATGATCTCCAGAAAGCCCCCGGATGTGAGATCTGTGCACCATTCTCACCCCTGAAAGGCAGTAAGTCTTAACAGTAAGATGAAAGTTTCTCTTGTTTTCCAGGCTTTCCTGAAATCCAGCCTGTGGGGGCAGAGCCTTGGAGGCCCCCAAGTTATGGAACTTAGACGCTATTTTCTTTTAATTGCAACTGTCCTGTTTGGTATCTAGAGACCCATTTAAATTCACTGTTTGTTCTGGAAGAGTTCAGTCTCAGTCATTACTGTCTGATTACTCCTCTCTTGAGGATGGGAAATCAAACATCTCCCTTCTCCTGGGAAAGCCTCACGTGGTTTGGGAGAAATAAGCACATCCCTCAGCCTTCATCCCTGAAATTGACTGAAGGAAGCCTGAGGTCACGGCCTGGGAGTCCAGGACGGATTCATGGCATTGTAGGTAGTGAAGTAGATGGCTCTGGGCACTCCCCACCCCGCCCAGGGCCTCAGTTTCCCTCTCCATGGGAATGGCATCAATGGACACCCCTTCCTGTTGTTAACCATCTTTGGTCCTGAGAGGGTTTGGGCAAAGAGCTGGCCTTCTCAAATGCCACGTACTCATAACCTATGGTGAGGTACTCTGCTTAGCATTATTGATGCACAGTGTCCCCAAATGCCATGGTAATAAACTTGGATCATAAATCATAGACTGGAGATGTTTGAGCATAGCAATGGCACGACTAGATCAATACACAAAGAAGGTTACTCTGTCAGTGTGATGAGGGATGGAGGTTGGAGAGAGCAGAGGTAACAGTACCTGTCAGGAAGTTTTTGCCTTAGTCTGGGAGTGGTTCAACAATGGTGGCACTGGGGACAGAGAAGTGAGAGCGAAGGCAAGAGATGACACTGAGCTGGAACCAATATGACGTGGTAACTAGTGATGAGAAACGAAGGAGAGGGAATGGGCCAAATCAACATCAGAGATGGGGTGATGGGTGTTATTGATGGAACAAAAAGTCAGAAGGAAGACTATAATAAGCTCAACTTGGACTCAAATGAGTTAAATGCCAATGGGCCATGTGGGTAGCAGAAGGTAGGTGGGTAGGTCTTGAGCTCAAAACACAGGTCGCTAACAAAATTGGCTTTGGGAGGCACCTGCAGAGACTAGTATGTTGGAGTGAAGGAGAGTGAAGGAAGCAGAAGAGCAGTGGAAGAAGGATCGGGCCTAGATTAAAAGCGAGTCAACAAACATCTATCAGGCACCTCCCTTGTGCCGGGCACTGTGCTGAGCATTGGCAGGTAGGAAGGCAAAGAAGAAACAAATGCAAAAACCAAACCAGACCCTGTTTTCTCAGAGCCCATGCTTTATTGGGAGAGACAATGGGGAAATAACTGGGTACCACCATGACAGAAATGGAAGAGATGGAAGTTATTCTGAGAGGAGAAGGTACTGACAGCTGGGAAGCGTGCACAAAACTTCCTGGAAGAGATTGAACTTGAGCTGAGTCTTGAAGGTAGCCTGGGCTTCTAAATGGCAGGCCGTATGCAGGGGTGTGGGGGGAAGAGCCCTAATAGGCATGAGCAATTACACAGCAGAAATCTACTGTCTCCAACATCAAGGCTTGATTTGTTGATTTGCTAGAATTCATAAAGTGTTAATAATGCAGGAATTAAGTGTGTGTGTATACATTTCCCCCTCCCTCCCCTTACCTGCTTCTTAAACATTTACTAGCACGTTCTGTGTTGTTCTATAAACATGGCTTTAGCTCAGCAGGAATTCAGTAGAGCAGTCAGGGAATGAAGTCAGCCTCAGGTTGGAGACCTGGTGACTAGAGGCTAATAATAATGATGATAATCATCGTAATAATAAACATTTATATAGTGCCTTAAGGTTTGTAAAGTGCTTTATAGCTATTTTTAGAGGCTTCACAATGCCCTTGAGAGGGCCATGTATTTGTGCCAGCCAAGGCAAAGGCCCAGAGGCTGGAGATGGAGTGTTGTGTTCATGGAACTGTAAGCCGGCAAGTGTTGTTGCATTGTGGGATATGTGGAAGAAAAGAGTGTAAGAAGACTGGAAAGGTAGGAAGGGACCAGGTGAGAGCTTATAGTTGAGACTGGAGGTAAGAAGGAACCATTGAAGATCATTGAGCAAGGTCGATGACATGGTCGGATCTATGCTTTAGAAAAATCGCCTTGGCAGTTGAGGAGAAATGGAGCTGAGAAAGCATTGAGAAAAAGAAATAATTTCGAACAGGGCTTCTTGTGGCCCCTTTTTGACTGAGGAATTTTTATGTGACTATGGGTATATAGGCATATAAAATAGGTATACAAATGAAACATTTACTGCTAATAAATCCTGGTTTTGTGACCCCCCCCACTTAATGTCACCTATGTGACATCATGTGGGGGTCATGAGCCACTGTTAAAGAAGCTGTTAAAGAAAGGAGGGCCTGAGTTCAAATTGACCTCCAAGACTTAACACTTACTAGCTGTGTGAGCCCAGGCAAGTCACTTAACCACAACTGCCTCACCAAAAAAAAAGAGGCTGGGATTTAGAAGGCTATGGCCACAGTCCAAGCAAAAGATGAGGTGGGCCTGAGCTAACGTGATCACTATATGAGTAGTGATAAAGAAGAGAGAGAGAAGAAAGGGAACATGGAGAGAGAAAGACAAAGACAGACAATGGGAGGGAGAGGAGGGAGAAGGAGGAAAGTGGAAGATTTTAAGCCAAAGTTTTCAGCCTGTGTGGGAGGATTGTGGTACCCAGACAGTCACAGAAAGTTTGGCAAGATGCCCGTGGGACAGGCAATTTGAGATGTCCAAAAGACAGTTGATGATCTGGGACTGAAACTCGGGAGAGAAGATGAGGCCGGGTACATAAATCTGAGAATAATCTGATAATTGAACTCATGGGAGCTGATGAGTCATCCCAAGAGTAAAGACGGGAGCCCAGGCAGTCATGGTTAGTGGGCCTAACATGGATGTCTGGAACCAGCAAAGTAGACTGAGAAGAAGCTGTCAGCTTAAATAAGAGAAAAATCAGGAGGGAGTAATGCTACAGAAGCCAAGAAGGATAGAAGACTCGGGAGAGGACAGTCAGCAGTATCAAATGTCACAGAGACTCAAAGAAGACCAATGAGAAAAGGTTATTAGATGGAGCAATTACTGGAAGGACCAGAGCTGAAGAATAGCTCCAAGGGCCAAACTGTATCGATTCATGCAGTGGATTGTTTTTATCCATGAACCAAGGAAAAAGAGAAATAGCAGTAGGAAAATGTTTATTTCCAAGTAAAATTTTAATATCTTGTAATCATTTGTATTTAAGGTATATTTGCACATGTAGGAGAAATGATAATTTAAAAACTTTCATCTCTAGATGTGCCTGCTCCTGGTAGCAATTTAGTGAAAATCCCGGTTCTTGTTTTAGTTTTGGCAACTTTGGAAGGGACAGTTTAAGTTGAATGATGACAGTGGAAACCAGATTGAGGAGGCTTTGGAAGAGCCTCAGAGCAGAGCAAGCAGACATAGCTTGTGTAGAGTCCTGGCTTTACATGCTACTTCCGATGTCGCTACTTGTGTTCGATTTACTTCTCAGGCCTTGGTTACCTTAGATATAAAATAAGAGGTTTAGACTGGAAGACCTGTGAGGTCCTTTCCAGCTCTAGATCTAGGATTCCATGAGCCTAAACTTTGCAAGGGAGTGAAAAGAGATCCCAGTCTAGAGCCTTCAGGAACACTTGAGGAAAAAAATTATCTAAAACTCTCTGATTCCCTTTCATTGTTCTCATTCTTTAATCCTTTGAAGCCTGGCTCCCAACCTCAATGCTCATCTGAAACTTTTTTTGATGAAAGAAATCAGTGGTTTCTTCAGTTCCAAATCTGATGGTCTTTTCCCAGTTTCATCATTCTTGACCTCTGCTACATTTGACACCGTTGGCCACCATCTCCTATTCTTCTCTGGTATTTATGCTACTCTCTCCAGGGTCTCCTCCTACCTGTCTGACTGCTCCTCTTTGTTGTGCTGTGCTGGCTCATCATCTGTCTCATGCTCTCTAACTCCGAGTGTTCTCTAGAGCTCTAGCTGAGGCCCTCTTCTCTTTGTCTATATTCTCTCGCTCTCTCTCGGTGACTTCATTGGCTCCCGTGAGTTTAATTAGCATCTCTATGCCAACAACTCCCAGATCTATATATTCAGCTTTAGTCTCTCCCCAGAGTTTCTGTTCTGCATCATAAACTGCCTACTGGACAGGATATCCTGGTGCTATTGCAATCTCAACATCACCAAAATTGAACTCATCATCTTCCTTCCTCCAGCCCCCAACTTACTGCTCTGCCAAATGTTCCTGTTTCTGTCCAAGATCTCACCATTCTTCCAGTCTCATGAGTTGGCAACCTCCCCACTACACATTTAATCACTCACCAAATCTGGCCATTTCTACTTCCACAATCCCTCAGCCCATTTCAGGCCCTCATCATATCTCACATAGATTATTGTAGTTCTGTCCTAATTGATATCCTTAGTTCAGGTTCCTCCCCCCCCCCCCCCCCAACTGCAGTTATCCGCCACATAGCTGCTAGAATGGTTTTCCTTAAGCATAGATATGTTTAGGTTGCTCCTGTCCTCATTCAATAAAAATGGTTCCTAAAGGAGCAAAGGATCAAATAGCAATGCCTTGGTTTAGCTTTTAAAGCCCTTTACAACCTGGGCCCATCTTCTCTCTCCAGTCCCATTTTCTATTACTCCCCCTTCTATATCCTATAATCCAGCCAAACTGGCTTCCTTTCTGTTTTTCACACTAAACATCCTATCTTCCTCTTTTGTGCCATTAGCCCAAGCCTGAAATGTGATCTCTCCTCACCTCCACCTCTTCTGAGTTGCATAGCATCTTCCCCGGTCTCTCTAACAGCTAGTCCCCTCCCTCCTTTCTAGCATATCCCTCTTATCCTTAACTTCTCTGTATTTCTGTGTATTCAGTCTCTTTCTGTAGCTCTATATGTCATTGGTATCCCCTTGTTAGAATGTAGAATTTTCCTTGAAAGAGGGATTCTTTCATTCTTTGTCATTGTAGCCTCAGCTTCTAGCACAATACCTGGAACACACTGGATGTTCGAAAAATATGTGTTGGCTGATTGAGGATGAGCCCGCAAAGGATGCAGAAGAGGAATGGGTAACAGAAGGAAGAAGAGAATCAAGAGACTATGGTGTCTCTGAAATTGAGACAAGAGGGTAATTAGGGACTATGGTTCAGTAGTCCCTGAAGTTCAGTTAAACTTCCTACCTCTTCCAGCTCCCCCAACAGAGTGCTGTACACAGAGTTAGGGGCCTGATACATGCATGTTTCTAAAATGGCCAGGAGGAAGGAGGTAAGGGTTGTCAGTTGCCATGGAGAGGACGAGGAGGAGGAGCCCTGAGAAGAAGCAATTGAATTTGGGTATTAGGAGGTCACTGGTGGTTTTGGAAAGAGCAGCTGTCATCAGCTGGTGGCCAAATGATTGAAGAGAAAGGAATCGTTAGATACAGAAGACTTTTTCAAGAAGTTATTCAAGAAATTGAGGGAATACTCATCAGGTGGGGAATGGCTAAACAAGTTATGCGATGTAATTGGGATGGAATATTATTGTGCTATAAGAAACGATGAACAGGATGCTCATCCAAGAAAAACTTGGAAAGACTACCGTGAACTAAGTACAACGTGACATGTACTGTGCACAAAATAACAGCAGTATTGTAAGATGATCAGATATGAATGACTTAGCTATTCACAGTGGTAGTGATCCAAAACTACTCTGAAGGACTTATGATGAAAAATGTTATCCATCCCCAGAGAAAGAATTGATGGTATCTGAATATAGATTGAAGCAGACATTTCTTTCTTTCTTTTCTTTTTTTTTTGAGTTTTTTTAATTTTAGTAGAATTTTATTTTTCCAATTCCATGTAAAGACACTTTTCAACTTTAATTTTTTCTTTTCTTATTTACAAAACATATGCATGGGCAATTTTTTCAATATTGACCCTTGTAAAACCTTGTGTTCCAAATTTTCCCCTCCCTCCCCCTAACCCCTTCCTATATGTGGCAGGTAATCTAATACATCAACATTCATTTTAATAAAATTTTGAGTTCATATATTTTTTCTCCTTCCCTCCTCCCTCACCAAGAAAGCAAGCAATCTGATGTAGGCTGTACATATACATTTTTAAACATATTTTTATATTAGGCACTTTGGGAAAGAAAAATCAGAACAAAAGGAAAAACCCCCAGAAGATAAAACAAAACAAAAAGGTAAAAATAGGTTGCTTTGATCCACATTTAGTCTCTGTAGTTCTTTTTCTCTATGCAGATGGTGTTTTCCATCCCAAGTCTACTGGAATTGTCTTGCATCACTGTACCCCTGAGAAGAGCTAAATCTGTCATAGCTGAGCATCACACAATCTTGCTGTTACTGTGTACAATGTTCTCCTGGTTCTGCTTACTTCACTCAGCATCAGTTTATGTAGGTCTTTCCAGGCTTTTTTGAATTCAGCCTGCTCTTCATTTCTTAAAGAACAATAGTATTCCATTATATTCATGTGTCATAACTTAGTCAGCCATTCCCTAATTAATGGGCATCCACTCACTTTCCAACTCCTTGCCACCACAAAAAGAACATCAGTTCAAGTAAGTCTTTCCAGGTTTTTCTGAAATCATCCTGCTGTTTCTTATGGAATAAATAGTATTCCATTACATTCATAAGCCATAACCTAGTCAGCCATTCCCCAGCTGATAGACATCCAGTCAGTTTCTAGTTCCTTGCTCCTACAAACATTTTTGTACATGTGTGTCCTTATGATCTTTGAAAATATAGACCTAATAGTACTACTGCTGAATCAAAGGCATTAAAATCACTGTTTGATAGTCCTTTGGGCATAGTTCCCAATTACTCTTCAGAATGGCTGGATCATTTCACAACTCCATCAACAATACATTAGTGTCCCAGTTTTCCCATATCTCTACCAATATTTGTCATTACCTTTTCCTGTCATTTTAGCCAATCTGATGGATGTGAGGGGTTGCCTCAAAGTTATTTTAATTTGCATTTCTCTAATTAATAGTGATTTAGAGCATTTTTTTCATGTGACTAGAAACAGCTTTAATTTCTTCATCTGAAAATTGTCTGTTCATATTCTTTGACCATTTATCAATTGGAGAATGACTTGTGTTCTTACAAATTCAACTCTGTCCTCTCTCTCTATTTTTAGAAATGAGGCTTTTATCAGAAATATTGTTGGCAAAAATTGTTCCCAGCTTTCTGTTTCCCTTCTAATCTTGACTTCATTGGTTTTGTTTGTGCGAAATCTTTTTAATTTAATGTAATTAGAATTATCCGTTTTGCATTTCATAATGTCCTCTATTTCTTGTTTGGTCATAAATTTCTCCCTTCTCCAAGAATCTGACAGGTAAACTATCCCTTGATTTTCTAATTTGCTTATACTTCCATCCTTTATGCCTAAATCATGAATCCATCTAAATCTTATTTTGGTATTTGGTGTGACATGTTGGTCTATACCTAATTTCTGATTTACCAGTTTTCCCAGCAATTTTTGTCAAATAATGAGTTCTTCTCCCACAAGCTTGGAGTCTTTGAGTTTATCAGTCAATTTCTGTAGTCATTGATGATTGTGTCCCTAATCTAATTCACTGAGCCACCATTCTATTTCTTAGCCAGTAGCAAATGGTTTTGATGACTGTCAATTTATAATACAGTTTTAGGTCTGGTGTGGCTAGGCTACCTTCCTTTCCATCTTTTTCCATTAATAATCATCTTGATATAGTTGACCTTTTGTTCTTTAAGATGGATTTTGTTGTTTTTTTAGCTTGCTAAAATGAAAGTTTGACAGTTTTGTTGGTGTGGTACTGAATAAGTAGATTAATGGAGGTAGAATTGTCATTTTTATTATATAAGCTCAGCCTACCCATGAGCAATTGACATTTTCCTAATTGTTTAGTATGACTATTTGTGTGAAAAGCATTCTGTAATTGTGTTTAAACCATTCCTGAGTTTGTTTTGACAGGTAGAATTCAAACTGTTTATATTGTTTATAGTTATTTAAATGGAATGTTTCCATCTCTTGCTTCTGGACTAGGTAATCTATAAAAGTGTTGGTGATTTATATGGATTTATTTTATATCCTGCAACTTTCTAAAGTTGTTAATTGTAACAAGTAGGTTTTTCATCTGATTCTCTAGGGTTTTTAAGTATACCATCATATTATTTGCAAAGAGTGATAGCTTCTTTCACGTAACTAATATGGAAATATTTTGCATGACTATACACATATAACAGATATTGAATTGCTTGCCTTCTCAATGAAGTGGGGAGGGAGAATGGGAGAGAATTTGGAACGCAAAGTTTTTTTTTTTAATTATAGCTTTTAATTTACAAGATATATGCATGGGTAATTTTTCAGCAATTGACAATTGCGAAACCTTTTGTTCCAACTTTTTCCCTCCTTCCCCCTTCCCCCCCCACGGCAGGTTGACCAATACGCGTTGAATATGTTAAAGTAGAAGTTAAATACAATATATGTATACATGTCCAAACAGTTATTTTGCTGTACAAAAAGAGTTGGACTTTGAAATAGCGTATAATTAGCCCATGAAGGAAATTAAAAATGCAGGTGGACAAAAAGAGAGTGGTTGGGAATTCTACATAGTGGTTCATAGTCATCTCCCAGAGATCTTTCCCTGGGTGTATGTAGCTGGTTCAGTTCATTACCGCTCTATTGGAACCGATTTGGTTCATCTCATTGTTGAAGAGGGCCACGTCCATCAGAACTGATCATCATAAAGTATTGTTGTTGAAGTATATGATGATCTTCTGGTCCTGCTTATTTCACTCAGCATCAGTTCGTGTAAGTCTCTCCAGGCCTTTCTGAAATCATCCTGTTGGTCATTTCTTACAGAACAGTAATATTCCATAATATTCATATACCACAATTTATTCAGCCCTTCTCCAACTGATGGACATCCATTCAGTTTCCAGTTTCTGGCCACTACAAACAGGGCTGCCACAAACATTCTTGCACATACAGGTCCCTTTGCCTTCTTTAAGATCTCTTGGGGATATAAGCCCAGTAGTAAGCTGGGTCAAAGGGTATGCACAGTTTGATAGCTTCTTGAGCATAAAACTCAACGTTTTTAAAATGCATGTTGAAAATTGTTTTTAATTAGGGAAAAAATAAAAAATACTAAAAAAAAATAGTCCTTTAAAAGTTCAAAAAATTGAGACTTGGAGTAAAAAGAAAGATGTTTGCCAAGTAAGAGGAACTGAGAGATTTGAAAGGTAACCAAATAGGGTAGATTAGTCTAAGTTGTGGGCAGAACAGAAGGAAGAAGTGGAGATGGAGAAATTGAAGGTATACAAGAAAGAGGATGAATGGTCGAGCAAGGTCTTGAGAATGAGGGGAAGATGTAGAATCCAATTCTTAAGTAGGAATTAGGATTATTAAGAAGTAAGGATGATTACTCCTCTATGTCAAGAGGGATGGAAGAGGGTGTGGATATGGATTTTGTACTATTTTCGAGCCTGGAGATAAGGAAGTACAGTAGGTTCATTGGATGATCTTTGTCTTCAACGAAGAGGCTGAGCCATCTGCTGTAAGTGCAGAAATGACAGTGGTTCTAGGGGCTGGGTAACCTAGAAAATGGTCTGAGACCAAAAGTGGAATTTAGCAAGGTGAAGTAAAAGGCTCTGTGTGGGGGGAGGGAGGGGAGGGAAATATTCAAGTGTTTCTTTTCTTCTCCAAATTGGCTTCTACAAAACCTTTAATAGTCAATATCTACCTAGATAGTTTTCCTTTCAGAGATCTCACCAGTTTGAGTATAGGGGCTGTATCCTGACCTATAGGTAACTCTGTGATGAGGTCCTTTATGGACTAGATATTGAAAATTTGTTTTAAGGACAGATAAATGTCTGTTATATGTTGCCATATACTGTCAGATTCCATAAGACTGAATGTCTAGGCCTAGAGATTTTATTTAATCAAAAATATATACTTAGTTTTCAGTCACTTGAGTCCCCACCTTCTTAGGCCAATGTGACACCAGCTACTGCTTAGACCTTGTCCTTCATACCCCATAAACCCTTTCCATTAGCACCAAGTTCACTCTCTACTGGTAGAGAGTACTTATTTCACAATACCAGGACAGCTTCAGAAATAATTTCCTAGAAATGGATCTATCAACAAGCATTTATCAAGTACTTATTCTGTGCTAACCCTCTGCTAAAGCCTGGGGGATACAAGCACAACGAAACAAATCCAACCCTTTTTCCTATATCTCAGACAGGATTTGATCACCTAATACCAGAAAAGGGCAATAAATGAGAAAAGAAAGTTATTTCTTTCCCTCCCACTCTTCATTTTTTTCCTATGACCTGGGAATTTCTGAAATATGTTAACTTTTATGCAGATAAAGTAAACAGGAAGAGGTCAAGATGATGACTAGAGCTATATGATATCATTTTGGCTTTTGCCATCCTTGGCCATTCCATCTTTTAAAGTTTTTGAATATTTTATGAAAAGCTTGAACATCAATACAACTGACTAAGCTCGCTTTGTTCCAATTTCCATGTCTATTAATTAATTTCAAGGCATAAAGTAGCAGAACTGTTTATTCAGACCTTCCCTCTGATCCTCACCAAGGTTCTTTGTCCCTTCTCTTATTATTATTCCCTTCTCTCATGTGTTGAGTCGTCCTCCATTCTTGTGGTCTGCCCTCCCCTCATCTTTTTCTTGGCATAATTTCATAAAGATCATGCCTCATTTCTTTGTATTCCTCACACTTCTCAGATTTACTAGCACTGTGGTTTCTGTCACCTAAAGGTGACTGCTTTTAGAGTTTTTGCAAAGATGACTATTTGTTGATTCATGACAGATTTTTCCAGGTATAGCCACCATCCAATGAAAAACTCATACTTTTTCCTCTGGGTGATCCCTGCTGCCAATAAGACATTCATATTGGTTGGAAGATAAAGGAGAAGAGAAATACTCGATTGAGGCAGGAAGAGGAGGTAGAAGGGAAAAAATACACATTTTGAAAAAAGGATTAGGATGTTGTAGATTTGAAAGCTAGAAGGTCATCATTTTTTTTTTACCCCACACTTTACAGTTTGGAAACTAAGGTCTTATATTTGAATCTGACTGTGGTGTTTATTATTTGAATTGCCTTTGGCAAGTTCCTTAAACTTTGGACCAGGTCTCTTTTTACTCTTTAATTCTATATGGTGTACCCAGAAGGCAAAGTTGAATGAGACATGGTTTGGGGCCCGGTTAGCAGCTTTTAGGGTAGGAACTGAAACTAGCTATGACTAGGAATTCTTTCATCTGGGTCAAGGGGGTGGGCTCTTATTAACTGGGGGTACAGCATGGGTACAGAGGACAGCCCAATCGCGAGTATAAAAAGGCCTGCCCAAGGAAGGGGTGATAAATCCCGATGCCTGTGCCCCTAGGGGGCCTTGGAAGAAGTGCTATAGTTATAGGATTTGCTTTGTTCCCCCACCTAAAAGCACTACCTCAAGTGCAGTCTTCTTTTGTTGCCTCATTGTGGTGTGCAGGTGATCCCCTGGTTCCCCAAAGGCCTCCCAGCAGAATTCTAGTTTAGTAAATCATATACTGTGGCATGGGAGGTGTTAAAAAATGGGTTGGACAAACCTGTCAGCTCCCAACAGGCAGGGATAGCAATCTCTAGGTTACCTTGGGGTGGAATTGCATACACACTTGGAGTATGATGAAGTTGATGGTGGCCTGCCCCAGTCACCTACCATAGTTACAGCTTCTGGACTTATTGGGAAATCCGAGCAGAGATGGGATAAGGTACAGAGGCCTGACTTATGATGCAGATGTGCATCAGACATGACTAGCAGGATGATATTTGGTCAAAGACAGATGCCTTCTTGAATCTTGGTATAGCATGGACTAGAAAGATTCTAATTTTTCAACTACAACACAAACTTGTTGGATAGCTTCAGGCAAGGCCTTTCTGCTCTCTAGGTCTCAGTTCCTTTCTTTGCAAAATTAGGGAGTGAGACTAAAGTGCAGACTTGTAATTGAAAGGTCCTTGAGGATTATATGGACCAATCACCTCAGTTTACAAACAAGGCTACCTGAGACCCCAAGAGGCTGCGTGGCTTGCCTAGGATCATACCGATAGTACATGTCAGAGCCAGAATGTGAACCTAAGTCTTCCAGTTCCTAACCCACCATGCTTTGCATTGACTACTTGGCCTAGATGGGCTCTTTAGTGTCTCTTCCAGCTCTGATGGCCTAGGAATCCTTCTTATCTGCTTCTTTAGCATTTCCACTCGGGACTGAGGAGGTGAAGCAAAAAAGTCTGGTTTCTCAATCATTTGGGGAAGATACATTTTTTATTTCAAATCTGTCTGAGGAGGGATTATCTGATTTCTGAGATACTGTGTACCCTGGAGTTAATCCTTCTCCTCCTGGCATGGAATTTTAAATCAAGTTAAATTTGAACTCCATAACTGTGTTGCCCAAGGGGTCAGAGAAACAGAGCCTTGCATTTTTCCCTCTCAGGAGGGTGGGTATTTTTTCCTTCTTTTTGGTTGGTGAATGAATATAGGATCCATTAAATCACAGGATTATCAGCCCCAGAAGCAGCAGAAAACCCTGAGAATTTCAAGTGGCAAGAGATTTGGACTCTCAGACTGAGGAATGGTAGCCTGGCTTGAGACCATTAGGAGTATGACAGACAAAGAAGGGTCTCAGCCCCTTAGTTACTGAAAATACTGCAAAGTCTCTGTGCTCTAATTTGCAGTGTGAACTTCGCCTATCCTGCTGAGGTGGAGTTGAGCAGGGGGGATTTTTCTGGTTTAAAGGCTATTTGATTCAGTATGAGGGTAAAAATGAGAAGGTTGGACCAAATTGCCCAATGTTTCCCCTTTCCTCTATTACCCTTCTCCTTTGGTGTTTACTGACATTTTCTTACTCTGCACCTTAAAGAGTTTCAATTGATTCTGTCCCTATCTATAAATACCGTAAGCAAAGTCCTTCCACCATAATGAGCTCATTATAGTGCAAAAATGACTCTCCAGAATCTCTTCTGTCCAGTGGCTCGGCTTAGCTAAACTTGGAGGTGCTTCTTTTTTTTCTTTATTAAAGCTTTTTATTTTTCAAAACACATGCATAGATAATTCTTCAACATTTGCCCTTGCAAAATCCTGTGTTCCAATTTCCCTCCTTCCTCCACGCCCTACTCTAGATGGCAAGTAGTCCAATATATGTTAAACATGGTAGAAATAAATGTTAAATCCAATATATGCATACATATTTTTACAATTGTCTTGCCACACAAGAAAAATCTAATCAAACCAGAAAAACGAAGCAAAATAAAATGCAAGTGCACAACAACAAAAAGAGTGAAAATGCTATATTGTGAACCATATTCAATTCCCACAATCCTCTCTCTGGGCGTACATGGCTTTTTTATCACTAAACAACTGGAACTGGTTTGAATCATCTCATTGCTGAGGATGGCCACGTCCATCAGAATTGATCATCATATAGTATTGTTGTTGAAGTATATAATCATCTCCTGGCCATGCTCATTTCACTCAGCATCAGTTCAATGTAAGTCTCTCCAAGCCTCTCTGTATTCATCCTGTTGGTCATTTCTTACAGAACAATAATATTCCATAACATTCATATCCCACAATTTACTCAACCATTCTCCAATTGATGGGCATCCACTCAGTTTCCACTTTCTGGCCACTACAAAGAGGCTGCCATAAACATTCTTGCACATGTGGATCCTTTTCCCTCCTTTAAGGTCTCTTTGGGTGTAAGCCCAGCAGAAACACCACCCAGCAGAAACAAAGCAGTTTGACCACCAGGTCAAAGGGTATACACAGTTTGATGACTTTTTGAGCATAATTACAAATTATTCTTGGAGGTGCTTCTTAAAAAAGATGAAGTTGCCAACAGATGAAGTTTGGTGTAACCATGTTTATAACAAGTAGTGAAACAATATACTAATATACAGAGGGGTTTGGCTCTATGTCAGTCATTCACTCAACAAGATGTGGTGGGATTGGACTCTGTGTCAATCGGTCACTAAGCATTTATTAAGTGCCTGGAAATTGTACAAAGAACTGGGGACACAGGAAACACACAGGAGAGTCCCTGGTCTCTTACAACTCGGTCAAAAGGGGAAAGCAACATACAAGAACTATATACAAACAAGATATAGACAGGAGAAGTTGGAAACGATCTCAAAGTGAAACCATTAAGATTGAAGAGGACTTGTTTCGGCAGGAGATGCGACCTTAGTTAAGATTGAAGAAAGCCAGAGAAACCAAGAGGCAGAGATGGGGTGAGAGAAAGTTCCAGGCATAAGAATCAGCTGGTGAAAATGCCCAGAGTCTGGAGACGGAGTGTTGTGATTTAAGAAAGAGGAAGGAGACCAGTGTCACTGGTTCACTGAGTATGTGGGAAGAAGGTAGTAGAAGGTATAAGAGGGTTGAAAAGGTAGGAAGAGATCAGACTATAAAGGACTTGAAGATCCAAATTGAAAATTTTGTATCTGATTTAAGTGGCTATAGTTTATTAAGTAAGAGGAGGATGTGGTCAAACTAGCATTTTAGGAAGATCAATTCCACTCTGTTTAGTGGAGGATGGCCTGAAATGGTATAAGAATCAAGGCAGTAAGCTCAGCCAGAAGGCTACGGTGGTAGTCCAGGAATGAGGTGATGAATCTGGATGGTGACCTTGTCAGAGGGTAGGTCCTATATGAGAGAGTTAGAATGAAAGAAAGGGCAGTCTATTGGAGGAGACAGAACAGAACAGGATAATTTGTACACAAAGTGGGGTTCACCTTAGCAAGAAGAGCCCACTCCTTACCTGAAAGGGATGAAAGAGAACCCAGTGGTAGAAGGTCATCTTAGTGATGTGAGATGAGGAAGAGGGGAGGAGGAGCTCATGGTGAATGGCATTGATTTTTTTTTAGTGAAATAGGGGATAATGCTCCTAGCTAAGACAGTAAGAGCAGTGGCAGCTGTGGGAAATTTGAGGAGGGATAAAAATGGCAGAGTTCCTGTTGTGATGGGGATAGTTAGGCACTTAGGAAAGTATAAAAAGATTGTCTTGCTGCAGTGAGGGCCCAGTTGGCATTATGTAATGTAAAATTGTAGCGGAACCTGGCAGCACATTTTCACAATTTTCTCCAACTCTGTTCAAGTGAAGGCAATGGATGGTAGGAGTAAAACAAGGCTTGACAGAGCAAGAATTTCAGTAAAAAAAAAAGGGGGGGGGCAAAAGAGCTATCAAACCATGCATACCCTTTGATCCAGCAGTGTTTCTACTGGCTATGTATCCCAAACTGATCATGAGGAAGGGAAAAGGACCAACATGTGCAAAAATATTTGTGGCAAGGAACTGGAAACTGAGTGGATGCACGTTAGTTGGAGAATGGCTGAATAACTTGTGGTATATGAATGTGATGGAATATTATTGTTCTGTAAGAAATGACCAGCAGGATGATTTCAGAGAGGCCCAGAGAGACTTACGTGAACTGATGCTTAGTGAAATGAGCAGAACCAGGAGATCATTATACAGATCAACAGCAAGAGTATGTGATCATCAACTGTGATGGACTTGGCTCCTCTTTTCAACAATGAGATGATTCAAGGTAATTCTCGTAGACATGGGATGGAAAGAGTCATCTGTATCCAGAGAGAGAACTATGGACACTGAATGTGGATCAAAGCATAATACTGTTACCTTTGTTGTTGTTGTTATTATTATTTGCATGTTTGTTTTTTTCTTTCTCATTTCCCCCTTTGATCTGCTTCTTTTTGTGCAGCATAACAAATGTGGAAATATATTTAGAAGAATTGCATATGTTTAACCTTTATTATATTACTTGCTGTCTAGGGGAGGGAAGAGAAAACCCTCCGGCATTTTGCAAGGGTGACTATTGAAAAGTATCTTTGTGTGTATTTTGAAAAATAACAAGCTATTATTAATTTAAGAAAAAAAGAAAGAAGAGGGGGCAAGGGACTCAAAAAGGACATTGAAGGGTTCTCTGGGCAAGATTTAGAGTTAATTCTAGGGCACAACTTGAATGCAAATGATGACAGAGTTATTGCAGCATCATAGTGGATAGAATACCGGACCAGGCACTAGGAAAACCTGGCTTCAAATCCAGTCTCGATACATACTGTGTGACCTTGAGCAAGGCACTTGACCTCATTTGCCTTAGTTTTCTCAACTGGAGATAATAGTACCCACCTCTGAAGGTTCTTGTGAGGACCAAATGAGGCCATATTTCTAAAGCATTTATTATAGTATTTTGTTCATATATTAGAGAAATGTTAAGTATTTATAACTGGATTACTGCTTTGTCATGGTGGAGAGGCTTGCATAGTTCAGTGAAACTGTGAGCTGTGCCATTTAAGGTCATCCAAAATGGATAGGTCACGGTGGAGATACCCACCCGATAAAAGGTGATCCACTGGAGAAGCAAATGTCATATTACTCCAGTATCTTTTTCAAGAAGACCCTGTGGACTGAACTAAGATGATAAAAGTAATGACATTGGAAGATGAGCCCCTCAGGTCAGAAAGTGTCTACTACCCTACTGGGAAGAGCAGAGGACAAGTCCAAGTAGCTCCAGTACTAAAGAAGCAGTTGAGCCAAACCTCAAAGGAACCTCAACTGTGGATGTATCTGGTGACAAAAGGAAAACCTGATGCTGCCAAGATCAGTAGTGTGTAGGAGCCTGGAGTGTAAAATCTGTGAACCAAGGGAAGCTGAATGGGATCAAACAGGAGACGGAAAGATTAAACATTGACATATTAGATGTCAGTGATTGCAACTGGATAGGAATGGATGGGGTGAATTTAATTCAGATGAATACGACATATACTCCTGGGGCAAGAATTCCTGGGAAGAAATTAAATAGCCCTCATGGTCAATAAAAGGGTGAGAAAAGCAGGATTGTGGTATAATCTCAAAAAATGACCACCTGATATCTGTTTGAATCCAGAGCAGACCATTCGACATGGCAGTAATACAAGTCCATGCTCTAAGGATGCCTAAGAGACAAAGTTGCCCAGTTCTGTGAAGACCTACAATGTCTTTTAAAAATAACACCAAAAAAGATGTCACATGAATCAGAGAGGATTGGAATGCTAAAGTAGGAAATCAAAAGATAACTGATAAGAGTAGGCAAGTTGGGTCTGTACTGCAAGAGTACAAAATGAAGGAGAGCAGAGACTAATAGGGTTTTGCCAAGATAACTCTCCAATCAGAAGCAAGCATTCTTTCAGTAACCCAAAATGCAACTCTACACATGGCCATCACCAGATAGTCAATGTAGACATCTGATTGATGATGTATTTTGCAGCCAAAGATAAAGAAATTCTCTAGAATCAATGAAAACAAATCCAGGAGCTGATGGTGAATCAGCTTGTGAGCTTTTTATTGCAAAATTCAGTTTTAAATTGAAGAAACCATAGACCATATAGATATGAGCTAAAGAATGTCCCTTATGACTATGAATTGGAGATGATGAATAGATATCAAGGATTAGATCTGGTAGATCGAGTATCTGAAGCACTATGGACAGAGGTTCACAGTACTGTACAGGAGGTAGCAACAAAATACATCCCAAAGGAAAAAAAAGAGCGAGAATGCAAAATGACTGTCCACTGAGGCTTTACAAGTAGCTGAGGAAAGAAGAAAAGTGAAAGGCAAAGGGGAAAGGGAAAGATATAACCAACTGATTGCAAGGCATGATAAAAAGGTTTTCTTAAATGAGTAGTGCAAAGAAATAGAAGAAAACAATAAAATGGGAAAGAAAAGAGGTGTTTTCAAGGAAATAAGAGATATTAAGGGCAAGTTTTTGCAAAAATGGGCATGACAAAAGACAAAAATGGTAGATTTAACAGAAGCAGAAGAGATGTCAAGAATACACAAAAGAACTATACAAGGTCTTAACATCATCGGTAACTATGATGGTATAGTTACTGATCTAGAGCCAGACATCCTATAGAATGAAATCAAGTGGAAGCATACCTAGAGATAAAGCTAGTGAGAGTGATGGAATTCTAGCTGTGGTTTTGAAAATCCTCAAAGATGGTGCCATTCAAGTGCTGTATTCAATATGCCAGCAAATTTGGAAAATTCTACACTGGCTACTGGACTGATCCTAAAGAAGGCCAATACCAAGGAATGTTCAAATTATTGAACAGTTGTGCCCATTTCACACTCTAGAAAGGTTATACTTAAGATTCTTCAAGCTAGGCTTCAGCAATATGTGAACTGAGAATTCTCAGAAGAGCGGACTTGGTTTGCAGAGTCAGAGGACCTAGAGATCAAATTGTCAGTCTTTGTTGGATTATGGAGAAAGCAAGGGAGTTCTAGAAAAAAAAATCTACTTCTGTTTCATTGAAGTCTTTGAGTGTGTGGATCATGACAAAATGTGCCAAGTCCTCAGAGAAATGGGAGTACCAGATCACTTTATTTGTCTCCTGAGGAATCTGTATGCAGGCCAAGAAGTAACAGACAGAACCTAGCATGCAACAGGTGATTGGTTTAAGATTTAAAAAGGAGAATAGCAAGGATGGATATTGTCACCTGTCTTATTTGATTTGTATGCAGAGTACAACATGCAAAATGCCAGGCTGGGTAAATCAAAAGATAGAGTTAAGGTTGCTGGAAGAAATACCAACAATTTCATGTGTGCAGAAGATACCACTCTGGTAGCAAAATGTAAAGGGAAATAAGGAAGACCCTTGAGGATGAAAGAGGAGATTGTAAAAGCTGGCTTTTTAACATTAAAAAAAACTAAGACCTTGGCAACTGGTCTCATTACTTACAGGCTTATAGAGGGAGAAGAAATGGAAGCAGTGTCAGAATTTCTGTTCTTTGGTTCAAAGATCACGATAGCAACTATAGCCATGAAATTAAAAGATGTTTGCTCCTTGGAAAGAAAGCAAATCTGGACAATATACTAAAAAGCAGAGATATCATCTTGTTGACAAAGGTACACATAGTCAAAACTTTGGTTTTTTCCCGTAGTAATGTATGGATGTGAAAGTTAAGAGTATAAGGAAAACTCAATATTGCAGAACTGATGCTTCAGAATTGTGGTGTTGGGGAAGACTTGTGGGAGTCCCTTGGACAGCAAGGAGATCAAATTCGCCAATACTTTAAAAAACTAATTCAGGCTATTCACTGGAAGGGTCAAATCCTGAAGACAAAGCTTAAGTACTTTGGCCATATTACGAGAAGATGGGAGTCATTGAAAAAAAAAAAAAACACTGATATTGGGAAAGATTGAAGGCAAAAGAAGAAAGGAAGGTACAAGATAATAAAGATAGATAGTGTTATAAACTTGAACTTGGACAGGCTTCAAGAGATACATGAAGATTCAGACACAGATTCAGACCAAGAACAACATATATTTTTCAAGTTTTACAATTGCTACAAGTAAGAAATAAATCTTTTTTTTTTTGTTACATTACCTAGGCTGAAGTACATGTGTTAGAGAAGAGAACTTCTTGGTGGAGGAGAGTATTCATCTGGTTTAACAAATGTTGATTTTCTGCTGAAGGCCAAACCATTGTGAGACCCCTGGGTGAGAACCCAAGTTATATAAGACTGGTCTCTGTCTGTGCTCATGGAGCTTATAATATATATGGAATAAGACACAAGTACTCATAGTTATACATAGTATTTCAGGGGTCCATCATTTCACTGATGTTGGGGACTCCTGCTAGCACTGATTGCAACATTCTTTATGACTGAAGAAATCGTCTTTTAGAGTTGCCCAGTATTTGATCCCATGATTAAGCAGAGTCAGAAAGTCACTGGAAGAGAGGAGTAAAGAGGAGCACAGAGCCCATGGTTGCCCAGAGGCACTTAAGTGAAGGCTCAGAAAAGGCAATTCAAAGATAACAGCAGCCTGTGTAGCAGTGGAGGCCCATGGTTGTCTACTTCTGTGTCTGTTCACATAGTAGGCACTTAAAATACTATTTGATTGATTTTGTGTAGATTTGGGGAGAGTTTGTTCCAGGTTTATTGGGGAGAGGATGTTTGCTTGTTACTGTCCTTACTGTTTTATTAAATATCTTTATTTTGGAGCAGCAAGGACCTGGGCATCATCAGCCTGAGTTATTGGAAAGGGAAGCTTCTACCCAATGATAAATGATCCAGGCATTAGCATGATGCTAATAGCCAGCATTTGTGGGAGCCAAGGGAGAAGGTGATTACAGGAGGGCCGGAGTACGCACACACATTTGTGTGTGTGTGTGTGTTTGTGTGCGTGTGTGTGTGTATGTGTATGTGTATAGGTGTATTGGGGACAGTTGGAGGATGTGGCATTTGAGTTGGGTTTCCAGCATGGAAAAGGGAAGTAGGCAAGAACACTACAAGAATAGTAGAGAATATGTAAGCAAAGGTACTCACAGTGTGTTCCACACTCAACCATTCTGGCTAAAATGTATTCTTAGGGTTATAATGTTAGGGGGAAGGGAAGAAGTATTTCTTAAGCACCTACTATGTGCTGGGCATTCTGCTAAACACTTTACAGATATTATTTCTTTTAATCCTTAGAAACCTGAAGGTGGAGTGGGGTGGGCAGGGAGGCATGTACTATTATGGTCCCTTTTTTTTTTAAACAATGGAGGAAACTGAGCTGTAGGGAGATTGTGACTTGTCCAGGTCACACAGCTAGTAAGTATCTGAAGCTGGATTTAGCTCTAGGCCCATTGCCCTCCTTACTCAGCCACCATGATAGAGTTGTTAGATATTTCAAAAGCCATCTTGTTTGTGTCCCTCAGTTTATAGAGGAGGAAACTGAGGCATGTGAAAGTGAGATAACTTATACAAGGTGCCTCATAGGATCCTAGAGCTAAAGCTGGACGAAATCTCAGTGGTCGAAATTGAGGCCCAGAGAGAAGTGACTTTGGCCAAGGTCATACATCTCTAATTGTCAGGCCTAAGGTCTTTGACTTCAAATTCACTGCTCATTTCATTGCTGAAAAAAAAAAAACAAACAAACCAAAAAAAACAACCTCGTCCCCATTGCCTCCAGGACAAAGTAAGAGAACCTTAGGCTGGTGTTCAAGGCCCTCCCCAAACTCACCCCAACCCATCTCTCCAGGCTTATCTCCTCAGTACAGCACGCCATGACTGACAGCTCCTATTTACCTTCCATTCCAGACAAGCCAGTCTGGCCAGTCTCAAGCATATTTACTTGCTAAAGCAGACGGGAGAGGTGCATGGGAACTGCTGCCATGGAATCCTTATGGAAAGTTAAAATTGAAATTCAGAAATCAATCTGACTCTAACAGAGCAGAGGAAAGAGGAAGGGAGAGTTGGGAGAGACAAAACCAGATAGATGGTGAGGGGAGGGAAAGAGGGAATGAGGGGGAGAGAGAGTGAGGGGAAAAGGGAGGTGGAGAGAAAGGAAGAGAGGGAGAGGAGGGGAGAGAGGAGAAGAAGGAGAAGAAGAGGGAGGGGACAGGGAGAGACTGGGCAGATGGGTGAGAGAGAGTATGTGTGTGAGAGAGAGGCAGCAAGACACAAAAGAGAGAGGTGAGGAGAGAGATAGAGGAGAGAAAGAAGAGAGAGAGAGAGTGAATAAGAGACAGACAGGGTGAGACAGAGACAGAGATAGAAAGATACAGAAAGAAAGACAGAGACACAGAGGAGGGAAGGGAGAGGGAGAGGGAGAGCCAAGAATGAGAGAGAGAGAGAGAGAGAGAGAGAGAGACAGACAGAAACAGATGAAGGAGAAAGAGTGTCTTTATGGGAGGGGGACAGAGATGGAGAGAGAGAAATGGAAAAGAGGGAAAAAGGAGAGAATTTGCGTGTAGGAGAGACAGAGACAGAATGAGGAGGGGTCACACAGAAGACAAAGTGAGGGAAAAGTTAGGGGGGCAATATGGCCGCTATGGAAAAAGGACCTCGTTGGAGCCACAAGTGCTGAAGTTGGATACTGGCTAAGGCACATACTGCATGTGTGGCCTTGGCAATTCATTGGCTCTTTGAGGTCCTCATTTTTCTAGTAGCAGTGAATGTGTGTAGCTTTAGAGGAGCCCTACCCTCAACCCCCAATCCTCACTGCTTACTGCCTTTTCTCTGAAATGAAGGGACTGGATTAGATGACCTTGAAATGTCCCTTCTAACTCCTCTTTTCTAACAGTCGAAAGTACGAGTCCCCATGCTGACTAGTACTGAAAGCAAATGGCCGCCCCTCCTTGTGTCTGCAGACAGGGAAGCAGGTTCGGAAGGAGAAGGAAGCTGCTTTGCTCTGGGGCTCGCAGAGCTGGACTTCCAGCTCAGGCCCTCTTCTTTCCAAACCAGTCGTTCTTCTCCATCTCCATGTCCAAAAGAAACAGTTAAAGAGTCAGAGTCAAGTCTCTGCTGCATGAATTGGCTGGAGCAGGGAGCTAGATGGGGATTCAAGTTATCTAACTACCCCCCCCCCCCAGCTGTAGCCTGGAGTCACTGTTTCTTTAAACTGAACATGGTGTTCTTCCCCCCTGCTATTTCTTCTCCCCTGGGCCTCTGACATACCTTGCAGGGCATATTAGTGAGTTGGTAATTATTTGGAAAAAAGTTATGAAACTTAATTCGTGGAAACTAATTAATTTAAATATACACAGTTACTAAGCAAATTTAGTTGTTTATGTTGATGATTAATGTCAAGTTTCTAATAAAACATTTAATTAAAACAACAACAACAACAAGGAACAACATCTGTTTGGTTTCCCAGCCCCAGGCCTCAGAGGATCTGCTTTGCTGAATCGTGAGCAGGGCTTCTGGCCCCAGAGACCTCCCCAACACCCCCACATCCCCGGGAGTAATAGCATCATGTCTCCTTCTTGCTTTTGTCTTTGGAAAATAAAAAATACAGTGTTAGGAAAATATCATCTTGGTCAGAAAATGTCTGACATTTCTGTGGCTTGTCCCAGAAGGATATGGTTGAAGGAGCCTGAAAGCTAGCTAACTGTCAAAGCTCCATATGCCTCAATGTCCTCATCTGTACAAAATGTTCTTTCCAGTTCTAAATTTTACAGTCTCTCTTTTCCAGCCTCCCCCCCCTCCCCGGCTTCCTCAAGATTGTCCTCTGCAAGAAAATGGCTGCTATGCAGAGCTCTCTTGCAGCTGCTCGTTTGAAGTCAAAGGAACCTCTGAAGTTGCTTGTCTAACCCTGGGCAAATGAGTTAACCTCCCTTTGCCTCAGTTTCCTCATTTGTAAACATGGGGAATGATCTCTAAAGCATATCCTCCCCAGCTCTAGATCTAGAATTTTATGCCCTTTAGTCAATTAACTTCTTTTTGCCTCAGTTTCTCCATTTGTAAAATAGGGATTGGTCTTGAAGACTTCTGAGGTCTCTTGTGTCTCTAGAACTATGATCCTTATGATTCTGTGAACCGAGATCTCATTAGGAACACCTTTCCGGAACATACTGGTAAATGGCCATCCAGTGGCCACTTAGAGCCCTTCATTGTCGGGGAACTCACTACCTCATGAAACTGCTCCCTTCCCTTTTGGATAGCTCTAATCGCTGGGAAGCTTGTTCTTGTGTCTAGCTGAAGTCTGCTTCTGTGCAGCTCCCTTCCCCCACCATCTCTTCTCTCTGCCCTTTCCCAGATGGATATTGTGTCGGGTAAATTATTCGTCCTGCCAATCATAATTAGGGACATGAAAACATTCCAAAGTTGTGCAGTCATGCTCAGGAATACAAAGGCTTTTGTAAACAGGGGAAAGAGATGGAGGTTTGAGTCACTGGGTCCTTAGCTTAGAGCCATAGAATGAAATGGCCTCTCCTTCCCCCACAAAGGGCCCAAACCTCCCTGGAGAGAGCCGGCAGGTTCAGCACTTTGGAGCTGACCCCCCCCACCCCAGCCTGGAATGCAAGACAACATTTGAATAGGGCCCGGTGCCCAGGGAAGACAGTGACCCCAGGGTTACCCCCTCAAGAGGGCGAGGTCTATTATGCCTTTCTGGACAGGAAGCCCAAAGTGCCTCTTGGGTGTCAGGGGGGAGGGAAGAGTCCCAGCATAGAGCTGAGGATGGGCTGGAGGCAGTGTGCTTCAGTGGTAAGAACTGGTCTTGTGATCACAAAGATCTGGATCGAAAGCCCTCCTCAGCCACCTCCAGCTTTCTGACTGCGGGCAAGCTGGCTGAGCCTCCATTTCCACCTCTATAAAACACAGTCCCTTCTCGCTTTGGTGCAAGCCTGGAATCCTTTGCACCTTCCATCCGGCAACAGTGGAATGAGTGCTGGGTTAAGAATCGGGCCACCTGGATTGAAACTCTAGTTCCGTTGCTTACTCCCTGGGGAACCTTGCCAAGTCTCTTCACCTAACTGGACCTCAATTTCCTCATTTGTAAAATGAAAGGCCATTGGAGTAAAATTTCTTCCAGTGGGGTGTCAGTATTCTCATCTATACAATGAGCTCCTATTGGACCAGTTGACTGGTTCTGGGCTGTTGGGAACTCTTCTAATTAAATCTTGTGATTTACTGTTTGCAGGACCATGGCCAATTCACTTCAATTAATCCAGCCTCAGTTTCTCTGCTTGTAATATAAGGGCTTGGCCTTGATCACCTAAATGCTATGACTCATCAGTAAGTCATACAACCAGAGTTTCAATTTCTTCTACTGTAAAATGGAATTGGGCATTCTAGAAGCAGGCACATGATCAGATTGTGGCCAGGCAAGGGCTTTGTAAGCCTTAGTGCACCACTGAAATGGGTGCTCTTGTTATTAGGCGTGCCAGAAGTCTCTCCACTCCTTGTTATCAAAGTGAGCTTTCTGTTCCCCACCCACCCTTGCTCAGGGTTCTCGATCTGTCCATCACATCCAAGGCTCCTCAACCCCCACTTAAACAGAAGTCAGAAGGTGGTTTGCCAGAAAGGCAGTTGTGGCTGCCTGAGTTGATACCACCGGGAAAGTGCCCGAAGCTGTGCCTGAGGCTGAGGAGGCAACATGGAGCAATGAGGAGTGAGCTGGATTTGGAGAGGAGTCTCCAGAAGTCCAGAGTCAGTCTGTGGTTTGCCCAGAGCCATAAGGTGCTAGGTAGGGCATAAGAATCCCAGCATCCTTTCCACTGTAACATGCTCAAGATCTTGGTGATCTTGGTGATGTGGGGACCCCATTTTTCAGAAGAAGAAACTCAGAGCCATACAGTAGGGGCTGGGACTGGGACCAAGATCTAGTGACAATTCCAATTACTCTGCATTGCATATTCAAAGGCACCTGGCTTGGATGAGCCACAGCCTGGAGACCATGCTATGTGGCGATTGGTTGGAGGAATGGGGTGGGGAGTGTTTAGTTTGGAAAAGAGAAGACGCCCATGGAATGGAATGTCTACCCATTTGTGGAAGAGACTTGTTCTGTATGACACCAGAGGGTAGATCTAGGATTAATGGAGAAAAGGTATAGTGAGACAGATCTCAGCTGGAACTAAGCAATAACTACCCAATTAAGTGAATGGGCTAACTCCCATTGCTGGAGGCTATCAGGTCATGGAAGACCTAAGTCTCAAACAGACTTTATAGACCATTGGATCCAACTCCTTCCCCTTTTAGGGATGCCGAAACTGAGGACTAGAGAAGCTAAATGACTTGACTAGGGTCTGAAGCAGGTTTCAAATTTATTGTCTTCCTGGTTCCAAGTCAAACGGTCTATCCACTGTGCCACAGAGAGACTCAATAGCAGCTTCTTGGAGTGGAGGCAGAGGAGATTTCTCTTTTGGCATAGGTAGTCTCTAAGGTCTCTTCCAAACCTAAGATTGTTTTTTTATAAAGCTTTTCGGTTTCAAAACATGTGCATAGATAGTGTGAAGCATTTACCCTTGCAAAACCTTGTGTTCCAAAAATGTCTTCTCCCTCCCTTCTTCCACCCCCTCCCCCAGACAGCAAGTAATCCAATATATGTTAAACATGTACAATTCTGTAACCCATTTCCATAATTATCTTGCTGCACAAGAAAAATCAGATCAAAAAGGAAAAAAGGAGAAAGCAAACAAAATACAAGCAAACAACAACAGCAAAGTGAGAATACTATGTTGTGGTCCACATTCAGTTCCCATAGCCCTCTCTCTGGGTGCAGACGGCTCTCTCCATCATTGAAATTGGCCTGACTCATCTCATCGTTGAAAAGAGCTATGTCCATCAGAGCGATCACCATATAATCTTCTTGTGTGCAATGTTATGGCTCTGCTCATTTCACTCAGCATGAGTTCCTGTAAGTCTTTCCAGGCCTCTCTGTATTCATCCTGTTGGTCATTTCTTACAGAACAGTAATATTCCAGAACATTCATATACCACATTTTATTCAGCCATTCTTCAACCAATGAGCAGCTACTTAGTTTCCAGTTTCTTGCTGCTCCAAAAAGGGCTGCCACAAACATCTTTGCACATGTGGGTCCTTCTCCCTTTTTTATGATCTCTTTGGGATATGGGCCCAGTAGAGACACTGCCAGATGGAAGGGTATGAAGAATTTGATAGCCTTTGGCATAGTTCCATGTTGCTCTCCAAAATGGTTGGATCAGTTCACAATTCCACCAACCATGTATCAGTGTCCCAGTTTCCCCACATTCCCTCCAACATTTTTCACTGTCTTTTCCTGTCATGTTACCAATCTGAGATGTGTCAGGTTGTACCTCAGAGTTGTCTTAATTTGCTTTTCTCTGATCAATAGTGATTTAGAGCATTTTTCATATGAATAGAAATGGTTTCAATTTCATCATCTGGAAATTTCCTGTTCATATCTTTTGATCCTTTATCAATTGGAGAATGGCTTATAGTCTTATAAATTTGAGTCAATTCTGCATTTATTTTAGAAATGAGGCCTTTATCAGAATCCTTGGATGTAAAATTTTTTTCTTACCTTTACTGCTCCACTTCTAATCTGATCTAAGTCTGCATCGATTTTATTTGTACAGAAACTTTTTCATTTAATCCGAATTTTCCATTTTCCATTCCATAATATCCTCTTGTTCTTCTTTGGTCACAAATTCCTTCCTCCTCCACAGGTCTGAGAGGTAAACTATCCTTTGTTCTTCTAATTTGTTTATAATACCATTCTTTATGTCTAGATCATGAACCCATTTTGACCTTATTATCTTGGTAGGGTGTTAGGCGTGGGTCAGTGCTTAGTTTCTACCATTCCAGTTTCCAATTTTCCCAGCAGTTTTTATCAAATGGTAAGTTCTTATCCCAGAAACTGGGTTCTTTGGGTTTATCAAACATAAGATTTCTATAGCCATTGACTGTCGTGTCTTGTGAACCTAACCTATGGCACTGATTGATCACTCTAAACTTGAGTGTAATTTTCACATAATATAAGTTGTGTGTGAGGAAGTTTGGTGTAGTGAACAGATCTGATTCAAATATCACCTCTGACATGTACTAGCCATGTGACCCTGGACAAGGAACTTGACCTCCCAATATCCTCGTTCTCTCTCCAAGAATATAAGCTATAGAAAAGACAGCAATATATACTGGCAGGGATTGTTTTACCATCTAAGAGTTCCCTATACCAATGAAATCCTAAGTCAGGTCCCTCTCCCGTATGCATTACAGAGAGAGTGTGTGTGTGTGTGTGTGTGTGTGTGTGTGTGTGTATGCGCACATGTGCAGGAGAATGAATAATTTTAAAAAATGGAATGGAAAGGAATGAGTTACAGCTCCCCTCCTCAGAAGGCTCCCTTTATATAAGATGCTCCCCCAACACATTGAAAATATGATTCAATTTCTCAGAATCGTATTTGGCTGCATTGTTTTCCGGAACACATTGATTGTATGCAGCAAGATCCACCTGCATCTCTAAACAGAGGGGTTTATTTAGTGAGACTGGGCAGCCCCCGTTCCCCCCTCCACCCTCAGGCTCCTGGGAAATTGTTCCCAGAGCTAAGTCAATAGCACTGTTGTTTAGATCTTTTCTCATGTCTATTGTATGAGTCCTTACTCCTTTTGGAAATATTTTGACACAGCAATTTGGGAGATAATATACTTTTTTCGCCCTCAGCTGGACAGTTTTCAAGCTATTATAACACGTTTTCCCCAAAGGGAAGTGTAACATTCCATGAGGGAGAACCTTTTGTAAACAGGGTTGCGTTGAAGGCTGGGTTGAAATAAGCGTTTGGAAGATTCCTGTTGTCTTGCTAACCTATGATATCTTTATCTTCCTCCCAAATAATGTGGTGGTGTCCAGTAGCGACTTTCCCTTTATTCCAGAAGGATCTGTTGCCAATTTAGGGTAAGACATTTAACCCTGACCCCCGATGGTAAGCACCCCCTCACCAGGCTGGACCTGCAGGGGAGAAAATGGTTTTATTCTGCAGTGAAAAGAGCCAGAGCAGAGCTTCTGACTTCCATTTTGATCATTACTTCTGCGAAGGGAATTTCTTTAACTAAAGCTTTTGAGAGCACACTGTTGTTCTTAGAATTATGGCCTCAACTTCCTGAAATTTTAATTAAGCCATCCTTTGGAACTACTTTGCTGCTCTCTCAGAGCTTTAACTAGGAATCCCAGGATTCCTACTTGGGTAAATTCTGTTGAGTTGGACTAGGGTTAGGGACCATTCTGCCAGAGTCCAGCCAGTGATGGCAATCTTTCCCTTGGAGGAAAAGGAGTAGGGAGGCAGACAGATGGACAGAACAGCTGACGGCATAGTCACGAGGAAAGGTAGGATGATCTGTCCCACTCACATCCAGCTGGGATCTCCCTTCCTCACTCTTAAGTTCCACAACTCCAAACTTCTCTCCTCCTTTCCCCTCCCAACTACTGTTGGGGTGCAGCTTGGTTGTGGGATCTAGAACCTTTGTTTTGTCCAGTCACCAGGTTCAGCAGCAAGCACCAGAGGTAAGACTTTAAAGTCAGTGTTGTTTTCCCTCTCCTCCAACAGGCAGCACCCTTACTCTCTCAGGGTCATCAACCCTCACAGACATCAGACTCTTTGGCAAATTTTGGTTCTGAGTTTTCCCGTTTTCTACTGGCAGGAAGTTTGCAGAAAGACATTTTTCCCCCACAAGATTTATTTTGCTAAGCAAAAACCATAAATGACAGCTGCAAGGTTATGCTGGCAGACCTCTTTCAGAGTGTAATGATAGAACAGCTGATAAAGGGATAACTATGTTGAACTTGTAGATTGCTGATGTCTCCTTCTTTCTCTTGGGAGGGGGAAGCCAACATGGTTTGAAGTCTATACAAGGCCCAACCCAAAGAAGATCCTGAGGATCTTCTAGATCCTAGAACCCAGGTTTTAGGTACAGGAGTCAAAAACCCTTTCACGGGAAGCCAAGATATTTCTTCACATGGCCTGGCCTAGACTAATTCCTTATGGGGCTCTGGTCTATGTGTGGAATAAAGGAGATTATCTGAAGAGGGGGTCATGAGGCCTTGCCTCTCTGATGTCGGGGCAGATTACTGACCTGGGAATCAAGAACATTCCTATACTTGTGAGCCAAGTCATGTTAGACAAGCTGTTTTGTCTTCCTCGGCCTCATTTCCCTCACAATATTGTTGACAGCAATAGTAGGCTTTCTAAAGTGAACTTGAAATGGGGTCTATCATTATTAATAAATGAAGGGAAAGAGGGCCCTCGCTGCATTTGGGTTTGGGAGCCACACCACCAAAACAAACTGTTTTCAAAGAGAAATGTTGGGGATTTGGCTTTCAATTCAATTTAATCCAGCATCTTTTACTAAGAATTGCTCTCTATCTGTATATTCGTCTATCTGTCTATCTTGGGTATCTGTCTGGGCTGTCTGTCTATTTATCTGTCTGTGTCTGTCTATTTGTCTGTCTGTGTCTATCTGTCTCGTCTGTCTATCCCATCGGTCTGTCTATCTGTGTCTATCCATCTGTCTATTTGTCTGTTTATAGCTGTCTGTATACATACCTACACATGAGCATGTATACATACATATACTACCTTTCTTTGCTGCATTTGTATCCTCACTGCTTAGCACAGTGCCTGACCCATAGCAGGTGCTTAAGAAATGTTTTTTGACTCTTGACTAATTCCTTAAGATTACAGATTTTAGGGAAAGAGTCCAGGCTGCATCTGTAGAGGGAGTTTGCTCACTTTGGTGTTCCTTTCATCGCTGAAAAGAACAAGCCCCGTCCTGAGCTCTAAGCCTTTTGATTTTTATTTTGTGAGGGTGCTTCCCTTGTGGTCAGGAATCTCATCTTAGATAATTACTGCTTCATCCTGGACAAGTCTTGTGGCCCCTCTGGGAGTCAGTTTCCTCATCTTGAAAATGGGGGAAAGGAGTTGGACTTGGTGACCTTCTGTTCTGTTCATGGGATGTGAAGTAGGCTACCTTAGTGACAGATGAAAATGCCAGCCTGTGTGTGTGTGTGTGTCAAATGAGAGATCCAGATGGTTAAAGGAGCCTGGGACCATCTGAGCCAGGGGTAAATGGAGGGCTTTCTGGAAGTGGGGGGACTTGCAATGAATCTTAAAGGAAGAGAAAAGTTCTAATATGTGGAGATAGAAATAGAATGCATTGCAGGTGCGAATTGAGCTCATGGGTTCACAGTGACTGCCACTTGCAAGGGATGTTGGCTTATCTGGTAGGGGGTGAAATAACGGGTCAGTCAAGCTAGTCGCTAGATGAGTTCCTTCTTACTCAGAGATTGCTGGTTTGTGACCCCAGCCAGAGACTGGCAAAGATGTCGGTTTGGCGGTGGCAATGAAGACCAGCTTTCTCTCACAACTACTCCATCACGGTTTATGGAAAGGCATTAGATGAAGGAATAGTCAGGAAATCCAAGGAGAAATTCCAGCAGCTTATTCTGGTCTAAATCAGTGCAGGTTGAGAGACAGAAGACTGTGGGCCCTGGGGAAGGGAAATCCATGCAGATCCTTTAGCATGGGCACTGTAGTTTTCCACTGAGTTAGGAAGCACAGGCCAGGGGTGAGCTTACAGCTCTGCAGCTCTTATCCTGGACTGGTATGGACCAGAGCTTGTGACCTAAAACTGGGCCGTGGTAGGAAACAGAAATGAAGCAGGGGGAGAGGTGGTGGTACCTAAACTCTGGCCCTGGAGTGGATTGTGCCTTCTGCCCTGGGGTCCTATTGTTTGGGCTGCCAGCTGAGCTGAATAATCAGGCGGGGAGCTTGGATCCTGGTTGAGCTTTCTAAGATGAAGGGTTAGGTGGAAGGCCTGGACCTTTGATTCCATTATTTTAGGGAATTCCCAAGAGAAGATGTTTTTTTTACCAGTATAAGCTATCACCTTCTCTGCATCTGAAAGTCATTCCTAAAGGGTTGCTCAGAGCAACAGAAAGGCAAATGACTTACCTCCAGTCTCACAGACAGTATGCGTTAAAGGTAGGATTTGAACCTAAGACTTTCCAATCCTGAGCTCAGCTCTTTACCCACCATCCTTTTTTTTCTGTCCCCAGAGATAGCCATAGTATTACATCAACATGACTGATTTAGATGGGAATCTCTTCAGCTATTTCCTTCCATTCAGATTCATGTAGCCTCTTACTAATAATCAATGACACTGGTCCAAGCCTTTACACACATTCATTCCATCTTCAGAATAGCCCTTTGAGTTGGGCATTCATTATTTTCATTGCCCAAATGAGGAAACTGAGGCTGAGATCAGGGAAGTGTGCGTAGGGTCACCTAGCTAGTGAGGATCTGAGGTACCATTTGAACCCAGGTCTCTGTGAGTCTCATACAAACTCTAGCTACTGCCAGTCTAGCTATCACTAGAAAGACTGAAACATCCCCCTCTGTGGAGTCAGAAAGTAAAGGCTGGAGGACCACTTGGCAGGCAGATTTTAGGGTCTGGCCTGGACTAGATAGTCTCTGAGGTCTCTTCCAACTCAGAAATTATGATCTCTGCCGCCATATGCCATTATGGATGCCACCTGCAGTCCATCCCTTTAGTCTAAGTGATCCATTCAGTCAAACCCAGCAAGCCATCAGAATGGGTGCTTGACTCACCATTTCACGTACAACAGGCGATCAGCTTGACTTTGGTTTTCAACATAGAACTGAAGATCATGGCTTCAGAGCCAGCTGGCACCTCAGAGCCCATCTGATCTGGTCATTTTAGAGATGGGGAAATCAAGGCCCAGGGAGGAGTGACTTACTCAAGTCGATGCAGAGAATGAATATCTGAGGGGAAATATGAACCCAGGTTCTCCAACTCCAAAGCTCTTCTTTCCATCATGTATCACTGCCTCTTTGGGTGTTATCTTTTAATGGAAGGCAGCCGCTGCTCAGCAGGAAATTGGACCTGGAGTTTGGGGGAGAGGACAGGCTAAGAATTAATGGATTTAGCAATGCTGAACAGAAAAGATATGAGGTTCGATGGTGTCTCTTGTGTTCCTGGAGAGGGTGGAGATGAAGGGAAGTTTCAGCCAGAGGATAATTCCTTTGTATGTTTGGGAGAGAGAAGGCCATTACCTTCAACCTGGTTTTGCCTATCTGCCAAGATGGTTACACCTGCTATTGAGTTAGGAGGATGTCTATCCCAAGCATCTGAAGACTTACCATGGTGAAATAGGTGGGAAAGAACAATTTTTCCAATGGCTGTGGAGACAGCTGGAGCAGACACTGAGGAGTGCTTAGAGAATGGTCGGGGATTGAAAATGCCAAGGTGCATCCTGAGTCATTGCCAGTCATTTTGACTTTTGTCTTGCTGCTAGAGTTTGATGACCCTGGAAGGGAGACTGAGGCTGATGACTTCTTGTAACTCTGCCTCATTTAAATCCAATTTGCCCTAGGATGAAGACATTACCACCTGATGTCATTTGTCCTCTTCAAAACCACAGGACGAACAACGGGGGAACAGGGAGAGAGGGAAGCATTTGGCATTCAGATTCAGGGAATCTGGGTTCAAGTTCCATCTTGAATACTTCCTATGCAAACTTGTGCAAGTCAGAAGTGTTTTATTTCCCTGGGCCTCTATTTTCTCAAAAACTGGTGAGAGGAAGGAGATTGACTTCTAGATGACTTCTGAGGTTGCTTCTAAACTCTCTAGAGTGTCCCCTTTTTCCTCCCTGCTGCATTATCCCCATGGGTATTCTTCTACCCTTCACTCTTGTCTGATTTCCAATTTCTAGTTGTGTGTTGTCATTCCCAACAGACTGTAAGCTCTTCAAGAGCAGGGACTATCTTCGTTATTTATCTTTGAATCTCCAGCACTTAGCACAGTCTCTGACACAAAGTTACAGCTTAAGTAAATGCTTTCTTCATCCATCATCCATCCATCCATCCATCCATCTATCCTATCCCATCTACCTATGTTATCTATCCATCTCTCTGTCTGAATCCATTTATCTAGACTTAGGTGATTCCAATAATCCCACTTTTGGGAAATTGTGGCACACACTGTGGTATATGATGATAGTAAAATAGTATTGCCTCTCTGTAATAGATAGCAGATAAAAAGAATTTGGAGAAACATAGGCAGACTTGGCTTAACTGATAGGGAAAGAAATGAGCAGAACCCAAGGAATAACGCAGATAAAGACAACAGACATTTAACTTGACACAAAGGTCCAAATGAAGTAGAACGCTGTTTAATTCTCATGACCAGCCTTGGATCCAGAGGAGAGAAAAGGAAATAAATGCATCTCATTCTCTTCCTTGAAGAAGAAAATTGTCCCATCTTATTTGGAGATGTCCATCTACAGATGTTAAGGCAGTTCCTAAGGCTTGCATTTCCACTGTGGAGATGGATGGAGAATGAAGAGATATGTGGTGAGCATGGGTAGGCCGTAATATATTATAGACAAGAAACTGTTCCCAAGAAAGAATGGAAACAATTTCACGTATAGATATAGATATGTATCTGGATAGATAGCCTGGAAGAAAAGATGGACTAGTCACAGAGTGAGAATAAAAATTAATAATTTCAAGTAATTAATAATTAACAATTTTAATGTACACCTTGTATGCCCAGTTTGTAGCCCCAGGATGCCACGAAGAGCTGAAGAATAGATCCCAGCATGTTGGGTTGACCCCTCTAGTTCATATTTATGGGAAGAGTCGGACAAGAGTTTCACTGAGAGGGCACGTACAATTGACGTTTTCGGAGCGGGAACGGTGACGTTTTTGAAGTGACATTGAGATCACAAATCCTTAGGAAGAATTAAATGTGTGCAGCATGAATGCCCTCAGGTGGATTCCCCTAATTTAGTACAAAGAAAGGAGAAGGAAATCTAAGCACCAACTTCATATGGTTTGTAATTGGCAGTAAGGGCCATCTGATAAAGGAGATGTCTGGCCGTGCTAATGTTCACATTAGCTGCAACCTTGCATTTCCACTCCATGGTGCTGACTCTAGTCTCTGGTGACACTACAGAGATTTAGTCCCTGACCTTTTTAATCTCATAACATCATGCCTCAAGGGAACTAAAACAATGGAACTGAAGCCCAGAGTTGGCTAAGCCAGGGTTGGGAAAAATTGTCTTCAGAAGGATGGGAAGACTCCCAGAATTCCCAACTCCCTTGACTCCTTAGCCTTCTGCCCAAATAGGTGTGTGCAATTCATTTTTATTTCTAGAGCTCTCAGCATCCTTTGGTCATAAACTCAAGTTAGATGGTCCATTTTCAAGAATGAAATCATTCCATAGCATTAAATCTGTAGAGGGGGGATGTTTAGAGAAGGGGATGCTAGTAAACTCAGCAAGTAAGCTTGGCTTAGACCTATGGTTTTTTTGTGTGGAAATTAAGTCAAATTCTTGTAGTTCTTTTTGGTTTCACATGTATTGGTTTTCCTTTGTGTACTGGTCTATATGTTGCTCTTTACCCCACCAAATCAATTTTGTGTAAATTGAAGTTAATCATCTATTATTCAATCGAGATTGAATGGATCGGACTTCTGGGCAATGTAAACAAGATGGAAAACTAGACATTTTCTCCAGTCTTCACAGCCTCTCCAGACCTCTCCAAAACAGGGATTATGTACACGAGACAAAGCTAGTTCAATTGTCTCCTCAGTCTAGGATGCTAAGAACTCTAATGAGGGACCAATTCAATGAACCAACAGCAGAGAGGGCTAATCCCTAACCTCTAATGAGCTGACCCAGCACCCCTTTCCCCACCACCCACAAATCTTCAGAAGCAGGACTGCACAAACTGGCCCTACTAAGGAGATTATAACAGAATTCACCTCTACCCGAGACACAGTCCCAGGGAGATGCTGGATGGGACTGGCACAACCCCGTGGCAGTGCCCTATGCTACAGCCAGAGAACTGAAGAATAGAGGGGAATGGAGGATGGAGGAGGCCATGTTGATGGCTGAGTGACTAAGCCTTAAAGAAAGAGTTTAGTATTCAGCTAGGACCATTTAGGTCAGTGAACAGATCTGTGTTATGTATGTACGTGTATGCACATACATATGTTGGCACACATGTGTTTGTATACAGAGGGGGGAGGAAGGGGGGAGGTAGAGAGGGGTGGCCTTTGGTCACATATATGCCTACATGTATATCTGACCAAAAGCCATACTTATTCTTTATGATTTTGGAGTATTTCCTCTTGATTTTTTGACTGTTCTTTTCATTTACATTGCTGTCATATTATATTGCTATATATAAATATGTAGTATACAAACATATATGGAGGACTGAAAGCCCATCCCCAGTTCACAAATGACCAAAGGATATGAGCAAACATTTCTCAAAAGAAGAATCTCAGACTATTAAGAACCACCTCGAAGAATGCACAAAACAATAAGAGGAGTGCAAATCAAAACAACTCTAAAATTTTACCCCCCCCCCCGCAAATTGGCAATGACAAAAGATGGAAATAACCAGTGTTGGAGGAGTTGTGGAAAGAGAGGCACACTCATGCATTGTTGATGGAATTGGGAATCAGTAGAGCTGTTCTGGAAAACAATTTTGGAATGATGTGAATAAGCTGTCTGAAATGTCCATAATCTCTGTCCCAGAGCTTCTACAACGAGGTTGATATTTCAAGGGGGCTATTATTAAGAAGAGAGTCCTCATAGACACCAAATATTTACAAACTGTGGTATGTGAACACAATGTAATATTACTGTGATGGAAGGAATGAGGGGTGTGATGAACATACAGGAACACGGAAAGATCTACATAAACTGAGAGTAAAATTAGCAGAGCCAAAAAGGTTAATCTAGCCAATGACTATGAAAATGAAAACAAAAAGAACAGCCACCAAAGAAAATCAAAAGTGAAAAAATAAAAATGATAAAGAACAAGCATAGCTTGAAAGGAGATAGAAGAAAACATTCCCACTGCATGCCTTTGCAAAAATGGGAGGTCCACAGATAGTGTACTTATTTTCAGACTCTCAATCTTCTCTCTTCCCTCTCCCCCCCTCTCTCTCCTAGTCTCTCCCTTTTCTCCCCCTTTCCCCTCTCTCTTTCCCTCTGCCTTCTTCCCTCCCTTCCTCTCTTTCCCTCCCTCTCTTCTCCTCCCCCCCCAACCCTCTGTACTGTTACAGACACAAAGGCATTCTGGAAGGTTGAATTCTAATATATCAGAGCTAAAGAGCACCCCGTAACTGCTCAGTCCAATAGAGACATGAGTCATACGTGTATTTTGCAAATCTTTATGTGAGTTATAGCATTGTAACATAGTTCCCATTCAGCTCCAGAACCCTTTCCTAACTCCAGGTTTATCATGGACTGTTTTGAGAAATCATAATTATGCAAGCAAATGTTAAATCTTCACCTAGAACCTTCTCTCTCAAAACAGACTAGGGAGAAACCATTTGTCAAACTGCAAAGGGTTTTATTAGGACAGAAAGGGCAAAGTAAATAATGTGGGGTATAGTACACAACAGACTCCCACATTAAAGACATAGAAAGTGTTCTCTAAACAGTTGACTCTCTTAGCATTGTGTTGTAGCTGGAGCATTCCTCATGGTTCTTTCTGTCTCCCAGTAGCCACTGTATCTCATTGCAGCTCTAGCCTGCATCTATACCTACAATTTATCTCTTTCTCTGAAATTGCCCTTGACTACTTCTCTGTGGAACTACTATCTTCTGTCTGGGCTTTTTCCTCCTCATGTCGGAGTGTTAGCCTCTTCTGAAGCTACCGGAGCCAATATGCCTGGGGGACTGATGAATGCATTTGTAGTTCTTTTGTCAGGAAACCAACCACCCCTGACTGGTCTCCTCAAATTTGTTTGGAAGTGTTGGTTTTTCCAAATTCACTGACCCCATCTCTCAACAGGAAGCTCTTCCAGTTCCCCTTCTTTTCTGGATTCCTAACGCTAGACAATGGTCCTTATCCATCCTTCTCTCTCCACTCACACACAGTATGAAATTATGGGCAGCTCTGTAACGCCTCCTTTGTTAAACTCTTCAGGTCTATGACTCAAATTTAAGGGCCAGGTATAAGCAGGAAAGAGGGAATATATCACCAAATTCAGAGCCAGAAGATCTAGGCTTCAATCTCGCTCTTCTCTGGGTCTCAGTTTCCCCTGTGGTTGGATTCAGTAGAGTTGAAGGTCCCGTCCATCCATATTCCTATGAATTTCAGATATGACTGTCTCTAAAGCCCAGCTTGAATGTCTCCTTTCAGTCTCTTGGTTTCCCCTTCATCAGGCACTAGGCATTTCCCCACTGCTTTTTCCCTGACCTTTCCTTAATGATCCATAATTGTTTCCTAACAATAGATTGCCCCATGACTTCTGTTTGAGTTCCTTTTTTAAGATCACAGAATCTTAAAATGTGAGAGCTCAGAGAGACCTTAAGAGATAATCTTATCCTGTCCCAAATAGGGTGACTAAAGAGTTGGATGAATATCTAAGTCACCAACCATTTTGGCTTGGTGGGAAGCTGATGTGCAGGCTGGAGAAAATCACATGGAAAGGAAGTGTGAGGGGGGCTCGGGTTCGAAGGAAGTGCCTTTTTCACAATGAAGCCATTAAGGAGCTGCTATTGCCAATCAGGCTTCATTGATTTCAGCAGCCGCCCTCAGAACCTCAGAGAATGGCTTTTCTCAAAATGGTTACATGCTTCAGACGTGTCCCAAATCCTAACGTTTCAGCCTGTTCTTCTCAAAGATGGTCACCTGGGTCACCAGGGCTACGATTTAGAGGCCTGAGGCTAATCAGAGGCAGAAATGAGAGTATTCAGTCATCTTTTTTTCTTTCTGAAGGAGCTGATTTTTTAAAAAGGATTCATTTTCACCAATTATATGACATTTTCTATAGATTTATTTTTGAACTCAAATTTTCACAGGAAAATATGGAAATTTACCTCATAGGCCATTCCCGGGGATGATACATTTTATTTCTAAGACATAAATGTTTGAAAATTAAGCTTTCAGGCAGTACTATAGGTAGACTTCTTGCCAGTGATTTGCTTTTTCCTCTGAATAGTGATACAAACACACATATATATTATTATAAAACAGAATATATAAATACATACATATATAATAGTTGCCTATGAGTATTTGACAGTCTGTCATGTGGAAATATGGAAGAGAGATGAGACTTCTCCCTCTTGATCTCACGGGGCAAAGCTAGGAGCAGATTCAGGATTGACATTTGAAAAACAAAACAAAATAATCAACACCACCACCACCGAATTCCTAACAAGGAGATCTGTCTGAAAGCAGGCTGGACTGAGGAGACAGGGGGAGAGTTCCCCTGCATTGGGGATCTTGAAACAAAGTCTAAATGGGCCTGTTGCTGGGGGGATTTTTGTTCAGGTAGAGGTTGGGATATTGGTGAAGGAGAGAGGGCAATGCTTCCTGCTCTGTGATGCAGTGATTCTGTGGATATGTATATAATAGCTTGCATTTCTTTCTTCTTTTAAAATTTTCTATAGTATTTTATTTTCCAAATACATATAAAGATAGTTTTCAACATTTGTTTTTATAAGACCTTGTGTTACAAATTTTTCTCCCTCCCTTCCCCTCAGCAAGATTACAGCAGGTATTCTGGTATAGGTTAAATATGTGCAATTCTTTTAAACATATATTCCACATATGTTGTGATGCATAAGAAAAATCAGATCAAAAGGGAAAAAACAATGAGAAAGAAAAAACAAACAAAAGTGAAAATACTGTGCTTAGATCCACATTCAGTTCCCACAGTTCTCTCTCTGGATGCAGATGGCATTGTCCATCCTAAGCCTGTTAGAATTACCTTGAATCACTGCATTGTTGAGAAGAACCTCATCCGTCACAGTTGATCATTACTTAATGCTGTTTTTGCTATATACAGTGTTCTCCAGGTTCTGTTCAGTTCACTCAGCATTAGTTTTTGTAAGGTTCTCCAAGCCTCTCTGAAATCAGCCCGCTGATCATTTCTTATAGAAGTATAATATTCCATTACCTTCATATACCATAACTTATTCAGCCATTCCCCAACTGATGGGGATCCATTCAGTTTCCATTTTGTTGCTACTACAAAAAGGGCTGCTACAAACATACTTGCATATGTGGGTCCTTTACCCTCTTTTATGATCTCTTTGTTACATAGATCCAGTAGAGACACTGCCCAATCAAAGGGCGTGCCAGTTTGATAGCCCTTTGGGCATTGTTCCAAATTGTTCTCCAGAATGGTTGGATCATTTCACAACTCCACCAGTAGTGATTAGTGTCTCAGTTTTCCCACATTCCCTCCATCATTCATCATTATCTTTTCCTGTCATCTTAGCCAATCTGAGAGGTGTGGGGTGGTATCTCAGGGTTGTCTTAATTTATAGCTTACATTTCTATAGGTCTTTTAAGGTCATTTTTTTTGTCGATGTATCCCTCCAAAGCATTGTACTGCATTATAATATGGAGGTATTCTTTGCAATCCTACCAAGTTGAAAAGGTTTTGCTTAAGGGCCCAGATGAATGTGTTGTCCAAGAAAAAGGCTTGATAAATGAGACTCAGAGAGAGAATTCCCTGGGCATATGAGTATTCATGAAGACCAGGTTGGAATCTGTACTGATCATTCAGTATACATTGATGAAGTATCTCCTGTGTTCCTAGCACTATCCCTAGGCACTAGGGATAGAAACACAAAAATAAAACAGTCTCTGCCCTCAGGGAACTCACATTCTGGTAGGTAAGACCCTGTCTACATATGGAAATATAGGTAATTGGGGAAATCTAAAATGATTTCATGTAGGTGGTAGTGCTTGAACTGAACTTTGAAGGAAGTCAGTCTGAATTTGGTAAATGAACTTGACAGCTTCAATTGAAGGATTTAGAATTTCCATAATAGTTATAGCTCCTAGTCCAAGGATAACTGGAGTACTGTTGAAGCATCATAGTTTAGGAAAGACATGGACAAATGGAGAGCCCCCAGAGAAGACAACCAGAATGTTAGAAGGCCTTGAGTCCGTGCCACATGAAGATCAGCTCAAGGAACCAGGCTTGTTTTACTTGGAGAAGAGATGGTATGATTTTAGAGATGATGTTCAGCATTTCCTTTCTTTTACCACTGCCTGTCTCTTTAATACTACCCTGCAGATCAGAGTGCCAGGTGAATGCGTGATTTGGTAAGGGACCATCCTGTGATTGTGTAGTTCCAAAATGCTTCATTAATGTGATTAATATGGATAGAGCTGTCAGCTTTCGTTTCAGCTGAACAATAAAGCTGGGCAAACCTTATGCCTCAAGGCTCTTGGCGTATGGAGGCAAATGAGGAGAGCCAAAGATTGAATGCAAACCTAAACAAAACACAGGGTCTGCAAAACTAAACCTGAAAAAATGGTTATAGTGGAGGATGAGGAGAATGGTTTAAGTCACATTAGGTGGCTCCTAGATCCCTCCTGGCTGTATGATTCTGTGAAATCCTTTTTGAAAATAAATTGGATAGATTTCTTTTTAACATCACAGTCATTCCCACATATATTTCCCCTGACTATCCCATAAAGAACAGTCAAGCAAAAACAACAACCAAGGTGTGCAAAATTTAGCAATATAGTACCCTTGCCATAATTTCCTAAACAGAGTGAGGGCCTCTGGGTCAAGATTTATCCTTTTTTAAAAAATTATTATAGCTTTTTATTGACAGAGCATATGCATGGGTAATTTTTTACAACATTGTCCTTTACCCTCACTTCTGTCCCGACTTTTCCCTTCCCTCCCTCCACCTTCTCCCCTAGATGGCAGGCACTCTTATACATGTTAAATATGTTATAGGATATCCTACAGCATATGTGTACAGAAATGAACAATTCTCTTGTTGCACAAGAAGAATTGGATTCAGAAGGTAAAAATAACCCGGGAAGAAAAACAAAAATGCAAACAGTTTTTTGGGTGTAGCTGCTTCTGTCCATCATTGATCAACTGAAACTGAGTTAGATCTTCTCTTTGTCAAAGAAATCCACTTCCATCAGAATACATCCTCATACAGTATCGTTGTTGAAGTATATAATGATCTCCTGACTCTGCTCATTTCACTCAGCATCAGTTCATGTAAGTCTCTCCAAGCCTCTCTGTATTCATCCTGCTGGTCATTTTTTCCAGAATAATGATATTCCAAAAAATTCATATACCGCCATTTACCCAACCATTCTCCACTTGATGGGCATCCATTCATTTTCCAGTTTCTAGCCACTACAAACAGGGCTGCCATAAACACTTTGGCACATACAGGTCCCTTTCCCTTCTTTAGTATCTCCTTAGGGTATAAGCCCAGCAGTAGCACTACTGGATCAAAGGGTATGCACAGTTTGATAACTTTTGGGGCATAATTCCAGATTGCTCTCCAGAATGGTTGGATTCGTTCACAACTCTACCACCAATGTATCAGTGTCCCAGTTTTCCTGCATCCCCTCCAACATTCGTCATTATTTTTTCCTGTCATCTTAGCCAATCTCATAGGTGTGTAGTGGTATCTCAGAGTTGTCTTAATTTGCATTTCTCTGATCAATAATGATTTGGAACACCTTCATATGAGTGGAAATAGTTTCAATTTCATCATCTGAAAATTGTTCATATCCTTTGACTATTTATCAATTGGAGAATGGCTTGATTTCTTATAAATTAGAGTCAATTCTCTATATATTTTGGAAATGAGGCCTTTATCAGAACCTTTAACTGTGAAAATGTTTTCCCAGTTTTTGGCTTCCCTTCTAATTTTGTTTGCATTAGATTTGTTTGTACAAAGGCTTTTTAATTTGATATAATCACAATTTTCTATTTTGTGATCAATAATGATCTCTAATTCTTCTTTGGTCACAAATTCCTTCTTCTTCCACAAGTCTGAGAGGTAAACTAGCCTATGTTCCTCTAATTTATTTATAATGTCATTCTTTATGCCTAAATCATGGACTCATTTTGACCTTATCTTTGTATATAGTGTTAAATGTGGGTCCATGCCTCATTTCTGCCATACTAGTTTCCAGTTTTCCCAGCAGTTTTTGTTAAATAATGAATTCTTATCCTAAAAGTTGGGATCTTTGGGTTTGTCAAACACTAGATTGCTGTAGTTATTAACTATTTTGTCCTGTGAACCTAACCTATTCCACTGATCAACTAATGTATCTCTTAGCCAATCCGAAATAGTTTTGGTGAGCACTACTTTATAATATAATTTTAGATCTGGTACAGCTAAGCTGCTTTCATTTGATTTTTTTTTTCATTAATTCCCCTGAAATTCTTGACCTTTTGTACTTCCGTATGAAATTTGTTGTTATTTTTTCAAGGTCATTAAAATAGTTTCTTGGGAGTCTGATTGGTATAGCATCAAATAAATAGATTAATTGAGGGAGTATTGTCATCTTTATTATATTCGCTCGGCCTATCCAGGAGCACTTAATATTTTTCCAATTATTTAAATCTGACTTTATTTGTGTGAAAAGTGTTTTATAATTTTGCTCATATAATTCCTGACTTTCCTTTGGTAGATAGATTCCCAAATATTTTATGCTATCGACAGTCATTTAGAACGGAATTTCTCTTTGTATCTCTTGCTGTTGGATTTTGTTGGTGATGTATAAAAATGCTGAGGATTTATGGGGATTTATTTTGTATCCTGCAATTTTGCCAAAGTTGTGAATTATTTCTAATAGCTTTTTAGTAGAATCTCTGGGGTTCTCTAAGTATACCATCATATTATCTGCAAAGAGTGATAGTTTGGTTTCCTCATTAGCTACTCTAATTCCTTTAATCTCTTTCTCAACTCTTATTGCTGAAGCTAGCGTTTCTAATACAATATTGAATAGTAATGGTGGGGAACCTTGTTTCACTCCTGATCTTATTGGCAAGGGTTCCACTTTATCCCCAGTACATATGGTGCTTACTGACAGTTTTAAATAGATGCTCCTGACTATTTTAAGAAAAAGTCCATTTATTCCTATACTCTCAAGTGTTTTTAATAGGAATGGATGTTGGATTTTATCAAATGCTTTTTCTGCATCTATTGAGATGATCATATGTTTTTTGTTAATTTGGTTATTAATATAGTCAATTATGCTAATAGTTTTCCTAATATTGAACCAGCCCTGAATTTCTGGTATAAATCCTACTTGGTCATAGTGTATTATCCTGGGGATGATTTTCTGTAATCTTTTTGCTAATATTTTATTTAAGATTGTAGCATCAATATTCATTATGGAGCTCGGTTTATAATTTTCTTTCTCTGTTTTCAACCTATCAGGTTTAGGTATCAGTATCACGTCTGTGTCATAAAAGGAATTTGGTAGGACTCCTTCAATGCCTATTTTTTCAAATAATTTATATAGTTTTGGAGTGAATTGTTCTTTAACTGTTTGGTAGAATTCGCATGTAAATCCATCTGGTCCTCGGGATTTTTTCTTAGGCAGTTGATTAATAGCTTGTTCTATTTCTTTTTCTATAGTGGGACTGTTTAACCAATTTACTTCTTCCTCTGTTAATCTGGACCAGCTATATTTTTGAAAAATATATGGAAATGGAATTCTTCCATTTCATTTAAATTATTGAATTTATTGGCATAAACTTGGGTAGAGTAACTTCTAATTATAGCTCTAATTTCCTCTTCATTAGTGGCCAGTTCTCCTTTTTCATTTTTAAGACTAACAATTTGATTTTCCTCTTTCCTTTTTTAATCAGATTTACTAAGTATTTATCTATTTTGTTGGTTTTTTCATAGAACCAACTCTTACTTTTATTAATTACTTCAATAATTTTTTTACTTACCATTTTAGTAATCTCTCCTTTTATTTTTAGAATTTCAAGTTTAGTGTTTGACTGAGGGTTATTAATTTGTTACTTTTCTAGCGTTTTCAGTTCTCTTTCTCTATTTTATGCAAGTAGGCCTCTAGAGGTATAAAATTTTTCCTTATCACTGCTTTGGCTGCCTCCCACACATTTTGGTATGACGTCTCATTATTGTAATTTTCTTGGGTGAAACTATTAATTATGTCTATGATTTGCTGTTTCACCCAATGATTCTTTAGTATGAGATTTAGTTTCCAATTATTTTTGGTCTATTTTCCCCCGGCTTTTTATTGAATGTAATTTTCATTGCATCACAATCTGAAAAGGATGCATTTACTATTTCTGCCTTACCACATTTGAGTTTGAGGTTTTTATGTTCTAATATATGGTCAGTTTTTGTATAGGTTCCATGAATTGCTGAGAAGAAAGCATACTCCTTTCTGTCTCCATTTAGTTTTTTCCAAAGATCTATCATATCTAACTTTTCTAGTATTCTATTTATCTCATTGACTTCTTTCTTATTTATTTTGTGGTTTGATTTATCTAATTCTGAGAGTGCAAGGTTGAGATCTCCCACTATTATAATTTTGCTGTCTATTTTTTCTTTCAGCTCTCTTAATTTCTCTTTTAAGAATTTAGATGCTACACCACTTGGTGCATATATGTTTAATATTGATATTGCTTCATCATCTATGCTACCCTTTAGCAAGATATAGTGCCCTTCCTTATCTCTTTTAATTAGATCAACTTTTGCTTTTGTTTAATATGAGATCAGGATGGCTACCCATGCTTTTTTGACATCACCTGAAGCATAATAGATTCTGCTCCAGCCTTTTACCTTTCCTATGTATATATTGCCCTGCTTCAAGTGTGTTTCCTGTAAACAACATATTGTAGGATTCTGGCTTTTGATCCAGTCTGCTAACCGCTTCCTCTTCATGGAGGAGTTTACCCCATTCACATTTATGGTTAAAATTACTAATTCTGTATTACTTGCCATCTTGTTAACCCCTGCTTATACTTTTTTCCTTTTCTTCCCACTTACTCCCCCTCCCCAGTATTAAATTTGTGAGCATCATTTGCTTTTCACAGCTCTTCCTTTTCAGTATCCCTCCCCTCACCTTAGAGTTCCTCCCCCTATCTACTCCTTTTCCTCACAATTTCTGTATTCCCTTCTGCTTAACTTACTCCTTCCATTTTCATTTTTCCCCTCCTACTTTTCAATGAGGTGGAAGAAGTTGCGCCATAAATCGAATATGTCTAATATCTTTCTCTTTAATCCAATTCTGATGAGAGTAAGAGACACACAATGTTCATCCCCCTCCCTTCTTTCTCTCAGATAATAGGTTTCCTTTGCCTCTTCATGAGATGTAGTACCCCCACTTTACCTTTTTTCTGGTACAATTTCCTTTTCACCTCTAGTTTCTAGAACAAATTATATATGTGTTCTTTATATATCTTTATAACAGAAATATAGTTCCCAAGATTTCTTTTTACTTTTTTAGGTTTCTCTTGAGTCCTATATTTGGAGATCAAACTTTTTGTTTAGTTCTGGTTTTTTCATCAGAAACAGATGAAATTCACTTATTTAATTGAATGTCTATCTTCTTCCCTGGGAAAAAATGTTCATTTTGACTGGGTAAGTTATTTTTGGCTGCATAGCCAGTTCCTTAGTCTTTCAGAATATCAAATTCCAGGTCCTTTGATCCTTTAATGTGGACACTGCTAGATCCTGAGGAATCCTTATTGTGCCTCCTCTATATTTGAATTGATTTTTTCTGGCAGCTTGTAATATTTTTTCCTTCATCTGATAGTACTGGAATTTAGCCACTATATTTCTTGGAGTTTGGGTCCTTTTCAGTAGGTGATTGATGAATTCTTTCAATGTCTATTTTACCCTCTGTTTCTTTAACATCTGGGCAGTTCTCTCTGATAATTTCCTGGAAAATAGTTTCCAGGCTCTGTTTTTCATCATATTTTTCAGGAAGTCCAATAATTCTCAGATTATGTCTCCTATATCTATTTTCCAGGTCTGTTGTTTTCCTAAGAAGGTATTTGACATTTTTTCCCATTGTTTCATTTTTTTTTTTTTTTTGGTTTGCTTGACTGATTCTTGGTGTCTCCTCGAGTCATTCAATTCCATTTGTTCAATTCTGATTTTCAATGAATTATTTTCTTTACTCACTTTTTTATATCTTTTTTCTAATTGTCCAATTGAGTTGTTTTGTTCTATGGAATTTTTTTTTCCGTTTTGCCAATTTTATTTTTTAGAGAGCTATTTTCTTTTTCCAATTCACTAATTCTGTTTTCCTTGGAATTGTTTACCTTTTCCAATTCACCAATTCTGTTTTTCAAGGATTTGATTTCTTTATCCACTCTCTCTTTGAATGAGTGGAATGATTTATCCAAACTCTCTTGCCAAGCTTCCCTTTCCTTTGTCCATTTTTCTTCTAGCTCTCTTGTGAGAGCCTTTTTAATTTCTTCTATGAGAGTCTTGTGTGTTGAGGATCAGATCATATCCCCCATTGGGGATTCATCTGGAGAAAGTCTGTTTTTAGTCTCCTCAGGGTTTAAAGTCTGTTCTCTATCCATATAGAAGCTATCAATAGAGCATGCTTTAATTTTTTGGTCATTTTGTCAAAGAAGAATCAAAGAAAACAACCTAACCAAAAAAACTAAATGTAGTCTGCTTTTTTGGGAGGGGGAGCTGAATGGTATTACCGAACTTCCTCTACAGACTGCAGCGTCAGCAGTGAGGCACTAGCAGGACAGCAGTGGCTGTGCTGCATCTGCACTCTGCGACTCTGAGATTCTGAGAGTGTGCTGAGACACTGTGGGGGGTGGGGGATGGCCAGGTCCCAAGAGAACCTATCTTTTTGGGGTTATAGTCTTTACCCCCTGTGTTTATAGCTTCTCTGCTGATCTACTGACTTGCTGCTAGGGCAAAGTAGTTACACCTTCTAAAGTTCACCTTGAAGAAATGACTAAGATCACACCCCTGCCCCCTCAATTCTGCTCAGTGTGAGTTGCCTTCCTTACTCTCACTGACTGCCTTCAGTCTGAGCCCTGTCTAACTGTCCCCTCCCATAAGCAAAAAACAGACCTTTTCTGGCAAATTTTGAGGATATCTTCTGTTGGTAATTATTTGTGGGTTTTTTTCAGTCAAGCACTAATTCTGAGGCCTTGTTATGAAAGTATTCTGAGAGCAAAGATGGAGCTTAAATAGATGTGTGTGCACTCTCTTCCATCTTGGCTGGAAGAAAATTTATCCTTATAATATATTCTGCTTTGTTTCCATGTTCTTTTGGTTCCTGTTATTGTAAAGATTGCATAGCATGTTCTTGCTGTGCTGACTTTGCATCGGTTCATTCATGTCTTCCGGTGTTTGTTTTTTTCGTAGTCATCTTTTCTTAAGGGACAATAATATTTCATTCCATTTAAATAACTTAATTTTAAGCCATTTCCCCAAGTTATTTCCATTTTTAGTTTTGTTTTATTTTTGCCACTGAGAATGGTGCTTCTCTATCTAGAGGCTTTCTTTTTATCTCTGACTTACTTACTTAGGGCTTGTGCCCAGTAATGGGATTGCTAGGTAAAGGGATATGAACAATTCAGTGACTTTTCTTACATAATTCTAAATGGTTTTCCAGAATGCATGGGACAATTTGCAACTCCAACAGTTCAATCACATACCTGTCTTTGCCCAGTACTTCCAGCACTGACTATATGATTCTGTGAAATTTTGCAAGACCATTAAGATACATGCCATTTGTTTGGCTGCTCTGGAGTTGTCTATCTGGTTCAATTTTTTTTAAAAAAAATTTTATTATAGCTTTTTATTTATAAGATATTTGCATGAGTAATTTTCCATTGACAATTGCAAAAACTTTTGTTCCAACTTTTCCCCTCCTTCCCCCCACCCTCTCCCCAGATGGCAGGTTGACCAATACATGTTAAATATGTTAAAGTTTAAGTCAAAGTCAAATACAATATATGTATACATGTCCAAACAGTTATTTTGCTGTACAAAAAGAATCGTACTTTGAAATAGTGTACAATAGCCTGTGAAGGAAATCAAAAATGCAGGTGGACAAAAATAGAGGGATTGGGAATTCTATGTAGTGGTTCTTAGTCATCTCCCAGAGTTCTTTCACTGGGTGTAGCTGGTTCATTTCATTACTGCTCTAAATGGAACTGATTTGGTTCATCTCATTGTTGAAGAGGGCTACGTCAATCAGAATTGATCATCATATAGTATTGTTGTTGAAGTATATAATGATCTCCTGGTCCTGCTCATTTCACTCAGCATCAGTTCCTGTAAGTATCTCCAAGCCTCTCTGAGATCATCCTGCTGGTCATTTCTTACAGAACAATAACATTCCATAATATTCATATGTCACACAATTTATTCAGCCATTCTCCAATTGATGGGCATCCACTCAGTTTCCAGTTTCTGGCCACTACAAACAGGGCTGCCACAAACATTCGTGTACACACAGGTCCCTTTCCCTTCTTTAGTATCTCTTTGGGGTATAAGCCCAGTAGTAACACTGCTGGGTCAAAGGGTAGGCACAGTTTGATAACTTTTTGAGCATAGTTCCAAATTGCTCTCGAGAATGGCTGGATGTATTCACACTTCCACCAACAATGTATCACTCTCCCATATCCCCTCCATTATTGTGCATTATCTTTCCCCGTCATTCTAGTCAATATGACAGGTGTACAGCGGTATGTCAGAGTTGTCTTAATTTGCATTTCTCTGATTAATAATGACTTGGATCATCTTTTCTTATGGCTAGAAATAGTTTCAATTTCTTCATCTGAGAATTGTCTGTTCAATTCCTTTGATCATTTTTCAATTGGAGAATGGCTTGATTTCTTATAAATTAGAGTCAATTCTCTATATATTTTGGAAATGAGGCCTTTATTAGAACCTTTGACTGTAAAAATGTTTTCCCAGTTTATTGCTTCCTTTCTAATCTTGTCTGCATTAGTTTTGTTTCTACAAAACCTTTTCAATTTGATATAATCAAAATTTTCTGTTTTGTAAACAGTAATGATCTCTAGTTCTTCTTTGATCATAAATTCCTTCTTCCTCCACAGGTCTGAAATCTGGTTCAATTTAGCAGACATTCATTCTTAGCCCTTCAACCCAATGTCAGTGACAGGGAGGAAAAGTGCTATCCCTTGATAAATTCTTCATGGACATAAGAGAATGCAGAGTGTGAACAGACTTATAAATTGATAGATTCAGTAGGAGAGAAGAGTTGTTGGGAGTTTTCATCAGTACCAACCCCTGTCCCCAATCTTGCGAATGGTTTCTTCATTCAAAATAACTTATAATAGTTTTTGTCTGATGTCGTCAATTTAGCCTGTTCCCATCCTGGTACTTTTGATGCAGTTCTGTCAGTTCTAATCGGTTATGTATATTAAGAGGCAGGAGCACACATGGGTTCATATCCTAGTGTGAGTCATTGGACTGACTGCCATCTTTTACGGCCTTGTGATATGCCATTAGACACATGTCCAGCCTGGCTGTCTTGGTTGTGGTAACCTTCCTAGTAGCAAGGGGGAGATATTACCTTAATTCCATATTTATTCATGTTCATTTTACCTGGTCTTAAACTTGGACTGAAACGATCTCAGCCAGCACAGGATATTGCTTCTACTCCAAGAGAAGAATGAGCTATTCCTCCTTCCCTTAAGGAGTTTACAGGCTAGTAAAGAAAAAGCAAATGCAAAAGAGCTGTTTTAGCAGGCAAACTGGAGAGCTACAAAATTCAGTATGTGTTCAGATAAGGCAGAGCTCACTTCCAGCCTGAGGGAATAGGGGTCGAGCTGCTGGGGTCAAGTAAACATGTAGGTGGCGCAGCAGACAGAGTGTTGGAAGTCTTGAATTCAAATCCAACCTCACACATTTTCTAGCTGGAAGATCCTAGGCAAGTGACTTTACCTCTGTCTTCTTTGGTTCTCTCTTCTATAAAATGGAAGTGCCACCTGCTTTCCATGGTGGTTTGAGTACCAAATAAAGATCATATTTGTAAAGTATTTTGTGAACCTTAAGTCAGTATAGAAATGCTAGCTTGTATCATGTAAGTTCTAGACTGGGAGGAAAATGAGCACTGCTTGGGACGGAAATGAAAAGTCCTATGCCCAAATCCCAAAGCCAGGTTTCTACCAAAATATCTGCGGAACAGTGTGATTGATATAGGAGAAGGAGGTGATGGGGGTACCAAACCCCTGACTGTTTCATCTGTTCCCTTCAGTTACTCAGTCAACAAGCATTTAATATGCTCTTATTATGCCCCAGGAACTGTGCTGAATACTAGGTATACAAAGAAAGAGAAGAACAGGTCCTGCACTCAAGAAGCTTACATTCTAGTGCCCTTGTAATGTTGTTTAGTCACTTCAGTCATGTCCGACTATCCGTGACCCCATTTGGGGTTTTCTTGGCAGAGGTACTGGAGCGGTTGCCTTTTTTCTTCTTCATCTCATTTTACAGATCAGGACATTGAGGCAAATAGTTGAAGTGACTTGCCCAGAGTCACACAGCTAATCAGCCAGATTTGAACAGGTCTTCAGACCCAGTGCTTTGTCTACTGTGCCACCTAGCTGCCCTTTGTAATGGACTAGCTACACAAAAGTTATATACAGAGTAGATAGATACTCACAGAGCAATGGGGCATGTATAGAATTAACTTCAAAGGAAGGACAGGTTTTCAGCAGGCAGAATAGGGATAGAATACAGTTAAAGAGCATGGGGAGTGGCATAAATAATGGCACAGAGGTGGAATAGTATAGCAAAACCTGGGAAACAGTGTAGCTGTTTGGCTGGAGTGTAGAGCACCTGAAAGGCTACAAAAAAGAGAGAAGCCTACAAAAGCTGTTCTGTTCTTTTTTTCATGGGCCTCCAAATTCCCCAACTGCCAGGTCTGGGGAACCAAAGTACACCAATAATAATCCAGAAGCAAGAAGGATCAGAAAAAGGCCTCCCAAGCAGTCTACTTGCTAGCAGCCTGCTCTTCAGGTACATCTTGGCTTCATTATGATTGAGTCAATGATAGAAAGCCTTTGAAAAAGTCCTGCTAATTTACAGAATAGGAAAAAGAGTCCAAAATGATGTGGAAGTGGCCCCCACCTTATCCTGCCTCTGCACTTGCCTTTGATATTTTAATGTCACTTAGTACTACTGTTTAGAAACAGGGAAAAGACGAACTCACTCTTGGGTTGTCCTAGAGAAAACTGGTTTTAGTTCAGATTAACAGGGTCATAAAAGAAACAAATTAAAATAAATTAATTGATGTAAAAAAAACTTTAGGAAGTGATGGAATATTTACCAAGAGCTGTTTTGCTTCTAAATCCTTTTCAAATTGTGTTTAGATCTGAATCCTATCTAAATCTGAATGCTAAAAATTAGAGATGATATAGAGCGCTGGAGCTTCAAGGGACTGCAGGAATTAAATGGGTCAATCCTTTCTTTTAACAGAGAAGGATACCAAGGCTCAAACAGGTGATGTGACCCAGGTAACACAGAGAATAAGTGGCAAAGTGCGGGTTACACTGACACATTCCCGTTGACTTCAAACATAGTCCATATTGCTCATGGTTACTGCTCACAGTCGCTGATCTTTGGCTCACAGTAGTATGGAACATTATCTGTCACGCTGTCAGTGAAGAAAAGAAAGAGTTGTTGAGATAAGAGGTTATGTGAAATCCCAGCATTGGCATCCTCTGAATCATTTCCCTCTTCCTCCTAGACAAATTCTGAAAAATCATGGAAACTCCATTTGTTGGTTGCGTTCCAAGTTCGTAGAGAAATGAGGGTTTTTTGTTGAATGAGCAAAGAAATGAACGAATGAATGAATGAAAATTTAAGTGATCATTCTTTGCAATGGTTGTACTAGGCAGTAGAGATACAACCAGAAAAAACAGTGAGCAAGGAGCTCAAGTTTCAGGAGGAGTTGCCCATGTACAGGAGGTTTGGGGTAGGATAGATGGCAGTGCCCAAAGGTTCTTAGGGTACAATCACTTGTTTGTTTCTACTCGTTTACATATTAGCTTCCCCAATAGAATGTAAACTTCTTAAAATGTCACAATTACACAGGGAAATGTGGAGGAAGGAGGGGAAGCCCAGGCAATAAAAGAACATGGCTGAACCAGACAGTCTTACAGCCTCTTTCAGCTCCAGAACCAGGTTTCACTTGAGATCTTTAGGTATAATGAACTTTTGACTGAATCATAGTCTTCCTCTGTGATTTTCTCCATACCTCCCGGATTCCCTGGCTTCTTTGAAGTTTCAGCTAAAATTCTCCTTTGCTTCCCTCCCATTAATATCACTGCTTCTCTTCTGAGATCAGCTCCCAATGTAGTCTGTAGTTGACTTGTTTGTTTCTACTCGTTTACATATTAGCTTCCCCAATAGAATGTAAACTTCTTAAAAGCAAGGACTATTTTTGTCTTTCTTTGTGACCCCAGAACTCAACACGATGCCTAGTGTCTAGTAGGTACTTAATAAATGCTAGACTGATTGATATACCTTTTTTTGACGCAACCTAGGATTCTGATTTGATTTTGTTTTCCAAATATGCTTCTGGTCTTCCTGATGCTGTGATGAAAAGATAACAAGTATCAGAAGTTTTCTCTTTCCTGAAAAGAAGGTAGAGCCTCCTAATACATCAGGAAGCCTCCTTCTCTATTAGCCTCATTGAAAGAGGAGGATGTTGAACTCTATCGTCTAATCCACTGATAATGACTTCACTTTATAAAATACTCAGTCTTCATTATACCTTCTTGCTGCTGCTAACAGTCAAAGCAGTGGGGGACATCTTCCTGCAAGAATCAATTATGCCACGTGGCATCTTTTAATTCTGTGATTCATTGATTTTCCCCCATCTGCACCTCATTTATAGTTTGAACCGAAGCTTGAAAGGTGACATCAGTGATACATAGGTTTGGACCAGAGCTTGTTCCCCATGCCTGGACTCCCCTCCCTCTCCATTTCTGCCTCTTAGAAGCCCCATTTTCCTTCAAAGCTTAGCTCAAGTTTCCTTTCTTCAGGGCAGCCTTTCGCAATCCTTTCCAGCAAATAGTGTCGTGTCCCTCCTTTAGATTCCTTTGACTTTACTTATGTTTTGTCTGCCTGGCTCCAGTGCCCAGAAAAGTGCCTGGCCTAGAGATGGTATTTCATACCTGCCTGTTGAAGTCACAGATAGTAACAGGATTGGTACCCAGCCCCTCTGTCCCCAAAGAAGAGAAGATCCCAGGCTCTCAGAATGTTTCTACCTGTGCCTGCAGCTGGAGGTTTGGGAGGGGGATAATAACGGATGTTTCAGATAGTCACATTTAATATTTATGTCACACCTTCCATCTAGTATTTCATTTAATCCATGTAAGATCCCTGTGATATTGAGACTCTATATGCCATTATTCTCATTATTCATAAATTAGGAAACTGAGGTTCACAGAAACCATACAGCTAGTAGGCGAGATGAGATTCAAAGTCAGGTCTTCAGTCCCTTTACACTAGGTTTGCTTATGGACTATCACAGTCCAGCTGAGCTAGACAACAGAAGCCAAGTAATAGCGTGAAGTTGGGATCCTAAAGTTTTCTGTTGATTTCCAGGCAGCTCATGCAAAATAGAAAGATTTGATCTTAACGAGAAGTTTGTTTTGTAAATGAAATGCTTCATTACATTTGATTTTGCTTATGCTGAGAGGGTAATTTTCCCATTGAAACTGAGGAACTTCTGTATGGAAATAAGAATCCTTTCCCAAACATTTAAAAATTCATTCATTCATTCAATACGCATTTATTCAGTGCCACTTGCTTAGCACTCCGAAAGGTGTGATGCTTCAATCTCTTTTCTGATGGTATACAATTAAAAGTTAAATGGCATGGTATTTATGACTGTGCATTTCAGATAATGGATAGAGAGAAATCACAATTCTAATCAATGGTGAAAGGCGATGTAATTAGGAGGCCTTGAAGCAATTGTTCCCTTAAGGACTTCTAGCTCCTTACTAAAAGGGAGGAAGACATAAGAAGCTTCTCTCAGATTTTGCAAATGATTTTAGTTGTATACAGTGGACAGTCACACTTGGAAAAGGCCACTCAGGTCTACCTGCATGAGTCTGATCTTTGGAAAAGAATAGGAAGAGTTTTATTAAAATGAAGAGCAGGGAGAGTCAATAACATAGTCAATGGATGAGTGCCATGGGAGTGAGAATGATCTGGATTTCCATCCTGTCTCTAACACATGTTAATCCTGTGTCTCTGGCAAAGTGTTGTCCAATAACCCAGGCAACTCCCCAGAATTCTCATTTGCTTTGGTAGAGGTAGCTTTCTTATCCAGGAGTTCCCTCTTTGGAAATTACAGGTCCGGTCCATATCTCTAGAACATTAGAGCAAGAAGAAATCTGGGAGATCATCTAGGGCCAATCTCTTCATTCTCTGAATCTTTTCCTCGAAGGTGATCTTCCATCTACTCTGTATGTATTTCATATGTGCAGTATATTTATGCCTATATACATATGTGTATACATCATGTGCATATGTGTATATGCACACAAACACACGTCAACTTTTCCATTAGAGTCTAAGCTCTTTGCGGGCAGGGATAATTTTCACTCTTTTCTTTCTTTTTTAAAAATTAATAGCTTTTTTATTTTCAAAATATATACAGAGATAGTTTCTAACATACACTCTTGAAAAACCTTGCATTCCAAATTTTTCTCTCTCCCTCCCTCCCCTTTTCCCTAGAGAGCAAGCAATTCGATATAGGTTAACCATGTGCAATTCTTCTAAACGTATGTCCACATTTGTTATGCTGCACGAGAAAAATCAGATCAAAAAGGGAAAAAGTGAGCGGAAAAAGCAAGCAAACAACAAAAATGTGAGGATACTGTGTTGTGATCCACATTCAGTCCCCACAGTTCTGTCTCTGGATGCACATGGCTCACAAGGTCATTATAACTGGTCTGAATCATCTCACTATTGTAAAGAGCCACGTCCGTCAGAGTTGATCATCACAGAATCTTGTTATTCCTGTGTACAGTGATCTCTTGGTTCTTCTCATTTCACTCAGCATCAGTTCCTGTAAGTCTCTCCAGGCTGCTCTGAAATCATCCTACTGGTCATTTCTTATAGAACAGTAATACTCCACAACATTCATATCCCATAACTTATTCAGCCATTCCCCAACTGATGAGCAGCCACTCAGTTTCCAGTTTTTTTGCCACTACAAAAAGGGCTGCCACAAACATTTTTGCCCATTTAGGTCCTTTTCCCTTTTTGATGATCTCTTTGGGTCACAGACCCAGTTCATTCTTTTCTTTGTATCCCCCAGGCTAAACTCAGTCCTTAACATATATACTAAGTATTTGATGCCTGTTAATGATTAGTTGGTTGATTTGCAGGTGAAAAATTTTGTTTTGACTTTCATTGATGAATTACTATGTTTTAATATATGACTGAGAACCAAAGGCAGGGATTAAGATCAAAATTATAAGAACACAAATAACCTCCAAAAGCAAATCATCATAAATTCTATAGACAAACATTGAAACCAATATAAAACAGAGGTTGCAAATGATTGTGCTTGAAGCCTTCCCTTTTACTGATGGGGGAAAGAAATAAAGAGCATGTACATTGTGTTGGGTCAGATAGTACCAACATTATCCATTTGTGTTTTCAAAGAGTTTTGCTGAGATCTGGTTTTATTTTTCTTAGCATAGTTGAAGTAAGCATGTATGTTATTCTTTGATGCCTTGGTTTTCTTACTCTTTACCATTGTTGAGAAAGCTCAGCATATGTCTTGTAATTTTCATGTTTGTCCTCATTGACACTATGGACTTCTTCTTTCAGACATAGGACCTCACATGCCATCTCTCCTTCCCCTTGTGCTCCTTTCTGACTTCTTCTGTCTACCTCCCACTCCCAGCTTTCACCTGTTATCAATACTAAGAAATGCTTCACTGAGATTGATGGTTTGATAGGAGAATGGCACGATTTTGGATGAAACCTCAAATGAGCTGTGATTTGCTTGTTGTTAAGCACAGTGGGTAAATTATGGACTTCCTTTGTCCTGATGTACATATGTCAGCTAATTGCAAATTCAGGGAAACGGTAGATGGATCTCACGCTAATCTTGTGTCAACATGACATCTATGAATGACCAGTTTGCTGAAAATTCAGGCTCATTTTAATTATCATACCCAGTGTTGAAATCAGTGGAAAGCATTGCTTTTCTGTGGGTTACGTGACCTGATAGTCGTGAAGATAACGGGAGCAAAGCTAACACTTGAATCCAGTTCCTCTCCGTCCAGTGCCTCTTCATCTGTGCCACGCTGCCTCCCGAATAGCTGGTGTCTACCTGCCAAAAGAGTCCCCTCACCACAAAGAATCATTTAGCAAGCACATAATCGTACACGCTGCCGATTTGGTGCCTTGTTGCAATAACGAAGCTGCTGACAGAGCTTCTTGTCCTCTTCTGGGAACTCATTGCAGATGAAGATGACTAGGGAAAAGGGAATTTGTGTCATGGTACTGAGCAAGGGGTCCCTGATAGAGCTGAAGGAACTCGGGGTGGCCTGGATGCTTGGGCTTCCCCCATTCTGTTTGCTCTCTGCTGGAAGCTGTCCAGTTGATTAATATCTACCTAAAAACACAATATTCTGGTTGGGGGAGATCAGCAGGGCTCTTGGCTTTTTTATCCCATATACCCCTCCAATTGCAGCCCACGATCACATTAGCTTTTGGGACCATCCTGTCTCACTGCTGACTCGTGTTGAACTTGTGGTCCATTAAACCTCCCAGATCTTTTTCACACAGGCTGTTGTATGTTCTACTCTTTTGTCATTGTGAAGTCATTATAAAAAACACAGAGCTCACATAAGACTTCACAAATATCCCTACAAAAATCTCATCTCATTCAATTTCCCCACTCATCCTAAGTTGCTGTGCTTTTTGACTCCCAAGATCATCATTCAAAGTATTAGCTATTTCTCCCGCAGTGTGTTGTTGTCTGCAGATCTGATAAGCATGTCATCTTTACCTTGCTTCAAGTCTGATACAGTCGAAGGAGCCCTGGCTCTGGATTCAACCTAAATTAATCTTGGGTTCAAATCCCACCTTTGCCCCTTATTTCTTTTATCATCTTGACCCCATCTCTTTACTTCCTTTATTTTTACAAGGAGGTCATGGGGGAACATGGTATCTAGAGTTATGATTTAATTCTGTGTTAGATTCCTCAGACACCTGGGGCAGCTAGGGGGCACAGTGGTTAGAGCACCAGCCCTGAAGTCAGGAGGACCTGAGTTCAAATGTGAACTCAGACCCTTAATACTTCCTAGCTGAGCAAGTCACTAAACCGCAATTGCCTCAGCAAAAAAAGGAATGAAAAGAAAAGAAAAAAAAAGATTCCTTAGATACTTTACTAGAGACTTCTTGCCAAGTTGTCATGGGGCTATTAATGACCACTCTGAATCTAGGCATTCAACCATTCCCAAATGCATTTAGTCCCAGCATTTCCTAGCCTACATTTCTGATCTTTTCTACAAGAATACATGAAGCACTTTCTTCAGAGCCCAGAATACTTTTGAAAATGCTTCCCAGCATCCCTCTGCATCCCCCCAAATTGCCAGGAACTCGAAGGCTTTTTTTAATCCCAGGATGACCATAAGTTCTTAATATTTCCAACCAAATTGTCCAGTGATAAAGAGGAACTCTAAGCAATAGTTCCTATGAGCATCAACTAATTGGCTTCCTGGAAGGCAGCTAGTCAGTCATTTGACAACTTGAGGCCGGTTGGAACTGGGGAGAGGAAAAGCCAAATTGAACACATTTAGTTCTCAAGCTGAGAACCATAATGAAGTAAGGAAATGAATCAGAAAACCTGTTTTGTTTATCATCTTCACTGGCTTAGATAGATCCTGAGGATAAAGAAGAAAATCAATTTTCCATTTTCACCCTCTGGTTTTGAGAGACTCTTTCTTTCTCTTTTCTTTTTAGTCTTCAGGAAGTTGCCATTATAAGACTTCTGTGGGTCGGCGAGTTCAATAGTGTGAATCCACTCTCCATTAAATTGAACGTAAGACCTCATTTAACTTTTCGTCCATTTTCCCTTCATATTGGATCTATTCAGTAAGCCTGAGGCCTTCCTTGGGGCCTTTTAATATTTCATGGATACCAGTGTAACCCTCCTTCTGTCATATCTCTTCTCTCATTCCCTCCTTTATAAGAGTAATCAGTGTAGAACCTGGCAATGTTGGCAAACTGAGGCAAGTTGTATCAAAAGATGGGAAGGCAGAGGTCACTTAAAAGAGGGGTCAGCATCGTGTCCCCTATAAACACCTGAGACAAAGACCCAGTCACCCCACTTTACTTAAAGGTCTGATAACCCTAAATACATTTTCCAAAGAGCTGTTATCTTTGTCAGTGGGAACATGCTTTGCCACCACAGATCATCTCTGGTCTCTGACTTCTTCGTTTGTAGTTTCATAGATCTAGAACAAGATATCACCAAGGGCAGCTGGTCTTGGTGGGCTCCCAAATGGTTTGTTGGGCAGAGAGAAATTGAGGAATCGATGCCTGATGCAAGCTACCTAGCCCGAATCACTGAACGGGTGTTGCCTCAGTCAAACTGAGACTTGATGTAGACTTTACCTTAAAAAGGCCAAGGTATCCCATTTCATCCATTTGTCGTGATCTGTCTCTGGTGAATGGACCCAGGTGGCTGTGGAGGGGAAAGTGAGGCAGGTGACCTTGCCTCGCTCTTTCTCACTTCAGTCCAACTCACTTGCAAGTCATGACATCAGCTCACTGTTGTCATGGTCCTTTTTGAGAACAAAGACAGTAACCTCTGTTGCTATCACTTTATTTGATTCACCTAACAACCCTGTGAGGTAGTTGCTGTTCTTATTCTAATTTGCAGATGAAGAAACTAAGCTTGAGAGATTAAGTAATTTGTCACTAGTTGTGAGGATTTGAACTCAAGTCTTGTTGACTCCAAGGCCAGTCAGTGCTCTAAGTCTAACCCAGCTGCCTCCAATGCACTCTGGTTCTTTATGGGCTAATTTCAGATTGTCAGGGACAGAAGACACCTTAGAGATCCCCTAGTCCAGCATTCTGGTGGGGAATTTACTGATGGGGAAACTGTAGCTAGCACATGTCTGAAGCTGGGTTTGAACTCAGATTTTCCTGACTCCTGCCCAAGTACCCTATCCAACGAGTCACCTCGCTGCCTGAAAGTCTATTTAGATTAACCATATGATTTTATTATACCTTCCTAGGCTCACCACCATCTGGTAACTCAGCCCTGTGAGGCTTTAGATCTCAACTGTCAGCTCACCCAGAGGTAATTAGGCTCGTAGAAGAAGCTGGCTTGTACAACCCATACTCAAACAAGACTGTTGTCAACTAGAGTACCGGTAATTATTTGACACTGAGAAAAACAGCTGTTGAGCCCACCGGAAAAGTTTGACAAGCCAGTCAGTTGTACTTGTCTCCAGTAAGGGGTCAGGCAGAAGTAAAACTAGGGTAAGACAGTTTGGAGCTTTGCTCAAGGTGTAAAATTTTAAAGGAAGCTACCAGTACCGTTGTGGTACACAATTCTTCTGCCCCTAGTGGTCACACCACAGGTGCAGTTGTTTGCATCTGGCCCACCCTCAGTAACAGTAACTCCATCCTGAAGTATGTTTGCGTCTTCCTTGTAACAGACCAGTTAATCTCCTTCATCCTATCTCTCCTGCTTACCCCTACTTGCTCT